>NW_027492515.1:0-469696 GCF_021521415.1 Bidens hawaiensis
GAATTGGGCTATAAAGAATTATAGGCCCACTTCTTGCATGACTGTGACATGACATCTTAGCTAGCCTATAAAACCCTCCACAACAATCAACCTTAGTCGACCTTGTCATACAGTAATTTAATGAATTAATTAGTAGCGGAGCAGCCATTCAATCAAATCTGAATACAACTACACTCGTTGGATCAATCCAAGTTAAATTCCATCTCTCCCAAAACACAAACAACTCAGTCGTAAATGGGCCGGCCTTTGGGTTAAACTCCATAACGCCCAAACCTGATTAACCCGACGCGAACTACACGAGATAGAGGTGCACAAAAAACCCGAACTCGGAACCGGACCCGAAAAAAATACTCGCAACCGGTTTTCCTTATACCCGGGTTATTAATACCCGAACCCGTACCCGACCCGACCCATAGGGTACGGATAGGGTATTGTGACATTTGAGCCAAAACAAGGTACACCTCAGTACGTATTTACCGATTAAGCAAATAAACGCCTTTTGCGTAACAAACGAACGATTAACCTAACGGGTCGGGTTATGACCCAGAAATCCCGGGGGGGGCCATCTATAAGTGTTATAAGTTTAATATAAGCTAAAATATTAGTAATAAGGCCTTAGTTCGATAACAAACAAGTTAAATGAAAACATGCTCGTTTAACTAACTGCTATAGATTTAAACGCGAAAGATAGTTACAAACCAAGCATTGTATCATCCGTTACGCCGAAAAAGACTTACCAAACACTTAATTGAAATGTTTTAAGCAATCTGTGAAAATATTTTTGATTTTTACAAACATATAGTATGTTTTTATAATTTTACCACAAAACTAGCCGAAAAAACTCGTTTTCCCCCCGCGCTCTTTAACGCACCGATAAGTTTTCCTCGCGCCCAAAAAACCGAAGCCGAACTAAATTTTGGACTGAGCTTTTCGTATTTGGGCTTGTAAAAACAGATTGTTGGGCCAAAATGGGCCCATGGGAGCCCAAACCACCCTTCGATCGGACAGCAAAACCCCCCCCCCCCCCCCACTTTTTGATTTCTTTCACATATAAACTAGTTTTAAGATATTTTTGCACATCATCCACAAGAAAATTCTGGAAAAAAAAACCTTTCTTCATCAGGAAACCCTTCAAACCCTAAGGTAAACAACTTAAGTAAGCTACTTTTATACTTGTTTAACCTTGATTAATACCATAAAAACATATCTTAATTGCTAAAAATCATTCCTAACCATGTAAAAACCTTAAAAATGGTCCATAAAAATGTTTTGATCATACCACATGGTAAGGAACCTGGTTTGATAGTTTTTTTGGCAATAAACACGGATTAAAGGGTTGAAACGGCATTTTATACGGTTCAAAAGTCGTTTTTATGCACTAGCCGAAACCCTAAGTTAAAGGGCTGTTCTATTGATGAAACTTGCTTGGTTTGTGATATAGGACTTGTATCTATCCTAAATAGGAGTACAAGAGCTTGAAAAGTTGATTAGAAAGGCGGAAACGAACCAAACCCGCTAAGGTAATGCTGAAACACTCGCTTACGGGCTGTTTAGGTTTAGGTTGTGATGTGCATATTATTAGGCCTTGAAGTTTTTCAGGGACATCAGGGCCATGTCATTGAGTCCCTGTTCAAATTTGGTAATTTTCTACCATACGAGAATATTTGGCGAATTTATTACCGAATTGGGACGTTTAATGGGGAAAATAGTTAAAATGCTCCAAAAACTATGAATTTTTTCTGGGAACTCAGATTTAATGTATTTTGATCACATATGAATTTTGGGATCATTCGGAGAAGTCTAAAGGTGTTTTGTGTATATGTGTTCGTGTGAATTTTTATAGCCGAATTTGGGCCGAAAAGAATATTGCACAAGCTTTTTACATTCTGGAATTGATACAGGTTGTTTTGGAACATAATTTGAGTATTTAGGAATTTTTGTGGAATTTTTGGAAATTGTTTGGGATAAACGGACGATTTTCAAGCGAAATATAGCTGATAAAATGAATTTTTATAAATTAATAAATCAGTAAATAATTTTAGAAATATTTTAATTAAAAATCTAAATATTTTAATTGATAAGTGGATAAATTTTCATAATTTAATGATTAACGGTTAATTAATTATGCTAATTTGAATATTAAACAAATTTAGTTTTTATAAAAACCGGCAAGTTTGCGACTAACGAACCTACGGGAATATCAGAACACCAAGAGTGATCAAAAATCATATTTTTGGATTAATTAAGTTAAAATGAACTTTTCTATGAGAAACCTGGACAATCTGGATAGATTGTGCGCGTTTCTTCTTAAATCAAACTGAAAAAAATGGAAACGGGCCCCGTGGCTAATCCGGGACCCATGTGATCCTTTTTTATAACTTAATCATTTTATTTATCAATACATTTACCCAAGCTTATTTTCCCATAAATTTTTTCTGAACGCGTAAATGAACAACTTGGCCTAGCTGGAAAACGAGAATCTGAGCCAAGTTCGGTTTTAAGTATTAGACGTTAAACAACATCACAACCTATGCCTATTGCCACTTTCTGGGCATTTCAACTATACCTAGATTAGTTATACAGCCCAGTTTAGTATGGAGATTATAATAATATTAAAATATTAATATTATTATAATATTGATTATAGGAAACCGAGATTGCAAGTTATACAAACCTCGAACCGACGTGCTACTGATTATCTACTAAAACAGTGAGTTTCATGACCCCACTTCTAAACTGTTTTACAAACTTTTGGGTGAAAAGCATGTTTGATTACATATACATACCTGAAACATGTATTGATATGAATTATCTAAGTGCTAACACACGAAATTCCCCACGATCACAGTGATTAACTTCGAGCCGGTGGCTTGTGAATAGTACTATTGGTTTGACAAACCCAAACGGAATCGGCCTGGTTGCCGTGTCACATAGCGCCGTTTGCACATGAACATATTTATACAAACAGGCTATGTAGTGTTAGACATAGCTACCGGGGCATGTTGTGGGCGGAAGGGGGGCCACAGTGGTTGATTGAGCGTGGGAAATGGATGTACGCAGCATATACAGTCAAGGCTTCACTGTAGCTTAGCATAATTACATCATTTACATACATACATACATACTTATATCATGATTACAAGTGTTAACTTGTGAATACTCATAACTGTTTTCTTGAAACTCGTGAAACTCACCAACTCTAGTAGTTGACCCGTTTTAAACTGCTTTTTAGGTATACCTAAATCGGAATGATTTGGTGATCTGTTATTTGTCCAAGGTGTGTGGTTGATGCTATGTGAATAAAAGTAAGGAAGTTAGTAGTAAGATCGTATAGTTAACGAACTAGTTTGGTTTGTATCACCTAGACGGTAAAACGATGACAAAACAAGGAAATGTAATATATTGTAAATTAGTTTGTAATGTTTCTTTATAAACAATGTTTTGATACCAGAGGTGTCTGTTACATTCCCGTTTTACGCTTCCGCATTGTGCTAGTCGGGGTGTGACAGGTATGCATTTTAGTACCAAAACCCGTACCCGAAACCGGGCCCGATTTATACCCGATAATACCCGAAACCCGTAACCTGTTACATACCCGGAACTGGGTTTTTCCAATACCTGAAACTGGGTTTTTCAAATACCCGATCTGTACCCGAAAAATATATGAAAGATACTCGAAAATACCCCTGAAAATTGTAACTCCTTAAAAAAAATCCAGTCTATACCCGAAAAAAACCGGAAAAAAAACCCAAAAATAAGGTTTTTTCAATACCCGAAAATAGGGTATTCAAATACCCGGTTTTAGAATACACGGTTCCATACCCAACCTGAATACGATGCATAGGGTATGGTTTTTAAAGACAATACCCGGACCCGAACCCGACCCGGGTATTACCACCCGATTTTCAAATACCCGGACATACCCGAATCCGGTTCCATTCCCAAACCCGGATATTTGAAAAACCCGTTTTGTGCACCTCTAACCCGAGAACCTAAATATTACCCTAACATCACCCCTACTTTTAGTTACCTGGAAATTTACTAATGAGAGAGTGATATCTTATCTTACCTACTAATAAAAAAAAAATGATGATGTGCCATAACCACATTAAAACCTAATTTCTAATCTCTATTCTTCTTAATCCATACTATCCATGGGTCATGGGTTAAAATCATTCTGACAATTGGATTATAAAATAGTCAATTTTCCATTCTAATTTTCTAATATTTCGTCTCATTCATACTAACTATCAATGGGTTATGGGCCAAAACCATTTTGGAAATTGAGTTATAAAATAGTCACGAGATTAATCGTAAAATATTAATTGAAGATCAAAGAAGTAAAAATATGAAAATGAAGTAGAAAATAGTAAAGAACAATCTTTTTAAGGTTGTTTTGTTCATTTGATGTCCAGTTTCTTTTCGTGAACATTATACGTTGCATTATTCAATGTAACTAGCAGACATGATTAAAATTCGTTTATAAAACAACAAATGTTGTATATAAAAAGATTTTATCAAATTAATAAATTTAAGATTACAGACTTCTCATTGCTTGTATAACATATTTTATTTCTTTTTTACCTTTAGTTTTATTCATTTATTTCAAATAGTAAAACTTATTATTTTTATAATTTGACAAATTTCATGTAATACACATTCAAAAGCTAGTTATGATATATACAAAATAGATCAGGGCTCAGTCTTGGTTTGTGGGAAGATTGGTAGGCTTTAAATGTAATTTTGGGCTGCTTTTGTGGTTTGGGCTTTGGTGGACTGTTATTTTTCCGGTTTGGGCTGCGGGTAGCTGCTAGCTAGGCCCAACGCTTGTTTTTTGGTGTGCTATTTGTATGTTTTATGTTGTTTTTAATAATAAAAGAGCTCTTCAAATAGGCTATTGGCTTTATAACATCCGGATACACTCACCTTCCGATCTGGAAAAAACCATCATCTAAGACCAATATCTGTGAACACTCGTCCAAAGATACGACAGTGTGGTGAGATAAACTCGTTCAGTTTAACTATCCAACTAATAAACGTCACCTACTCGCCTAGTCTTCTATCATCACCCGGTGCTGTCGAAACTAAATGATATAGGTAGAAATTGAACTGGGTCAAATGAAACACCGTCTCTTACCATTTTACTACAAACCACCTACTCGTATGTTTTATGTTTTTTTTAATAAAAGTTATTTAGTGGTTGTTTAAGAAATATTGATTTCTATAAAAAAATTAAAAAATAGATTTTAAAGTAAAATAATGAAATTGCAAAAAGGAATGATAATTATTAATTAATATATAAATTGCATTAGAGCATTGGAGGGACAAGCAGTATCACTTTTCAATATTTGCTTTTTGGCTTTTCTTTTTTGTATTTCAAATTTCCATTAAATAAAAGTTTTACTACTACTAAAGCTACTTTATGATAGATCATGGCCTAATCATACCTAGATCAATCTTAAAGTATTTCATATTTTTTAAAGTTAAAAGCATTTGATTTTAAGTTTTAATAAAGATTACAAAGCATTTTTAAACAATGTAGAAAAATAGTTCCGATATAAAACTAATTTCCATGTGTGAGCACCTAATTTTGAGAATGTACAACATCTGGGTTTTTGTGCGTATAAATCTTTAGGCTATGGGTTGCAGACTATTAAGCCTTACGGTGCCCTATGTGACACTAGTGTGCTCATTGAAAAACCGCGTCCAGGGCCATCTCTAAGAGCACGATGGTCGTCGTGGACCTTACACGATCTATAAAAATGGGACTTGAATTTATTAAAAGAAATTAAAAACTCATACAATATATGAAATATATTTAAAGAAATTAAAAACTTTTGGGCCTTGCACGATTGCATAGCCCGCACATGCTGTAAGACGGCTCTAACCGCGTCTCTTCCTCCTGGTCACTAGTGATGGGTGTCAGTGACCACCTACATGCTTGCCATTGTCTCTCTCATCCAGTCAGTTTTTTTTTCTTTTTCTTTTTATTTCTTTTTGTTACATATCAAACACTAAAGAATCTTGAAGAATGAAGTATAAAATCTTAGAGAACGAAGTATAACATAGGTTGAGTGGCGAGATTGAATTATTGAGGAAATGTGAGGTGGCGGTGATGTTACGAATGATAGAAAAATGAGAAGAACAACCCATAAACATAATGTTATAAAAACACAGTATCGGTTATCAAACCAAAAACTCCTAACAAACTCGAAATTAGTAGATGAAAACATATTTTTAAATTTGTTGGCATTCGATACGATAGAAACTGAATACTCCACCGGTCCGTAAATAGTTATTTATCAAATAACTAGGTCGTTAAAACTCATGTATTACGCAAGCTGAATAAATCAAATCATCAGTTTTTATTGAGATTTGTATGTTGGATGCCATTAGCCATTAGTAAAGTAATAAATATTTAAGAAATCTAAATAACACATGATAAATGCTAAGAATTAAAAAAACTTCAAGATATGATATAATTAAAATATTCTTATGATTTAGTAAGTTTTAATGAAGAATTAGCTTTTCATAACCACCACGTATAACACCTTTTTTTCTTGTCGTGTCTAGGTGAACTTAAAGGAAAAGACAATAATCCTTTACTGAGTGACACCTTCATCGATAAAAAGGACAAAACCATCACTCACGTGAGAATTATGTGGGAGTTATAAAAATTGTTAGGATGGTAAACGTTAACGGATGAACGCCATAAAATGAAACGTTGGTGACTCAAAAGTGTAAAAAATATTGAAAGTCGAATAATTGTTGATGATTTTTGGATAAAACCTCAAGCACAAAAACTAAAGTTTACTCAACATTTTGTTTATAACACTTGTAATCATGTGTAGTGTATTATGGAAAAAATGTACCCACAAAGCACACTTGTTACACGCTGATCTTTCTTTAATTAAGATATATGCCAAAACTATGACACTTTGCACGATGATCATCATTTTTATTTGATTCATATGAAATTTGTATATATTATCATGCCCCTTTTTAGAAATTAAATATTCATGTGAATATTAGTAAATTTAATTCATAAAGTTTATAATACAAAATTGTGAATTGAAGTTACCTGTTGTCCCTTCACTTCTTAAGGTTGTGTTCGGAATTCCTTATTTTCCTCTTTTTATGACTTATTATAGTTGAATAAGTTCTTTTTGTGCTAACAAAGTGTTTGGGAACACATAAGGCCTTTTCCATATTTCCTTATCAACAAAGCCAAAATAAAGGCTTTCGATAAGTTGGAGTTTGCTAACTTATCTCCTTAAAGGATTAGAATACCCATTGCAACCTTTCAAGTTCCATTCCATCCAACTTATTTACTTATACAAAAATGTTCTTTTTGGTCATTTACATCAATAAGTTAAACAAACACTTTTTAAAAAATAACTTATTGTCTTATGTTAATCCGAACACTTTTTTGAAAACTCCTTATTAGAAAACCATAAGACATTTTCAACTTATCACAAAAAGACCTTTTTACCTTAAATAAGGAATCCCAAACTCACCCTAATTAATCTTGTGAATATGTACAAAAATGTAAAACAAGAAATCAAAAGTTAAAAAAATTCATAGCATTGAATATGCATCTATAGTTATTTAGCTTCATATGTTATTTGAAGCTTATATCCATGCATACATAGACATAGTTTGTGTGTAATTTGACAACATTTGTCACGGATGATAATATTATTTTTTCATACACAATTTCAGTAATCTTTCAAAGGGCTAAGAATCCAATGTATGCATATGAATTTTTAACTCAATTATTCAAAACAAAACCCTACTTAAATGACCTTTTGACTGCCATAGCATCACATGTGTGAACTTACAATATGCATGGATCATTGCATGCTCAAAAGTGTTCTTCCTTTTGCATTGCAGTAACAAAAGTAGTAACAGTAAAAAGTTAACTAATTAACTCTAAATCATATATTAATACTTTGATCAATACTCACAATATCATCATCACCATCACCATCACCATCACCATCTTTGAGCCCCAAGAAATCCCTTGTCATATTACCACTCTTGGATTCATGCATCATCATATTCATCATCATCATATTATTATTATTATTATTATTATTATTATTATTATTATTATTATTATTATTATTATTAGGCTGAGGGGTGTGGGGCTTCAACGGGGGCGCTAGAGCCCCTCCGCTCGCGCCCCCAGGCGCTAACACCACACCACCGGGGCGCTAGCGGGGGCGCTAACGGGGCGCTAGCGCGAAAAACCATGCAGGCGTGAGCCTGTTAGCGGGAGAAGAGATAGAAAAGCACGGGATTTGATGGTTTTTTGACCGTTGGGAGCCGAACAAACCCAAAAAATAAAATATTTTTCCTATATAATTATACCCCATTAAAGCCCCCCACACCAGGGCCCGGGGCTCCAACAGGGGCTCCAACACCCCCCTTATCCAGTTTCTCTCTCTGCCACACGTCATAATATTATTGGTTGGAGCCCCCATTAAAGCCCCCCACACCCCTCAGCCTTATCATCATCAACACCATCCTCTTCTTCTTTCTTTGTATTTGTATCCAAGATTTGACTAAATGCATCATCAAAAGTTGCCACATCAGCAAAACCATCTTCACTCATCATCATCAAGGTCATCATGCTCATGTTCTCAGGATGGATAAAAGATGGGTTATGGGGCCCACCAGCACATGCAATATCAGCTTCAAGTAGACTACTACTGCTTGTACCACAAGTGTTGTTACCAGCTGCTGCAGGAGAGTTAGCAGACACGTGAGGTATGTATGGTTGGTGGTGGGGTCCACCAACCAAGGATGAAGTTGTACTTGTACATGGTGCTTGAAGACTTGTACCCCTACTACTGCTTAAATGAGTTGTGCCCATCTGAGCTGCTTTTTGCAGCAATGCAGTAGCTGACATGTATGCAGCAGCAGATGGTGCTGGATGGTAGGATATCATGTGGGACCCACAGCTGATACTGCTAGGGCTACGATCTTGATCTTGGGATTGTAACCAAGATGGAGGAAACAATAATAATGGGTTTTCTTCTTTTTTCAAGAAACTATTAGATGTGTGACCCGGGTCAAGAATATGGGTTGGTATTTGACCCGGGAATGCTGGGTCTAATCCAGTGATGGTTCTTGCACTCTCTTGTGCTAGTGCATCACAAAAAGCTCTGTGTGTGATGAAACTATCCCTCCTGCACATGTTCAAGATTATTAAAAAAGAATATATACCCATGAACAAAAACTAATTTGTTTTTAAGTTCTTGATCCAAAATCACAAACACCCACAAAGGAAAAATGACTAATTTATTCCCAAAATTGTACTTTTAGTTATAAAAAGTACTTAAAGAACAAAGAAGTAAAATTGTCAATAAATAGTGAAAGAAGCCAAAACCCATCTAGGTACAAGTTCTTAATCCAAAAGATACATCCACCAAGCAAAAATACTAATTTATTGGTTTTGTATAAAGAAACATCAATGGCACCTTATTCAGGCATCACTTATGCGTCACACGAGCAGTGCCGCTGAAGAAAATGCGAATGTGGGTTGTTGGATGACGGAAATGGGTAATTTGTTTGTACGAGACACAAATGTACTGCCCGTACATTATGATTTGTTTGACGACAAAAAATGACTGATGTAACACTGACAACATGATACGAGCCATATAAATATAACCATCTTTCCAGTTCTAGTTCGTATGATACGACAAGCTCTAGTGTGTAAAACTTGATTTTGCATTATTGCCATAGGGGGGCCTAATGACATAATGGTGGGCATACACTTTGACACTTCTTGCAAGTGGTGTTTATATTTATATACTAGACTAGCCCCTATTGAAAAATTATATTTTTAATAAAAAATAAAAGAAAAAACAGTTCAAAGATACCAAAAATAAGGTCAATAAATATGAAAAGGCACTTCATTTAATAAAGATTTCTTCAATGTATATACAAACTTTCAATAAATTTGAAACTTAGGATTATATTGAATGCAAGATTGTTAATAATAAATGAAGGAATTTTACCTTGAAAAAAGGGTGCCACAATCACATTTGTACTCTCTTGTGCCACAAGTTTTGGAATGAGCTTTCCAATCAGATTGAACTGCATACTTCTTTGAGCATTTATCACATTTCCACTTTTTCTCACCATGCTTTCTGCAAAAGTGTTTCTTGATGCCTGTTAAGTCCCCTAAAGCCCTGGATGGTTCATGATGAACACAGTTCACTTCTGGACACACATACACTTTCTTCCTCACCACTTCATTCTTGTTCCTCTGCTTCAACTTCCATGGCAGGTTGTGTCCTCTTCTGTGTAGTTGTAGGTTTTGATCTCTTTGAAAGCCTTTGTTACACATCTCACACACAAATCTGTTTGTTGCCATTAATGTTGTTGGTGATAAAGATATCACTTCTGCTTCTGGATCTGCAAAACACAAAAAATATATATATATAAATAAATAAAAGTATTATTTTATAATCTTTTGAAAGAAACTTGCTATTGGTTTCAACTGTTTTTTATTTAAAAAAGCATGTTCTTCTTTGGAAATAATGAAAAATATTGAAAACCTACCATTCTTTTTGAAAATGAAGATTTAAGATTTAAGTGAGTTTCAACACAGGTCAACTGTTGTTTTTATATAAAAAAATAATGTTTTACTATAGAAATGATGAAAAATATTGAAAACCCATCATTCTTTTTGAAAATAGTGAAAACCCCAAGAAAAAAGATTTGAAATTTCAGGGATTTTGAACTTGGGTTGCCTGGATTTTTATTTTTTTTTTGAAAATGGTGAAAAAAAATGTTTTTGGTTTTGAAGTAAGGAACTTTTTATAAAACTGGCAAAAACCCATGAAAAAAGATTAAAGGGTTAAGTGATTTTGATCATAGGTCAGCTGCTAGTCCATCCATGGGAGACATTATTTTATAAAAAACATGATTTTCTTTAGAAATAATGAAAATATTGAAAACCCACCATTCTTTTTAAAAAATAATGAAAAAACCCAAGATTTTATTTTATATATATGTATATATATTTTTTAATTTCAGAGGATTTTGAACCTGGGTTGCCTGGAAGATTTCTTTTTCTCTTGGTTAAAGGTTGACTTTGACTTGGAGGAGGATGTGCAACCTCAAAGTAGCTTTGATGATAATTGCTTTCATTTTCTTGACCTATATTATTCTCAGTAGTTGCATGAAGATCAGATACAGTATTACTCAAATCATCTTCCAAAATCACATTCTGCTGCTGCTGCTTCATCTTCTTCTCTCACTAGGTGTCAATATTTATATATATAATGACATAAGGGTATGTTGCATCATGATCATAAAAAGATAAAGATGAAGAAGACAAAAGGAGAATCAAACTTGGAAAGAAGCTAAAGATAAAAACAAATTAGTTTTTGTTTTGTTTAAAGTTTAAACTTTAAACCCTAGTTTACTTGATGAAATCCAAACAGTTTTGCCATGATTTGAGCTCTAATATGGCATCAACCAAAAAGACAATGGTTAGTTTTTGGAAGAAACTGAAGCAGTAGTCCTTCTAAGCACTGTATGATCAGCTGGTGTGTGTGTGTGGTGTTCTTGATTCTAGAGAGAAGGTGTGGATGAAAAGAGATGTTAATGGGAATGAAGCTAAAAAGATGAGAGGGAGAGTGGGGTTAGGGTTGATGTCTGACTTAGAGTACCGCTTTCTGTCTTTTTATCACTTCTGTTTTCCAATCTCAGCTTTTTTTTCTTTTTTGCATATTACTGTAGTATTATCTCCTTTTGACAATGAAAGTTTCAAGCATTTTGTGTTTAATATACTTTTCTATTTCCACCGCCTTTTTGCTCTTCATTATCTTTCTTTAATATGCGCTATGGGTGCAAACGAGTTAAGCTCGAGCTCGGCTCATTTACCATATCAATTATTTTTTATATAATTATAATTAGTTTTATATATTTTACTATTATAATTTTATTATAAAATAATATATATTATTTAGTTATTTTTATTTATTTTTTCGTAACACTATATATATTAATTAATAAATATTAAATATATATTCTAAAAAATTATATAAAGGACAGACTCGTTTAGGATTAAGAGCCAGCTCGAGCTCGATAAGTGAAGCTCGGGCTTGTTTATTAAACGAGCTTACTTTAGGTTCTGGCTCGATCGAGCTTTTTAACGAGCCGATCTCGAGTAACTCGCAAACAGCTTGGCTCGTTTGCTCGAGTAGCTTTTTAAGGCTATGTGTTACGCGGTAATGTAAAAAGTGTATAACGTCTCGTCACATAATTGTAATCATATGATGTAGACAATGAGTTTTAGCTAATATACTTTTTAGCTATCACGTTGTAAGGTTACTAGAGATTAACGAAAAGGAAAAAGAAACTTTGATTGGTATATTTGAGGATGGACCCCCACTAGATTTTGCATTAATGCGTTAATGTGTTGACTAACCACGCTTTAACGTTTTTTGCTTGGAACGAGGTGTTGTTTTAGACGTTAACATGTTTACATAAAATGAAATCGTCATGAATGTCTTTCCATGATAAACAACCTAAAATATGTGTTTGTGAGTGTTTTTAAACTTTAATTAGTACTTAGTAGAATATAAAGGACAGAAGTCTAAATGGCCTAGTATGTAATAAAATTTACTGACCCAACATTATATACGAACGCCATAAGTTTTCCTTTTATATTTTATATTATTTTATTTCTATCTCAAGCCGTATGCCCAATTAGTTTATATCATTATATGTGTGATATAATTATCACTATAATCTTGACGACACGTGATCTTTATTTTTATAACTATAAATTTTTTAAAAAAATGTGATGCCTAATAGTTTAGTATATAATCAAATAATCTATTGCATGTATGAATTGAAATTTTCATAATGCAACGTTAGATATATGGCTTGTGGATAACACTGCATGTATTTTTATCATTTATATGGCTTGTGGATAAAACTGCAAAAGAATGCATGCAGTTTTTATCATTTATATTAGGGGCGAATCTAGTGAGAGATAGTTCATGCTACGCTTAACTTTTTTGACGACGTATATTTTTAGTGCAAATCTTTTTTGTTACTTCGTTTTATGAATGGACTACATATGAATAAACTTTTTTAAGCCCACATTAGCTTTCAACCATTTATCTAAATCCGCCACTGATTTACATGCCCCATTTTATAAAAATGAAAACTATGACACGGAATATATCTTAACACAAGACTACAATTTTTACACTAAATTCCATGTTCTATTTATTTTATTGACACTTCAGATGAATGTTTTTGGATCTATTATTGAATAAAATATGGTATTTATTTGTCACTATATACACTTTATATGTCCCAATAATTTAATTTTTGAAATGGGATGTCGCTCGACCGGAAAGTTATCAACATGCTCTCCACCTTTATCTTTAAAAATTTATATTATTATTATTTTTTAAATATATTAAAAATCCAAAAATCGAGTTAATTAAGTGAACAAGTTAATGAAGATCAACTGGACAAACAGTAGAGTTGCCTAACACATATTCATAGATTAACAACTAGCATAGAGTTAAAGCTGGTAGTTTACACTATTACAAAGATACAAGATAGATTTATATCCATATTTGATATAAAATTTCACAAACATTTATAGGTGATGCATATAGCATAATCATATTTAATTTCATAGAGAAATATGGTTAAGAATTATAATAAGTGCCATAGTTAAGCAAATGAAGCGAATGTCTTTGTGGCTTTTCTAGTTTGCTCCTGTTTAAACTTCATGTTTGTTTAGTAATCTTGTGTTGAACGTCCATTAAAAGATCTGATCGATGGCCTATGAATCATCCAACATGACTCTGAAACTTTCTCATTAAATGCTCCATTAACCATTAAGAGTTGGTGTCTTTTAATTGAATCAAACACACTCCACCTCTAACCGGTTTAGAGTTAGCCTCTTAATAGTATCATTAAAAGACTGCCAAACGCCATTTAGATATATGTTATTTTCTCGCTCAAGTATTATGTATCCCCGTCGGTGCCAATATAATTCATATAGAGGTTTTTGAAAAATCAATGAGACTAATATCGAGAATAAACTCTTTCCCACTTGGAATTCAATCTACTTTGCAACAAACGGCTTCCGATCAAATTAACTTTATTGACTGGTGTATCGTCCTAATTCAGCTGATAAGGCGAGGCATTTGCACCTCATGTTTTATGTGTGGTTTGCTCCCCTGAATTGATCCATCACTTGTTTGCACACAGGTTCTCTAAGATACTAAGAGCATTCCCAGCTCGTTTCTAATCTCCATCTATATAATTACATTATAATTAGAACACTATATTTATCTCTCTTGTTCAATTAAACAATATCTTTTTATACCTTTATCATTACAGTTTTCTCTCTATACCTTATAATTTACCAAAAAAAATCATTATATTTTTCCCAAATTTACAAAAAGTCACTACATTTTCTCTATTAACACTATAATTTACACTCACTACTACTCATAATCCCGTCTTAAAATTTATAAACTATCCTTACATAATTTTAGGGGATGAATTGGGAATGCTCTAAAGCATACCTATGATTCTTGAAATTGTTTTCATATATATTTTAAATATATACATAAAATTTTAGAAAGCAAATTATACATCGGTGTATTTGTATTGTATAATGTGATAAGTAAATTTGGAAGATGCTGACAAACCTATTTGAAAGGGAAAAAATTGAGATTTCAACGATAAAGATCGACCAAATCTTTCCTCTGACTTGACACGTCATTCACAAGTTTGACCAATGTTTATCTATGTTCATTGTCACATAAATCAATAAATTTGTAGCAAACTTGTTTTATATTTATCAATCTAAAAACCTAAAAAAATCAAGCAAAATACATATGTACAAGCTACCAACATGTTAATTTCAAAACATAATTTTGATATATTAAACTTTTAATTTTGTTATTATAAGTGTACGTTGTGGGCCGATTGAGCATGTGGGCTACGATGTCACATCTATTAAGATTTTTTATATACATCTACACATTCAAAACACAAGTGACATCGTAATCTTTATTAATACCGATAAACATTTTATAGACCTAAAACCATTATTTTAACTCTTTAAAAAGTAAATAGTCAGCCTATTAAACGTACCTAAATTATTCTTTACGTAAAACATAATAATACCTTCTAAATCAAACATTTATAAATTATTTAAGTTTGATGGCAAAATTATTATTTTTCTTTATATGCAAACACTATTCTCATGTTTTCAATTAAATGATATATTTGAGTTTTCTTAGTTTTTTTCTTTAGTATATACTAAAAGTTTCATATTTTTTAGTGATTAAAAGCGTTTTCTTATTATTTACTTATAATACTTTATTAAATGATACAACACTTGTCTATATATTTACTTTTACGCCACGCCATTTTTATCACATCTATAATATATATAAACCAAAACCCTAAAATCTTATGTGTCGCGATGCGGTCGCTCCTCTCTTTTATAAAAGCCACCAGATTACTTAATTTTTAAACGGAGACATCTCATTTATTTAACCCAAAGTCATGGGTATGGGTCTTACGAAAACCAGATAGCTCTTAAACGGGTTATAACATCTCATTAAATTAAAAATTAATCTTACTAATTATTTGATGTGAAAATCCTATAAAATAGGGATATACTAAAATTTAATATTCAATTTAAAAAGAAAAAGATATTATTTATAATTAATAAACGATTTTATAGTAAAAAACATAAGCGGGTCATGAGTCACCAAATCCAGATAGCTTTTAAACGGATTATAACATATCATTTATTTATGAAACTCTTTCATCATCAAACCCTAAGTATATTATTAAATTTCTTACAATAAAGAAAATTAAAATCCCAAAAATAAATATTAAAAAATAAAAAATGTAAAACAATCATTCTCTCAAGCTATCAGATTGCTTTATTTGTAAATGAAGCCTTCTCACGCATTTGACCCAAATTCACGGGTAAAGGTCTCACCAAACCCAGATAGCTCTTAAACGGGTTATAACATCTCATTATATTAAAAATTAATCTCATAAAGTATTTGATATGAAAATCCTATAAAATAGGGATATACTAAAAATTAATATCCTATTTTATTTAAAAAAAAGATATTATTTATAATTAAGAAATAATTTTATAATAAAGAAAATAAATGGGTAATGAGTATCACCAAACCCAGATAACTTTTAAACCGGATTATAACATATCATCTATATGTAAAACCATTTTATTATCAAATCTAAAGTATATTAATTATTAACTTTATTACAATAAATAAAATTAAAATCCAAATAAATATATATAAATATTGAAAACGAAACTGTAAAACAACCCCCGTAATACGGGGGATAAAATCTAGTTAAATATATACTCATTTGCTATACTTATATATACCAAATGCTTAATAATATATTGATATATGATTGAAATGAATAAATGTGTTAAGGATTCTTTTATATTTTTCTCTGTACTTTTTTTTTCAAATGACAACTTCCGCTAAACACAATCAAAAGTAGCAAAACACTTGAATTTGGTCTATACATGAATAACTGAATGTTTTTTTTCTAACTATAAACAATGAGAAGCTTCGGTCGATAGCTTTAAGGGGTTAAAGGCAAAAAATCAATGAAAATTTGATTCGAACATAAAGACTTTTATCACAGCTCAGATGCTTGTCATTGTATCTATTTAAGAATACAATCCGACAATATTAATATAAAAGGTGATAAAACTATACTCAAATAATGTTGTATTACAAAAATTTTTATAAAAAAAGGTTAGTTATTAAGAATTCTTTAAAATTCTTAAATAAACTAAGAGTTATGTAATGAAACTCATCTATATATTATTTTTTTTATGGGGAAAATGAATATGAAGCTGTTAAGCACCAAACTTGCATGTAAAACTTTCAATTAACACTTCCTCAGAAAACTGATTTTATTTTCTTTTGATTTTTGTTTCTTGTCCACTGATCTAGGCAATTTCAAGCAAATTCGTAATTCCTAATTCATCAAAGTTGATTATCAATCTACATGTTACAATCAAATCATATGTTACAATCAAATCATCTTCTTTAATATTCAATCACAATATCTTCGATTAAAATTTTCCTAAGCTCAATACAAATAAAAATACTATTTGTTTCGATCAGACAGCTATCAAGCAATTGAGTTCGATTTTTTTTTAATCTTCAACCACAAAGATTTGATCAACAATCCCAAAAAAAATGTTTTAGTTTTTTTTGTATCTATTTCATCCCCATTAATTTAGAAAATTTAGGTTAAACCCATAATTAATAATTTTTTATCGCATCAATTTTTAGTCTACAAGCATATCGTCTTCTTTCACAATTCTCATATTAAAAACTTTCAAAAAAAAATTAATCTTTCACATGTTCTGGACCTTTCGCCATGAACAGAAACACAAGTTCTTAAACAATGGATAGTTTTTTCTTTTTATTCTTACAACAAAAATGATTTATTTTGGTATATCAAAACAGTAAGAGATAGGAAAAAGCTTGAACAAGTGGAGATCCATGGTGGATCATCGATTAGTTTGATTAGGGATGAGATCGGGACTTTACCGGTACCGACCGGTCCCGGTCCCGAAAATCCTGGTCCCGGTCCCGAAAATCCCGGTCCCGAAAATCACCAATTTTTGGTACCTGTACTCGTACCGAAATCTTCGGTTCGGTACCGGTACCAAAGGTAAAAAAACGGGGAAATACCGGTCCCGGTCCTGATACCGAAACTCAAAACTTCGGTACTGATTTCGGTACAGGTACCAACCGGTACTAGTACCGAATTTGCCCATCCCTAAGTTTGATGTCTCTAGATGAAATGGACTTAGGAGCTTTTTTAATATGAGAAATTGTATTTGAGATTGAGAAGATTTGCTTGAACCGAAATATTGATAATAGATGATGTTACGAATTAGGGATTCAATCTAATTTTGCTAAATTAGTGGAGAGGAAACTGAAATAAGAAAAGAATAAATTCAGTTTTTTTAGGAAATGTTAATCAAAATTACGTAGTTTTGATGATTTCACATGTAAACTTGGATGCTTAACAACCCCATATTCACTTTCCCTTTTTTTTATATATAATAGGTATGAATCTTAATCATATTATAATTATATATCGGGCCAAATACTTTTTTTAATCCATAAAAGCTATCGGGCTCAAACTATATTTTTGACATGTTTATTGTTATAATAACATTAATGCTCTTTAAAAAATTAACTTATGTATTTCGTTACTCGTTTGGGCCTATGGACCTTTTCATTTTGACTCGACCGAGATATTTAAATTCTCGAAGACGGCACCGCAATCCGGTTCAGATGCTATATTCATAAACTAAAAAAAAAAGGAATTCAAATTTGATTTGAATTTCGTTTCTTTCAAATTATAAACATCCCTACTTATATTCAAAAATGTCTCAATCAACTTTTGCTAAAAAACATATATTTGGACTCCAATTAAGCTACTGTAAACACCCCTGAGGTCGGTCCCATTAATAATAATAATAATTCGTAATGACCCATTTAGGTTATCTCATATCTGTAATTCTCTCTGTGTGCAACATAGAGTTCACGGCCTCACGGTCACGGGTACACAATATAAAGTAGATGGGCCTACATTTATTTGATCATTAGTATGTTTATATGAGCTGGCTAGGTGAAAAAAAGCCACCATCTTTCTATTAATTCATTTATTTATTCACATCTTTTTATAATCTATATCTATGCTATTGCTATATTATAATATAACATCCATAACATCTTACAATTAGAATAACATTTAATGCTAAATAGTTCTTTTACCCGGCGCATTGCGCCGGGGCAGCTCGCAAATCACAAGCGTTGAAATATAAGTGTCGGTCTAAGTTACTACGGTGGATCGACTCGTATTTGGTCGGTATCCAATACGTTCGTTATGGTATACACACCATTGGTAAAATTTGAGCCTTAAAACCCAAAACAATATTTCATCAAATTAACGTATAAAAAACAAAATATTTAAAACGATGTTTATTTGGTTGGCAAATCCCGACAGTTCCCAAGTGTTGTTGGTCTCAGACATTGAGGCAATAACTCGACACGAATTTGGTCGGTTTTAATTACGTACGTTACGGTCGGTTTCCTTTTCGTTCGTTATGGTAATCGAACTAACAACAAAACAAAAAAAATCACAGACCAATACGGTGCCGCCAAGTTGCCCAATAGGGCACTTGTGACACCAAAGTATGCAATTATATATAGTAGTACTTGTACAAATCTTAATACATTTGGTTAAGAGATTAAAAAAATTATGGATGTCTATAGCTTAGGTTGATTTGTCACACCCCGACTAGCACAATGCGGAAGCGTAAAACGAGAATGTAACAGACACCTCTGGTATCAACAACAAGAAACATTACAAACTAATTTACATTGTATTACATTTCATTGTTCTATCATTATTTCACAGTCTAGGTGATACAAACAAAACTAGTTCGTTAACTATACGATCTTACTACTAGCACTCTTGCTTCTATTCACATTGCATCAACCACACACCTTGGGCAAGTAACAGATCACCAAATCATTATGATTTAGGTACACCAGAAAATCAGTTTAAAACAGGTCAACTACTAGAGTTGGTGAGTTTCACGAGTTTCAAGAAAACAGTTATGAGTATTCACAAGTTAACACTTGTAATCATGATATAAGTATGTATGTATGTAAATGATGTAATTATGCTAAGATACAGTGAAGCCTTGACTGTTTGTGCTGCGTGCATCCATTTCCCACGCGCAATCAACCACTGTGGCCCTCTTTCCGCCCATAATATGCCCCAAGTAGCAATGTCTAACACTACATAGCGTGTTTGTGTATTCATGGTCATGTGCAAACGGGGTAAAGTCTCAGCAACACATGTCGGCTCCGTTTGGGTTTGTCAAACCAATAGTACTATTCACAAGCCACCGACTCGAAGTTAATCACTGTGTTAGTGGGGACTTTCGGGTGTTAGCACTTAGATAATTCACATCAATACATGTTTCAGGTATGTATATGTAATCAAACATGTTTTTCACCCCAAAAGTTCGTAAAACAGTTTAGAAGTGGGGTCATGAAACTCAATGTTTAGTAGATAATCAGTAGCACGTCGATTCGAGGTTTGTATAACTTGCAATCACGGTTTCCTATAATCAATATTATAATAATATTAATATTTTAATATTATTATAATCTCAATACTAAACTAGGTTGTATAACTAACCTGGGTATAGCTGGAACGCCCAGAAAGTGGCAATAGGCTTAGGTTGTGATGGTGTTCAATGTCTAATACTTAAAACTGAACTTGGCTCAGATTCCCGTTTTCCCAGCTGGGCCAAGTTGTTCGTTTACGCGTTCAGAAAACAGTTATGGGAAAATAAGCTTGGGTAAATGTATTGGTTAATAAAATGATTAAGTTATAAAGAAAGATCACATATTGGGGTCCCGGATTAGCTACGGGACCCTTTTCCGTTTATTCAGTTTGATTTGAGAAGAAACGCGCACAATCTATCCAGATTGTCCAGGTTTCTCATAGAAAAGTTCGTTTCTATTTAATTAATCCAAAAATATGATTTTTGATCACTCTTGGTTTTTTGATATTCCCGCAGGTTCGTTAGTCGCGAACTTGCCGGTTTTTATAAAAACTGAATTTGTTTAATCTTCAAATTAGCATAATTAATTAACTGTTAATCATTAAATTATAAAAATTTAGTCACTTATAAATTAGAATATGTAGATTTTTATAAAAATATTTTTGGAATTATTTACTGATTTATTAATTTATAAAAATTCATTTTATCAGCTATATTTTGCCTGAAAATTGTCAGTTTATCCCAAACAAGTTCCAAAAATTCCACCAAAATTCCTGAATACTCAAATTATGTCCCAAAACAACCTGTATCAATTCCAGAATGTAAAAAGCTCGTGCAATATTCTTTTCGGCCCAAATTCGGCTATAAAAATTCACACGAACGCATATGCACAAAACATCTTTAGACTTCTCCAAATGATCCCAAAATTCATATGTGATTAAAATACATTAAATCTGACTTCCTAGAAAAATTTCATATTTTTTGAAGCATTTTAACTAATTTTCCCCATTAAACGTCCCAATTCGGTAATAAATTTGTCAAATATTCTCGGATGGTCATAAAATTTCCAAATTTGAACAGGGAATCAATGACATGGTTCCTGATGTTCTTGCAAAATTTCAAGGCCTAATAATATGCACATCACAACCTTAACCTAAACAGCCCGTAAGCGAGTGTTTCGGCATTACCTTAGCGGTTTTGGTTCGTTTCCACCTTTCTAACCAACTTTTCAAGCTCTTGTGCTCCTAGGTTGGCTAGATACAAGTCCTATATCTCAAACCAAGCAAGTTTCATCAATAGAACAGCCCTTTAACTTAGGGTTTCGGCTAGGGTATAAAAACGAATTTTTGAACCGTAAAAATGCCGTTTCAACCCTTTAATCCGTGTTTATGGCCAAAAAAACTATCAAAACAGGTTCCTTACCATGTGTATGATCAAAACATGTTTATGGACCATTTTTTAGGATTTTTACATGGTTAGGAATGATTTTTAGCAATTAAGACATGTTTTTATGATATTAATCAAGGTTAAGCAAGTATAAAAGTTGCTTATTTAAGTTGTTTACCTTAGGGTTTGAAGGGCTTCCTGATGAAGAAAGGTTTTTTTCCAAAATTTTCTTGTGGATGAATATGTAAAAATATCTTAGAACTAGTTTATATATGAAAGAAATCAAAGGCGGGGGGTTCCATTGTTGCGGCCGCAGGTTTGCTTGGGCCCCCTTGGGCCCATTTTGGCTCAAATAACCGATTCCAAAGGCCCAAACACGAGAAGCCCAATCCAAATTTAGTTCGGGTTCGGTTTTTGGTGCAAAAAACTTATCGGGTGCGTCAAACAGCGCGAAAACGAGTGTTTTTCGGCTAATTTTGTGTAAAATTATAAAAACATATTATATGTTTGTAAAAATCGAAAATATTTTCACGGATCGCTTAAAACATTTCAAATAAGTGTTTTATAAGTCTTTTTCGGCTTAACGGATGATACAATGCTTGGTTTTTAGCTATTTTTCGCGTTTAAATCTATAGCGGGTAGTTAAACAAGCATGTTTTCGTTTAACTTGTTTGCCATCGAACTAAGGCCATATTACTAATATTTTAGCTTATATTAAACGTTTAACACTTATAGATGCCCCCCCCGGAATATCTGGGTCATAACCCGACCCGTTCGGTTAATCGTTCGTTTGTTACGCAAAAAGCGTTTATTTGCTTAATCGGTAAATACGTACTGAGGTGTACCTTGTTTTGGCTCAAATGTCACATTCTCCCCCCCCCCCCCGTTAGAAAATTTTGTCCCCGAAATTTGATTATTCAACTTTGTCTTTATTTGGAAACAGGTGCGAGTATTTCTTTTTAAATTCGGATTTCCGCTCCCACGTGAATTCGGCTCCCCGTTCTAAATTCCACCGAACTTTGACTAAAGAGATTTTGTTGTGTCTTAATTGTTTTATTTTTCCCTCTAATATTTCCACCGGTTCTTCAACGAAATTCAGTTTTTCGTTTATTTTTAAGTCTTTTAGTGGCACGATTTCGGATTCGTCCGTAAGGCACTTTTTCAAGTTTGATACATGAAAGACATCGTGAATAGAACTCAACTCCAAAGGTAATTTCAGTCGGTAGGCTACAGGACCGATCTTAGAAATTACTTCATACGGTCCAATGTATCACGGAGCTAGTTTACCGGTTTTACCGAATCGAATGATGCCTTTCCAAGGGGATACCTTGAGGAATACTTTATCGCTTATTTCAAAAGACAACGGTTTCCTATGAACATCAGTGTTGCTTTTCTGTTGATCTCGGGCAATTTGGAATTTATTAGAAATTTTACGGATTTTATCGGTGGTTTATTGAATCAAGTCAGATCATGTAATTGGGTATCTCCAACCTCAGTCCAGCACAAGGGTGATCTACATTTCCGCCCGTACAGTGCTTCATATGGTGTCGCTTGAATGCTACTGTGATAGCTATTGTTGTACGAAAATTCGACCAGTGGAAGATGTTGATCCCAGTTCCCACCGAAGTCTAGTTCACAAGTGCGAAGCAAATCTTCTAAGGTTTGAATGGTTCGCTCGGATTGACCGTCGGTTTGGGGATGGTAGGCGGTACTTAGGTCAATTCGGGTTCCCAAAGCTTCTTGTACGGCTTGCCAGAAATGAGAGGTGAAATGACTATCACGATCAGAAATAATTGAAACGGGTACGCCGTGTCGGGATACGATTTCATTTATGTAAATGTGAGCAAGTTTTTCGGTTGTGTAGGTTGTATGAATTGGAAGGAAGTGTGCGGATTTGGTTAGTCGGTCAACTATTACCCATATTGCATCGTTTCCTCGGGAAGTTTTAGGGAGGTGTGTTACAAAATCCATGGTAATTTGTTCCCATTTCCATTGTGGTATTTCCGGTTGGTGTAACATTCTCGCAGGTTTTTGATATTCGGCCTTAACCCTCGCACAAGTTAAACATTTACCGACATACGTGGCTATATCCTTCTTCATACCGGGCCACCAATAAAACTCCTTCAAGTCCTTATACATCTTATTTGTTCCAGGGTGAATGGAGTATTTGGACTTATGGGGTTTGTCCATGATCACGTCACGCAGATTGCTGAAAGTGAGAATCCAAACTCGGTTTTTGTAGTATAGAATTTCGTCAGTTCTTTCTTCAAAGTTTTGTTCGGTCCATGTAAGCCTTCATTCTCCAAGTGATCTCCTTTCAGAGCTTCGTTTTGAGCAATACGGATTTGTTCGGTGAGACTGGTTTGGACAATTATTCCAAGTGCTTGGACCCGTAGTGGTTTGATCCTGTCTTTATAGCTCAAAGCATCTGCTACTATATTAGCCTTGCCCGGATGGTATCGAATCTCACAGTCATAATTGTTCAACAGCTCTACCCATCTCCTCTGCCTCATGTTTAGTTCTTTCTGGTCGAAAATGTGCTGTAGGCTCTTGTGGTCGGTGTATACTGTACATTTTGTGCCATACAAATAGTGCCTCCAGATCTTAAGTGCAAAGATAACTGCGCCCAGTTCCAAGTCATGGGTGGTGTAATTCTTCTCGTGCACCATTAATTATCGAGAAGCATATGCTATGACTTTGTTTCTTTGCATAAGTACGCATCCTAAACCTTTTCGGGAAGCGTCACAGTAAACTACTAGATCATCAATTCCTTCTGGAAGACTCAGTATCGGAGCTTGGCATAACTTCTGCTTCAATAATTGAAAAGCCGCTTCTTGTTATTCTCCCCAAACATAAGCACGATCTTTTTGAGTCAAAACAATTAAAGGTAGGGCTATGCTGGAAAAATTAGCAATAAAACGTCGGTAATACCCAGCTAATCTCAAAAATTGGCAGATCTCTTTCGGTGACTTTGGGGCTTGCCAATTTTTTAATGGCTTCAATTTTGCTCGGGTCTACATGGATTCCGTGTCGATTAACAATGTGCCCTAGAAATTGTACCTCTTGTAGCCAAAATTCACATTTTGATAATTTGGCATACAACTTTTCCTGCCTCAACAACTCCAAGATGGTTCGTAAGTGCCGATCGTGGTCCTCTTTGGTTTTCAAATATATCAAAATGTCATCAATAAACACGATAACGAATTTGTCAAGGTACGGTTTGCAAACTCGATTCATAAGATCCATGAAAACTGCGGGAGCATTAGTCAGTCCGAACGGCATAACTAAGAATTCGTTGTGGCCATAACGAGTTCGGAACGCCGTTTTAGACACATCTTCCTCTTGAATTTTAACTTGATGGTAACCGGATCGAAGGTCAATTTTCGAGAAATAGTTTGCCCCTTGAAGTTGATCAAATAAGTCGTCTATTCGTGGAAGAGGGTATCAGTTTTTGATGGTAACTTTGTTTAATTCCCGGTAATCGATGCACATTCTAAAACTTCCATCTTTCTTCTTCACAAACAATACCGGTGCTTCCCAAGGAGAATAACTAGGACGTATGAAACCTTTATCTAACAACTCCTATAACTGGTTGGATAATTCTTGCATTTTAGAGGGTGCCAATCGATAAGGTGCCTTAGCAATAGGGGCTGATCCTGGGATTAAGTCAATATGGAATTCAACCTGTCGGTTCGGTGGTAATCCAGGTAGATCATCGGGAAAGACATCGGGGTATTCACGTACAACGAGGATATCTTCTATGCGTTTCTCATCAGGGTTCTTTATAGTCACGTTTGCCAAAAATTCCATACAACCTTGGCGTAAACATTTCAACGCTTTAAGATGAGACATGAGAGGTAAAATCGAACCAGACTTCTCTCCCTGTACCATAATCATTTCACCATTCGAAAAGGGAATTTTAACTGTCTTGTCGTTACACACAATCTCTGCCTTATTCTTGGTTAACCAGTCCATGCCGACAATAACATCAAAACTTCCTAACTCTACCGGGAGTAGGTCAATAAGGAATGGGTGGTAGGTCATTAAGAATAATGGAACAGTTTTGGACTATTTGGTTGACGGTTATAGAGTTACCATTAGCGAGTTCTATAGTATAGGGATTTGTTAGTTCACTAACTGGCATATTACCCAGGGCTACAAAGCTAGTGGAAACAAAGCTTCTATCGGCACCCGTGTCAAATAATACAGAAGCATATTGATCAGAAACAACAAATGTACCTGTTACTACGTTCGGGTCTTGTCGTGCTTCTCCAGACCCGATAACGAACGTGCATCCCCGAGGCGCCCCAGAAGTCGATGCTTGGTTCCGACCGGTGACTGCTCCTTGATTCAGCTTGGGGCAGTCTTTTCTAAAATGCTCCGTGCTACCACATTCATAGAAAGCACGACGGTTTGCTGGTGCTGTGATTTGTTGGATAGGTTGTTGACGAATCAGTTGCGGTCTAGGTGGTTGCAGACGACGAGGTTGAGTTGCCTGGATTGGTCGGTTGACAATTCCCATACTGACTCTACAACTAGGGCCATTATGCCCCGTTCTCCCACACTTCTGAGAACTTAACGGTCTACACTCACCCACGTGATGAAAACTACATTTATCACATTTTGGCCATGGTTCCTTGTACCTTTCTCGTTTCACCTCAAAACTGCTCGTGACATAATTTTGTATTGTCGGCCGTGCACGCTTATTTGCTGGCCTTCCTTGTGATCCTGATCCATAATTGGTTCGCTTCATACCCGATGATTCCCCGGCCATTCTCAACACTCCGCTTCTTACCAAGTCAAAAGTCACAATGCCGGCTTGAGTCACGGCATTCTCGAACGATGTGTGACCCACGGAGTTTACCAAACTCCTCACTTCTGGGGCCAAACCCCAAATATAACGTTCAATTTGTTTGTCTTCGGGAGTTACTAATCAGGGTACTAGACGAGCCAGTTCATTGAAGCGGTTGGTATACCCCAGAGTTCGTGTTCTAACCTTTGTATTTCGTTCTTTGGACAGAAATGATCTAGTATTAATGTTTTGAGTTCAGCCCAAGTCATGCGGTTAACCGTATCTTGCCCTTTTATCTGAACTGTAGTGTTCCACCACATCAAAGCGTGATTCGTAAAACTAGAGGTAACATGCTTGACAATACTCTCGGGTGGACAATTACTAATATTGAGAACAGATTCCGTCTTTTCTATCCATTTAATCAGCCTGTTTGGCCCTTCGATACCTTTGAATTCGATCGGTTTACAGGCCATAAAGTTTTTGATCGAATATTCCCTTCGAGGGGGATTAGGGTTGTTATTGTTATTGTTTGGGTTCGGTGGAGGATTATTGTTGTTGACATTATTTGTATCCGGTGGGGGATTATTGGCATTGGGAAGGGCATTTGTATTAGGTGGGGTATTATTATTTGTAACTGTTTCATTGTTGGTTGGGGGAGCATTATTGATTTGTTGCTAGTTTGTTTGTATATTGGCATTAACACCTGCAGTTACTTGTGTTACAATAAGTGGTATTGCTGCCTGCATTTGCCGAGCAATCATCTCGGCTATTTCTGCTTTAGTCATGGGGGTTGCTTTCTTTGGGACCATTCTATAATGATAAACAAATATAGGCCAATTAATACTAATTCCAGTCTACGGCACTGTATAATAATAATCACAATAAATGTTGTACAGGTAAACCAGATAACATACTGACATTTCACAAATTGTTCTGTACATTGATAACAAAAGGTACATAGACTTAGCCTGATAAAGGCCAGTGCTTGCATGTATATATCAAAACCTGTCACTAAGTGACTGTTAGACTTAACCCTGTAAGGGTCAGTACTTGTAATAATGTACAAAATTGTGCCCCATGTTAACATAATATACTACTATATACATACATGGAGTATCAAAAGATTACGTACACATATCTGTAACATCCTACATCTATATGTACAAACGTTTGACTAACCACAAACATAAAAACAACAACACCGTAATCATCCAGTAACAGTTCCACAGTCGAACTGTCACCCTATCCAAACACTTACGGTGGTAGGCATCTGACTGCTGCAAGTTCAGTACTATCTGCTGTAACATCAATAAGCACTGGGTCACGTCCCTCCTTTCCTGGTTAATGTTAGCTATGGCTATCGAGTGGTCTATCACACGGTTAGTCAGGACAGCATCCAAGAGTTGTTTCCTGCGTTTAGGAGGTCAGGGCGAGGGGTAGGTATACTCAACGAACGGGAAGATGAAGTATCCGCCTTAGGACGTAAAGGTCCTCCTCGGTAGTGGGTAGATCTGAATGGAATCGAGGTAGGGTCAATCAGGGTTACCCGAATACGAGCAGTCTGTCGGACTCGTGCAGTAGCTGAAGTCGTCGGGGACAGATGAATAGGCGGAGTAGGTGATCTGGCTACTCTAGCAGGTGAATGGTACTGACTGTTAACTTCGTTTTGATATCTGCGTGGTGACCTGGGTGGATAGCTATCGCATCTGTAGCCGGACAGATCAGGCACATTCCTGGGTAGCTCTCTACAAATAACTTCTTCCACCTCTTCCTCATCCTCCTCCGGTTCCTCTTCTGGGTCCTCCTCATCTGGATCCTCCTCTGATTCCTCCTCTTGATCCTTCTCTGGATCCTCCTCCTCAGTAGAGATTACCGGTTCTTCTTCCGGTACGTAGTTGTTATTCCTTGACATGACTCTGCACAAAGGTTAGTTATAAGAATAATATCTATTGCTAGCGCTAACTATTGTCGGGACGATTAATTAATTAAACCAAATTTAATATTAATTATATTAGAATATAATATTAGTTTTATAAAAATTTTAATTTTAATTATTATTAAAATCAATACTGAATATAAATGAATATAATATTCATAATAAAATTTACCGTCATCAACAGTATCGTACGTACACGTATTCATACACTTTGTTCCAAATAAGCACGTATGATTGTTACACACACACACACACACACATATATATATATATACTTACACATTACCTTTTATACACATATGTTGCCATTTTTACCTAACCACACGTTCCGCAACTTTTCCCCGAATTCCCTCGTACAAGCAAGTCTGTTATTATCTTCCGGACCACAATAACTCACTTGCCCAACAAGTTCATCCTGGCATCCATCAGTATATAATATTAATTTTATTTAAATTTATTAATTTATTATTTAATTATTTCCCAAAGTTTGTGAGTTTCACGAGTTTCAAGAAAACAGTTATGAGTATTCACAAGTTAACACTTGTAATCATGATATAAGTATATGTATGTATGTAAATGATGTAATTATGCTAAGCTAAAATGAAGCCTTGACTGTTTGTGCTGCGTGCATCCATTTCCCACGCGCAATCAACCACTGTGGCCCCTTTCCGCCCACAACATGCCCCGGTAGCTATGTCTAACACTACATAGCCTGTTTGTATAAATATGGTCATGTGCAAACGGCGCTATGTGACACGGCAACCAGGCCGATTCCGTTTGGGTTTGTCAAACCAATATTACTATTCACAAGCCACCGGCTCGAAGTTAATCACTGTAATCGTGGGGACTTTCGTGTGTTAGCACTTAGATAATTCACATCAATACATGTTTCAAGTATGTATATGTAATCAAACATGCTTTTCACCCCAAAAGTTCGTAAAATAGTTTAAAAGTTGGGTCATGAAACTCACGGTTTAGTAGATAATCAGTACTGTATCAGCTCTTGGTTTGTTCGGTCTGCTATCAGTAGTTCCTATAATCAATATTATAATAATATTAATACTTTAATATTATTATAATCTCAACACTAAACTGGGCTGTATAACTAATCTGGGTATATCTGGAATGCCTAAAAAGTGGTAATAAGCTTAGGTTGTGATGTTGTTCAATGTCTTATACTTAAAACTGAACTTGGCTCAGATTCCCGTTTTCTCAGCAGGGCCAAGTTGTTCGTTTACGCATTCAAAAAGCAGTTTTGGGAAAATAAGTTTGGGTAAATGTATTGGTTAACAAAATGATTAAGTTATAAAGAAAGATCACATACTGGGGTCCCGGATTAGCCACGGAGCCCGTTTCCGTTTACTCAGTTTGATTTAAGAAGAAACGCGCATAATCCATCCGGATTGTCCAGGTTTTTCATAGAAAAGTTCGTTTTTACTTAATTAGTCCAAAAATATGATTTTTGATCACTCTTGGTGTTTTGATATTCCCGCAGATTCGCTAGTCGCAAACTTGCCGGTTTTTATAAAAACTGAATTTGTTTAATATTCAAATTAGCATAATTAATTAACCGTTAATCATTAAAATATGAAAATTTAACCACTTATCAATTAAAATATGTAGATTTTTATAAAAATATTTCTGGAATTTATTTACTGATTTATTAATTTATAAAAATTCATTTTATCAGCTATATTTCGCCTGAAAATCGTTCGTTTACCCCAAACAATTTCCAAAAATTCCACAAAAATTCCTGAATGCTCAAATCATGTCCCAAATTAACCTGTATCAATTTCAAAATATAAAAGGTCGTTCGATATTCTTTTCGGCCCAAATTCGGCTATAAAAATTCACACGAACGCATATAAAAAAACACCTTTAAACTTCTCCAAATGATCCCAAAATTCATATGTGATCAAAATAAATCAAATCTGAGTTCTCATAAAAGTTTCATAATTTTTGAAGTATTTTAACTATTTTTCCCAAATAAACGTCCCAATTCGGTAATAAATTCGCCTAATATTCTCGGATGGTCGAAAATTACCAAATTTGAACAGGGACTCAATGACATGGTCTCTGATGTCCCTGAAAAATTTCAAGGCCTAAAAATATGCACATCACAACCTTAACCTAAACAGCCCCTAAGCGAGTGTTTCGGCATTACCTTAGCGGGTTTGGCTCGTTTCCGACTTTCTAATCAAGTTTTCAGGTTCTTGTGCTTCTAAGAAAGCTATGTAAAAGTCCTATATCACAAACCAAGCAATTTTTCATCAACATAACAGCCCTTAACTTAGGGTTTCGGCTAGTGCACAAAAACGAACTTTTGAACTGTAAAAACGCCGTTTCAACCCTTTAATCCGTGTTTATGGCAAAAAAAAAAAACTATCAAAACAGGTTCCTTACCATGTGTATGATCAAAACATGTTTATGGACCATTTTTAGGATTTTTACACGGTTAGGAATGATTTTTAGTAATCAATACATGTTTTTATGGTATTAAACGAGTTTAAACAAGACGAAAATCGATTATTTAAGACCTCTTTACCTTGTTTCTTGCTGGTTTCTGGCTGGAGCAGAACTTGTGTCCAGAGTTTTCAAGAAATGATGTTAGAAATATCTTGTATCTAGTTTATATGTGAAAGGAAAAAATAAGGGGGTGGGGTGGCGGCTGCGGCCGGAACCCATGGGCCTCCCCTTTGGGTTGTTTTGGCCCAATAACCTGGTTTCTCAAGCCCAAATACGAAAAGCCCGGTCCAAATTTAGTTCGGGTTCGGTTTTTGACGCGAAAAACTTATCGGGTGCGTTAAACAGCACGAAAACGAGTGTTTTTCGGCTAGTTTTGTGTAAAATTATAAAAACATACTTTATGTTTGTAAAAATCAAAAATATTTTCACGGATCGCTTAAAACATTTCAAGTAAGTGTTTGGTAAGTCTTTTTCAGCTTAACGGATGATACAATGCTTGGTTTGTAACTATCTTTTGCGTTTAAATCTATAGCGGGTAGTTAAACGAGCATATTTTCGTTTAACTTGTTTGCCTCGTTTAACTACCCGCTATCAAACTAAGACCATTTTTCTAATATTTTAGCTTGTATAGATCGTATATCACATATAGATGGCCCCCCGAGATATCTGGGTCATAACCCGACCCGTTCGGTTAATCGTTCGTTTGTTACGCAACAGGCGTTTATTTGCTTAATCGATAAATACGTACTAAGGTGTACCTTGTTTTGGCTCAAATGTCACATTTCATCAATAGAACAACCCTTTAACTTAGGGTTTCTGCTAGGGTATAAAAACGAATTTTTGAACCGTAAAAATGCCGTTTCAACCCTTTAATCCGTGTTTATGGCAAAAAAAAACTATTAAAACAGGTTCCTTACCATGTGTATGATCAAAACATGTTTATGGACCATTTTTAGGATTTTTACATGGTTAGGAATGATTTTTAGCAATTAAGACATTTTTAGGATTTTTATGGTATTAATCAAGGTTAAACAAGTATAAAAGTTGCTTATTTAAGTTGTTTACCTTAGGGTTTGAAGGGCTTCCTGATGAAGAAAGGTTTTTTTTCCAAAATTTGCTTGTGGATGAATGTGTAAAAATATCTTAGAACTAGTTTATATGTGAAAGAAATCAAGGGGGGGTTCCATTGTTGCGGCCGCAGGTTTGCTTGGGCCCCCTTGGGCCCATTTTGGCCCAAACACGAGAAGCCCAGTCCAAATTTAGTTCTGGTTCGGTTTTTGGCACGAAAAATTTATCGGGTGCGTCAAACAGCGCGAAAACGAGTGTTTTTCGGCTAATTTTGTGTAAAATTATAAAAACATACTATATGTTTGTAAAAATCGAAAATATTTTCACGGATCGCTTAAAACATTTCAAATAAGTGTTTGGTAAGTCTTTTTCGGCTTAACGGATGATACAATGCTTGGTTTGTAGCTATTTTTCGCGTTTAAATCTATAGCGGGTAGTTAAACGAGCATGTTTTCGTTTAACTTGTTTGCTATCGAACTAAGGCCATATTACTAATATTTTAGCTTATATTAAACGTATAACACTTATAGATGCCCCCCGGAATATCTGGGTCATAACCCGACCCGTTCGGTTAATCGTTCGTTTGTTAAGCAAAAAGCGTTTATTTGCTTAATCGGTAAATACGTACTGAGGTGTACCTTGTTTTGGCTCAAATGTCACATGATTGTAGTATATGCTTTAACCTTAAGTTTCAAATATAGAAGGAAAACCTTTTTGACTGGGTCGGGTAGGAACGGTTCCGGGTATAGTCGAGTATTTAACCGGGTTTTGTGGGTTTTTACGGGTTTCTAGTAGGGTAGGGTCAGTTTTGACCAGGTATTTCCAGTTCCGGCAATTCCGGGTGAGGCTTCAGGAAGAAATCCTATACCAAGTCATACCTATGAGTTGAGTACGAATAGAAACCGGTTCCGGGTCCGGAACTATGCACCTCTAGTCATACACCACTAAATGGGCCCTAAGTTTTTTCCTTGTTAGTGTTTGAAGTTGAATAAGCAATTTTTTTAGTGAGCCCAAAGTTTGTGGGCCCATTGGGCCAGCCTTTTATGCCAACTTCGTTAATATTATTATGTTTTTTGAAAACGCAAATTCTGCAGTCATGCTATCTCGCGGCACTCAGCCAGCTCTGGTCGCGGGAGTGAGATCCGCTTCAATGGATACTCCCGCGGTAGCTCATAAGCTGACATACCCCGAGACACACTTGACCACTCTTTCTAACGGTCTCCATGTTGTCACCGAGTCCAATGTGGCCTCCTACGAGACGGCTACAAGTGTCAGGGTGTGCATGGATGCCGGGTCACGGTTTGCTGTTGCTTTCAAAGGAGTGTCATGGACAGATCCAGATTTTGTAGTTTTAACGCTCATCCAAGCTATGCTTGGATCATGGATCGAAACCGCCGAACATAATACAACGTTCGTTGCTATTGTTATTGCTATTGTCGTGTATATTATGGGTTGAGTTCCTTTCAGAACTTCAAAAAATTGAACAACTTTTAAAAACCAACAATTTTTTTATTTTTTATTTATTTATTTATGTTTTTTGTATATTAATACTATCTGATAGTAGTTTTATCAGTTTTATATATAAGTTTGGTGATTACATATATGAATCATGAGTTTACACATGTGTAACTTTGGAAACTATGACAGCTATATTGGTGAGGCTGCTGAGAGCATGATGGCTTTCAACACCAACGATAAATCTTCACTGCTTCTTAACACACATGGAACCAATGCTGCCGAAGACATTGGACGACACGTTCACGGACACTTAATCAAACGCTACATGTGACCTTGATGCAAATTAGTAAATATACAATGTAGAATCATTCGTGTAATTCTCCACATGTGACTTGATCATGTAAATACACTATGTCATTGTCTTTCTTTGCAGTTTATTACATATGGGCGTAGAATCCCCATTGTCTAGTTATTTCCCAAAATCGATGCAGTTGATGTTGCTACTTGCTACCTTCAAACGTGTCGCTAACAGATTAATATTTGACCAGGTAATGCCTCACCTATTCGTAGTTAGAATATTATAAACTAACATATTCAAGATTTGATTGCAGGACATAGCAGTGGTAGTATCCGGACCTATCAAGCCATTGCCTGACTACAACATTTTACGTTCTCGCACTTACTTATTCCACGCTTACATTGTTGAAAATGACTAGATATAGTTGAAAAGGCAGGGCGATCGACCCAGTGCAGTCTCTCGAGAGGCCTATAAATAAAATGACTCGTCGATGTAATGGTTTTTACCTAAGAAGTCAACGTGTCAATGCTCTGTCTAGTATAAATGGAGGCATATTTTTTTCATCACAACGTCCGTTGGGCCTCGGGGCCTAAAAGGCCACCCTTATTGAAGACAAAGGATTACAAAAATTTTGCTTTTTTATTAGTGTACTTTTTTTTATTTTTAAATGCTTTATTTTAGTTAAAAATTTTTATTTAATTTAAATGCATATTTTAATATTTAAACTAGCATAAGTGCCTACGCGTTGCGGCAGGGTCGTATTAAGGTGTTGGCAATGATGTATTTGTTGGTAAAACCTATATCTGAGATCGGGTCGTTAAAAAGCTCGATCAAGCCGAGCTTAAGAAAACCCGAGCCCGAGCCTAAAACTAAGGTCATTTAATAAACAAGCCTAAGCTCAAGCCGACTAGTGAGCATGTCATTAATATAATTTTTATAATACATATTTAATAACTATTAATTAATCTATATATTATAAAAAAAATAACAAAATGATATATATTGTGTCTTATATAAAACTATAATTGTAAAAAATGTATATAAATAATAATAAGTATATAAAAGTTCATTAAGAAACGATAAACGAGCCGCTCGAGGTCTGTGTAACATCTCTTTTGAATCTTGTTTTGGATCTTGAATCAGTGAGTTACATATTGTGATTGATCCTAAACACGAAGCATCCAATGAGAGCTTCTTGCGTCTCGGGTTAGTGAAGCAATTTCCGTCATTTGATTTCTTTTGAGCCCTTAACAAGTTCTCCTTTAGTGCATACTGTGCATCAAGATCATTAACAATGGTTGGATCCATAATTTCATGTTGTGGATTCTTGTTGGAAAGACACAGTTTCTTTGAGCTAATTACTGGTGGCTTGTTATATTGATCACATTCAGAGTTGACCACGGTCAAAACATGATCTTTACCGGACTCAAATGACATGTCTTTTGAATTTTGTTTTGGTTCTTGAATCTGTGACTGGCATAATGTGTTTGGAGTGATGTCATTATTCATGTCCGTATCGCTTTCCCTCGTGTTTGATCCTGAACATGCATCCAATGACAGCTTTCACTTATCCCTGAAAGCTTTTTAAAACTTAGACAATAAAATTTACAAAAACCAACACAATTATGTGCATTTACATGAGAGAAAACCGCCAAATTAGACATTTGACCACCTTTTAAGCCAAAATAGGCATCGACTTTTAGCCAAAATAAAAAAACAAACATAACCATAATCAACCAATCAGAAAATGCAAATAAGCTTTTCATATTTGGCTTATCTGATTGGTTAGTTTTGGATGTGTTTACTTCTTAACGGCCTATAAGTTAATGTCTATTTTGGCTTTAAAGGTGGTCAACATGTCTATTATGGTGTTCACAATTAACACTACGTGCATATCAAATTATGCCCGCCGCAATTTAACCCCATAATTGAAAATTTTATGCACCAAGATGTTGCCTTTGACTTTTTGGTCAAACTGTACCTATAACTATTTTTGAATTAAAGGTCCCGAGCCTACAAATTTGCATATAAAATAGGTTTGGGTTAACATGTATCTAAAACTATGGATTCGGGCTGACATGTATCTATGAATATGGATTCGGGTTGGGTTGCCCTATATATAAAATAGGCTTGGGTTGGCTTGTATATAAAACAGGTTTGAGATACACACAGTTTTGATATATATATTTGTAATGTTTTCTATATATTAAAAAAACAATTTATATCACTCATTTACTACACCGACATACGCGTTTTCGATTTTTTACACACACAGGAACTGGATCCCGTTTCGATCAAACAAAACTGCAAAATGGTTTGAAGGGGAAGCGTTTGAGTTTGAGGCTGGTTTGCAAAACTGAAAGGATTGGTTTGAGTGCGCATTATTGTAATTAACTCATAGTCTATTCTAACTATGTGTAGGATAACAGTATGCCAAAACTAATAATCGTTTGCTTAATATTAAATAATTTAAAATAAGAGAGATGGTATAAATGAGAAAAAGTCTTTGATCAAATGACATTCAACAGTAAACCGAAAAACATGTGCACATGCAGTAGATTTTGATACTTACAGTTTAGTCCTTAAACAGGTAACCACATTCGTATTTGAAGCCAAAGAAACTCCACCTAGTTACATGTGTGGGTAGTAAATTCTGCTACTTACTATGTAAACACAAAAAAATAAAATTAAAAGCACACTAATATAATATAAACAAAAAAACCATAACCTAGTTACCTCGCATTCAACATCAAGAGTGAATTTAGAAAACGTTGGTCGTTATTGACGTCCTACGAATCCATGGTTCGTACACCTTGATTCTGCCCCGGAACCATAACTATTGAACCTGTTGTCTCAATCTGTTTTGGTTACAACACTGTTCAGAAATATATTCAGTTAAAGTCATCTACATAAACATAAATGTTGTTGGATGCATACCGCGTATAGACCTTTAAAACCCTCCTAGGAAACAATAAGTCGGACCGCATCAGGAGCTAAAGCAAATTGACGAGTCTGCACTCTTTGTTTGACAACCTAATTTGCCAAATTAAATTTAGAAAAATATAAGCATACCCATTTGTATAAAAAGGAGTCAATATTTGTTGTAGTGTATTGATCACGGGTCAAAAGTCACATCAAAATACCAACTACCTACAAGAGACCTAGGGGTGTTTGGAAACTGTTGAAATGACTTAACCGTCCGAACCAAAACAAGCTGGCCGGTTTGAGCAGATAGTTCTATTAATGGCCTAGTTTTTCGAGTTTTTGCAGTTTAACACTTCGGTTTAAAGTGAAACTTGGAATAAGGTGTATAATCTAAACGACCGTTGACCTTTATTATTTGTATATTTTGACTTCCTATTTTAACCAGCCGTGTAAACATGGAAACGACCATGTATATGTATCATAATTATGAACCATCCTTGTCATTCTAATTATTTTAGTAGAAACCAGCAATGAAAACTAAAGAAAAAATGGTTCAAACCACCAAACAGAGCTGTTAACCTGCGAAAAGGTAAAACCAGCCGCTCAGGTCGACCAACCCAGGCCAATCCGAGTGGCTGGTTTGTTGTTTCCCGGAACTGTATTGAGTGATTTGACTTGAGGTTGACTTTTCATGATTGTTTGACTATACGTTGGTTGAGGTTGGCCATTCGTTTTCGTTTCGCTTAAGTTTTATAAGTTTTTTATGTATAAATTTGATTAAAATTTTATATTATCATGATAGTAATATGTTGTTTTGTTAATAGATTTAAAAGCATTTAAATACACTCTGGCTCAATTTCAACTTGCTCAACTTCAAAAACTTTTTAAAGGTTACCCATTTACTGCTGACGGTAATGTCTGCATTCTTGGGCCGTGGTAAATTGGCAACCAAAGCCAAATTAGCCACGAATCCAGACATTACTAAACGGGTCAGAAAATACCAACTACAAGGTTAGTACCCGTCTACAAATCCAGGCAGCATGGTGTAGTTAACCGGGTCAAACTTTGACTTTTGTCATTCCAAGTGTTCTTGTTGCTTTGTAGGTCAATTTGATAACATTTCTTACAAAGCTGAGTTGTTCGGGTCAAACCAACCACGCTGCATACTCAGGCTGTGAAAAAATATGATAATTTAATGAGCAAAACAAGTCGAGACAATCGGGTTGGAATTAGCAAAGTTGCAGCATAAATTCGACGAGTCTAGTTTTGTTTTATGAATAGTGCAGAGTGAACCAAAAACAAAACTTAAAAAATGATTTAAAAGCAAAATAAAATAAGAGGGGAAATACCTTGAATCACACAAACGATGACAATATTGAAATATTGCATGTTAATTAATTTAACTGAATATGTTGAGAATGAAATAGCGTACAAACCACACATGCCCAAATCTCAGAATTAGGATTAGGAAATAGCTTTGTCTGCAACATGGAGACACGACTGACGACTCTTCCTAACGGTCTCCGTGTTGTCACCGAGCCCAGTACTACGGCTAGCGTTGCGGTGTGCGTTGATGCCGGGTCAATAATAATATGATTCATGGGCATACCTCCAAAGAGCACACTGCTTATTACTCTCAAGGCGCTGGATACTCTATCGGATGCATTGCAGAATCCCACTTTTCATCAGGAGCGTCATTCCATTCTTCGTCACATGGAAGAACAAAAGGTTTGTTTTATTATTATTATTATTATTATTATTATTATTATTATTATTTATCAAGTTGTATTATTTTTTTAAGCCTATGAAGTTTATAGTTGAATACTTTATTTTCCTATCTTTGATGAGAAGGGACAAATTCAGGAAAACCGAAAATCAAATTCAATTTGGTTATAACCGAAAACCGAATTCAGAATTCAGTTTTCGGATCGATTTGCTGATGTGGTTTTATTTGAATGCGATTTGTTCAAGTTTTTGGTTTAACTGAATTAATCAATTAAAATTGGACTGTATTAATTATTTTATATATTAGTCATGCTTTATTTATCGTCCATATCCATACTCCGTATTCCATATCAGCTCCAGAGACCAAAATACTAAATCTCATCAGGATTATAAGACTATTCGTCATTTTGGATATTTTATTATGTTGGACTTTTCCGCCTTGTATGGCTTGTTTATGGTAATATGTTTAAGACAATTTAACTGGCTGGATGTTTTTTATGGCCTTTAACTTTTGGTTTTAAGACATATATGCTGTCTTTGTTTGAATATTTTTTATGTTCTACGGACTCCTAACGGCTGTCCAAAACACAAACGTAAAGTAAATATAGGCAAAGTTAGTTTGAATCAGTTTGTTGGTTTTAAACGAAACCGAACCAAATTGAATTAGGATCAATTACGGTTTGAATATTACCTTTCTGAATTAAGTTAGGTTCGATTTTTTATTACAGGTAAAAAATCTTATAACCGAGTGAATCAAATCGAATAAATCGTTAACCAAATGAATAAATCGTATACTAAATGCTGGTTGGTTTCAGGGGATTGAACAAGTAATGCTAGATCATCTGCATGCTGCTGCATTCCGAGGCAGTCCCCTCGGTAGGCCGATTCTTGGACCTGCAGAAAACATCAAGAAGATCACAAAGAAAGATATTCAAGACTACTTTTCAACACACTATGCACCCCACAGAATGGTGATATCAGCCTGCGGACCCGCAGTTAAGCATGAGGATGTTGTTGAGCAGGTCAAGAAGTTGTTCACAAAACTACCTCTTAATCCTGTTACTACATCACAGTTACTGGAAGAACAACCTGCACTATTCACTGGCTCTGAGGTAGGATTTCATTTTATTTTATTTTTTGTATTTTTTTTTTTCTAATTCTTACTTAATTATAATAACAACCAGATTCGTATGAGGGATGATGATTCTCCTCTTGCTCATTTTGCTGTTGCTTTCAAAGGAGCATCATGGACTGATCCAGATTTTGTAGTTTTAATGCTCATGCAAGCTATGCTTGGATCATGGAACAAAACCGCCGAACATAATGCAAGGTTCGTTGCTATTGTTATTGTTATTGTGTGTGTGTGTGTGTATATATATCGGTTGAGTTCCTTTCAGAACTCCAAAAGAACTCTTAAAAACCGACCACTGTTTTAAACTTTTTCTTTATATATATTAATACTATCTGAGTAAATTTATCAATTTTTTATGCATAAGTTTTTGTGAATCATGAGTTTACACATACTATGACAGTAAACTGGCAATGTATATTGGTGAGATGGCTGAGAGCATGATGGCTTTCAGCACCAGCTATAAAGACGCTGGACTATTTGGTGTCTATGGTGTTACTATGGTGAGTTTAGGCTGATAAAATTTATATTATATCTGATTACTGATTGCTAGCTTAATGCAGCCTAATCACTTGGAGAATGGGTTGTAGAATAATGGAAGAGATATGCTGCAGCCTATATCACCGGGTTGAAGATGATGATATTATTCTTGCTCAAAATCAGGTACTTCTGTTATACCTTGACAAAGCAGATCATATTATCATTTATTTAATAACAATCTTCGCAGCTTAAATCTTCACTGTTTCTTAACACACATGGAACCAGCACTGCCGCTGCTGAAGACATTGGACGACAGGTACACCGGATACTTAATTATAACCAAACGCTACATGCAACTTGTTTGAAATAATAAATACGCAATGTAGAATCTTTTTAGTAATTATTTTTATGTATAAATGTAATTACAAAGTAGACGTCTTTCGTTGCAGTTTATTACATACGGGCGTAGAATCCCAATTGCCGAGTTATTTTCCAGAATCGATGCAGTTGATGTTGCTGCCTTCCAACGTGTCGCTCTCAGATTTATATTTGACCAGGTAATGCCTCACCTATTAAACATGGTATTAATTAATGAAGCATCCTTAATGTGTTAAGCGGATAAAATGGATATCATAACTTACATATTCAAGATTTGATTGCAGGACATAGCAGTTGTAGCATCCGGACCTATCAAGCCGTTGCCAGACTACAACCTTTTCCGTTCTCACACTTATACCACGCATACATTCTTCAAAACCATTATTTGTAGTTGGAAAGGGGCGGTGAGTCGTGACTGACCAAGAAGTATCTTGAGAGCCCTATAAATCGTTGGAAATAACTATATATAATTTTGTTTTAAAACATAATCCTACGAAACACATGGTGTAAAAGCAAGAAATGCACTTTTGTGATTCTGGCAGATGAAAATGGATTATCTAGGAATCTTAAAGCTAACATAAAGATGCAGGTGTTTATAAATTATTATACTAGAAACACGCTTTTATCCTTCTATAAAGCTTAAATATGATATTCGAATAAAAGTATATAAAGTTGTTTAAAAGGAAGACTAATAAACATCAATTGTTTTATTGACAAAAGGACAAGATAACAAATTAACGAAAAATGTAAGTTTAAATACGTTTTGAACGAAAAAAAAAAAGACACCACTTGATAACGATGATAATTTTTACAAAAATATGTGGAACGTGAAGATAATAATTATTTTTACAAGTAAACGACCATAATGATATTTATATAGTCGGTTCATAAACTTATTAACAAAAATATAACTATACTATATCTTGTTAAAATATAGGTCTTGACACTAAGAAATATGATCTAGAATAAATATATAATTTTAATATGTATTTATTTATTTATTAATTACTCGAATGAACGAGTCGTGTGCATTAAGGCAACCGAAAAATAAGTAAGAAGTAAGAAACCACTAGTTAATAAGAAGTATATTCTTAAAAGCAGAAAAAATTTATCAACAAGTCATCCCAAAATAAAACGAAAAGATAAGTTGGGTGAAAGCGATTAGTATAAACTGACTTGCGAGCCGATGACTAGCACTAACTGACTTTACGCGTTTAAGACGCGAATAGCTACGAGAAATCGAACTTAAATGAATTTCCTAGCCGACTGAATCTGAGCTCACCATGTGAGTTCTTGGCCCCTTTTTACTCTTTACTGTTTTATAACTACAGGGGGAAACATACTCAACTATTTTATGCGATAATGAGGAAACAAGGTACAAACCTTTATGCGAACTTGAGTAGACGCGTGCAGTGCCTAAAGTCCCGAGGCATGTATACTATAACCATATTCAAACCCATGTTGATCACGTCAGTCGACTAATAGAATCCGTAAATTTAGCAGCTCTACAGGTCGTATAAACCCATACAAGCTGTATAAAACCATACGGGCCGTAACGAAAGAATTTATTAAAAATATGATGGCATAATAAGACCTCAAAGAATTACAAGGCTGCCATCAAATTATCAGGCATCTGCATGTGACCCAAAACCATAACTCCAGAAGTGATCTAAAACAACTGAGATTTCTATAAATGTATACAAATGATCAATTTAATGTTTCAAAATTTATAAATTTATCGGAACACGAAGCCCGTCATAACTGAGTTGCACATCAAGACCTTCGGTTTCCTTTAACTTCAAGAGTCCTTCATTCACTTTCTCATGATCCATCAAATGCATCATACCTTCATTAATCACAAAAAAATAATAATAATAAAATATATATATATATATATTGACTTCAAAATTGATGCAGATATTAACAGTTAACATAAAGAAATATTGATATAAACGGATATACCTGTAAAAAGGGTTCTTTTAGGCTTGATTTTTCTAACTTCTTCCAAAGCCTGGAATTAAAACCGACTTTAGAAATTAGAAGTGATATGATTACAAAATGACGATGAAAACACTGAAGAAAATTTTAGAAAATATAAAACCTTTGGGAGTCCAAAGTGTGTTGAAGATGATCGATCTGGCCTTAACGCATCCTGAAAACACACGATAATAATATATCATGACTAGAAGTCGATATTTCATATGTGAAAATGGATTATTACCATTATAAGGATTTCACAGTCTCTTAAAAGGGGATAAATCTCATCAGGTATTTCACTAACATCACTGCAACAAATGGAAAAAAATATGTATTCAAATGCAGGATGCTTTAAATACAACTGTGTATATGTGAGTGTTCTTGGATAACCAAAGTTTTATATACTTTTTAAAATTAATATGATACTACTATTACCTGATGTAGCAAACGTCGCCAAAGCGGAAGCCAAGTGAACGGTAATTAAGACCATGCCACACGGGTAGTGGAGTAAACTGACAACACAACACATAAATGACCGCATCAGAATAAGGTACCATAAACGAAACATAAAAACCCTAAAAGCAAAACCTTTTTATGCATATTCTACTAAAATGGTGTAGGCAACGGGAAAAAAAAGCAATATTAAAATTTTCTTCAATATTATTAGAAGGTGAAATCGAACCTTAAGATCATGTACAATGAATGGTTTTTCATGTATGATATCAAATTGCAACTCTGAGACTGCAGCTCCAGGTGTGACAACACTCGTGTCTACTAAATAATAATGTGTTTTTTTCATCACCTGCAATTATTTTACAAAACACCAACTTATTGTCATTATTTATATAATAAGCTTATTATTGAAAATCCACTAACGTTTCACCTCAAAATCACGCTTGGCTACATAAATTGGAATATGCGGTTGGACATTATTTGTCCAGTCACGAAGGTCATCCAAACCTAAAATGTATATCAACCAGTTTCAGTTGTAATAATAACTAATATAATGATGTAAAACTAACACAAAAAAGCTTAATAATGAGACCTCCGATTGCATCAGCATGAGAATGAGTTATCACAACCGCGTCTAGTGTTCTTATCCTGAAAAAGGTAAAATTTAAGAGGTCAAAAGGTATTCAGTATTCTTATAGCAAAAATATGTAAGAAAACGAGTGACAGCATTATTGCGTTATTACCCGTAAGTAGGAAACCAACGAAGGGCACTTTGGTAAAAGAACCTGTAAGATGGAAAAAAATGAAATGGAGTAAAACGCGTAATAACAAAATGAGAGCATTTTTTACATTCTTGCCAGCATCTATAAGAATGTTGCATACACCAGAAGGTTTTGGAACACGAATAAGGATGCTCGTATTAAGTCTCCTGTTCTTATTTCCCGGTTCCATGGCTTTTGTGCAGACCTGAAAAGCCAATGAGAGAGAAAACAAAAAATCAAACAAATATATATTTAAGATCCCATTTGTTCTTTTAAACGAGTTTATTTAGTTTAACGATTACCGGGCATTTCTTTAAGGGGTCGGTAAGACAGCTCACTCGTGGAATTCCTTCACTGGTTCCTGTCCCCATAAATATGATTTCGGGCTGCTCGATAGATACTTTTTGTACACATTCAACAAAATTAATAATTTTACACACTATCAAACAGTTTTATCAAAACACAATAAGCAGATTGATTGTTCAACTAGCAACTACCAATTTAAACACGATCACACAATTCATATATAAATAGGGCTGTAAACAAGCCGAACGTTGAGGCCGGAAGTTTGTTTGTTAAATTAATGAACGAACATGAACAAGGATTATCTGAATGTTCAATTATTAATTTTTGTTTGTTCATAATATTTTTTAATGAATTTATTAACTATAAAACAAAAACATACATGAGTATTATGAGCAGACCATTAAAAGCAAATAAAACTTACTAGAAATCGAGCTTCGAGGTGCAGCTGAAACAATGGGAGGGGTGAATTGAGTTCCATAATATCTATTATATCTAGGGTTTCGGTTTGTCTGGCGAGCTAAACGGGTCAGGGTAGACGGAAATGGGCCATGTGTTAACATCATTCCAACACGAATAACAAAGAAAGTAAAACTTGTGATTTTTGACTTACTTTTGGTTGCTTATCTTTTCTTCTCTCTCTCTTTTATAAGTTTGTTTTATTATTATACTAAGTTAGTTGCCCGGTTTAAGAAATTTTATTTTATAATTCTAAAAACATTTGAAATATTTGAAGAAACAATGTGGTATTAAATATTAAAGGTAGAAGCATATGTTTAATTTACTAACACATTAATCTTAAATATTATATGGTTGGACACAATATAAATGGTAACATAAATGATAGATTTATTCATGTAAAGTGAAAAAAGACACAAAAACTGATAAATTGTTGAAACTAAGGAAGAAAGTAAGTTACAATCAAATTTGAAAAAGTGAAACATAAATTACAAATCTCGAAATATCTCTTTGTAAACAACATTAGATGTCTTATTTGTAAGTTTGCCATCTGCGTCGAATATTAATAATTTGACTCCGTCTCTACTCTTCACTCTTGATAGTGCCACATACAACTGTCCATGGCTGAAAACCGGATGCTTTAAATACAAACCAACTTTTGATAGTGACTGTCCTTGGCTTTTGTTGATCGTCATTGCACAACATACTGAAATTGGAAATTGTCTTCTCTAAAACTTGAAAGGAATCTTGTTATCTGTAGGTATCATATTTACTCTGTGAATATATGTGCGAGTACCAATATTACCTCCAGATATTATTTCAGCTACTACGACATGTTTTTAAAGAGATATGACTCGCAGCCTAGTACCATTACACAAACCAATTTGATGGTCAATGTTTCGGAGTAACATAACAGGAACACCCACCTTTAAGACCAATCTATGATTTGGCAATCCGGAAATTTTAAGATCGTTTAACACGTCGGGCGAGTATAAATTTGCTTGCAACGGATCAACGAAGTCTTCTGTTGGACAGATACTATCTGAGCTAAGGTACTCCTTTTCATCTCTGGGAAAAAGTGAGATCAATCGATCATTAATGTCTTGGACATCTTCATTGGTAGGTGCAAGTATTGCTCTTTCACGAAAGAATTCAATATTTTTGATATTTTGTAGAATTGAAGGATAAACAAAATCAATTAAACTTTGAATCGGATCATACGAGTCATTGATCAAAAGATCATGAGGTATGTCTATTGTTGCTTCACCATCATTTGAACCACCGACATTTCCCTCGCCTATATCCAACAGCCATTTAGCAAACTGGTTTGTCTGCTCAATATCATATGCTTGAGCTCCGATGGTTAACCGCATGTTTTTTGTTAACCTAAGAAGTTTGCATTTACCCCAAATATAGGAAGAACATAAAGATGCATTCACAATCTGTTGTCTGCTTCCGTTTGTAATAACAGGAAGAACTTGCCTAAAATCACCACCAAAAACAATAACTTTACCTCCAAATGGGATTCCCGAATTGATAGAAGTATTAGGAGTTTATACGTCCATCATTGTTCTATCAAGAGCTTCAAATGCATGTTTATGTATCATTGGGGCTTCATCCCATATAATCAATTTTGTTTCCTTTAGTAAATGCGCATCATCACTTCCTGGTTTTATGCTGCAAGTTGAGTCCTCGTTAAGATTTATAGGAATATGAAATCTGGAGTGTGCTGTTCTACCTTCTGACAACATCAATGATGCAATACCACTTGAAGCAACATTCAATACAATTTGACCTTTAGATCGTATTGCCACAGATAATGTCTTCCACAAAAATGTCTTTCCTGTTCCACCATAGCCGTAAAGAAAAAATACACCTCCTTTGTTAGCTTCAACTGCGTTCATGATTTCGTCAAACACTTTTCGTTGTTCATCTGTTAATGAACTTATAAGGCTGTGAGACTCATTTTGTAAAGTGATTGTGTCATAAGAGAGTTCGTCAACAATTAAACGATTGTTTGAAGAAGCTATAGAATCGTGATCAGGATACGGCATAGTTTGAAATCTACGTAGGCTTGAGTTATTTCGAAGTAGGTACTTCTCAATCTCACACAAAGTTAAGTTCTTAATTTGAGTTTCTGGAAGTGATAAATCTGCAAAATTGTATTAATAAAATATAAACAGTATTATATGAAGTACGTATATGAACAAAACATAAAAACGAAAAACCAAATTCATTAAGGATGGTAAAAATTGAAAATTTATAATTAATCTTCATTTGAAAGTATAATATGGTTCATATATTTTAGTACTGAATAACGAATTGGAGTACCTGGAATATTCAATATTCTTTGTTGTGTGTAAATAATGCCATCTGATAGATATTCCCATGTTTTTTCCCACACAAAATCAGGTCTAGAAAGAGAGCTGGACAATAACATTGATCCAAATAAAGCACGAAGATAATAACCAGAACCGGATGCACTCGCCTCCTTAATTGCTTCGATATATTCCATGTCATCATCGAGTAGTCCACGTGCATAGCAAGCATCTCTAAATGTAGGATATGTCTGGCCATCTACCGTTCGAATATCATCAAAAGATTTTGGTCCTTTGACTTTGTTTAGAAGAATTCTTAAGAAATACGCCTCACCGAGAGACGGAGAAACTTGATGAATTCTTCCAATTGAAAAACCCTGCTTTCGTCGTTCCCACTTTCGTTAAGTTTCCAAACAAACTTAGTAGGAAATTCAACATAAGTAAGGTTTCGTGCTTCGTCATTAATTTGGTTACACAACATCCAAGCTGAAAACATTGATGAAGAAACTGATGGTTTGTTAAGGACATCATCAATATCATCATCGGGCCCGTACGTAACCTGTTGTTGACCAGGGAGATGGAAAGGAAGCCTAATTACTGAAGGCTAGTTGTAATGTACTTCAAATGCAAATATCCTCCATGCTGCTTCACACGCAGAAAGGTATCGACAATCATAATATTCTCTAATTTCATCTCTTGCTTTATCTTGATCATCTTGATTGTCAGCGTCTACAACAGCAACTGTAGCCCTGTCAGGACCTTTGTTAATGTATTTGAATAAATACTTTATGGATGCAGCCTGATTACACCACTCAACGTTAATATGTGCTTGATATCTTTTCAGAAGCGTTTTATTATATGGCACGACACTTCTGTTGTCTAAGTCCACAGCAGACTTTTTAACTGTGCATCCAGAATCTCTTCTTCTGTATATAGGATAACCATTTGAATCAATAGAATTGTGAGGTGTAAACTTTTTAGGGAACTTTTTAGAACACCTTCTATTAATCATGCATGAACAGTTCATGTTATCATAACCACAAGGACCATGCATCATGAATTCACTCACAAGGGAATATAATTCATGATCTTCCTTCTTGTCTGGAATCTCGGCCGAAATAAACGGGTCAATATGATCAACGGTAGGAAGCTTGTGATCAGCATGCATGAATAAACATATATGGGCATGAGGCAACCCACGCTTTTGAAACTCTACGGTATAAACAACTACATAAAAAATGAATATTATTAATGTTCGATATAAATTGAAAGTTGCTAAAAAGAAGACTATGTTTAACAAATACTATTATATTAAGTAAATAATAAAGTAAATCACCTGCTTGAACCTTTCCCAGAACTTCGTCTTTTTTTAAGTCTTTGATTATTGCATCAAGCTTAACTTTAAATAATCTACACATGATGTCAGGTCTGTCTTCAGGATTAATGGTGGTACTATTCAGGAATCTTTTAACTTCAGGCCATTTAGGATTGCATGTTATAGTTATGAAAAAATCTGGATATCCATACCACCTACAAATAGCCATGGCATCTAGGTAGTTTTGCATCATGTACCGAGAACCTCCGGTAAAAGATGAAGGTAATATCACACGTTGACCAACGCGGGACATGTCTTGGTTTTTGGTGTTTTTTAAGTTATGAATATTCTCATATGACTCACATCTAAGAACCTTTTGTTTTTTACGTATGTAGTTGAGTTTTTCGGTTTCAATCATTGTGTATATATCAACTAACTGTTGTTGAAAAAGTCTTCTTCCATTCAGAGGCAATGAGAAAATATTTGGCCTATCTTGAATTATGTACGCAAAAAATTCTCTCATGGTGTAGTTTGGCCGTTTACTTTTTTGTAAGCTTCTAAAATCTCTATGAGGGATGTCAACCCTGTAACAATCATCACCGTAAATATAGAAAAGTGGATATTGAAGAGGAACGTATGAAGGATGCAATTCACTTATATGCTTTAGACTTCCCGTTTTAGTTTCAACAATAATGTCTCGAGGCTCAATATTACCAATATCACCAACAATCAGCGCAGCAACTTCAGAAGAACTCGGCAAGTTGTATGTTCTTCCATCTTGTTGTCTTCTTCCAATAAGACGCAACTTAAGGTTAGCATGAGGATTTTCTTGAAAACGATCTCTTGCCATCCTATAAGATTTCACCAGCTCATTATGAGAATCTAACATACGCTGTAGATCCTTTATTATCTCAAGATCTAGCAAGTTGGAACCTCTTGTAGATTGTTTTTTTGATTGACTGGTAGGAATAAGAATATTCGTTTGTCATTATTTAAAAAAAATGACATAAGGTCAAATGTGTAAAAATAGTGAATTAATTGAGTTAATACATACCTAAATAAGCATTGTCTATTTGAGACTTCATTTTCCGTGTCATATATGTATACTTGCGAAAACTTTGGTTTTGATCCATTCTCTGGCAAAAGACTTCCAATAGAATGATAATTCTGACTGCTAATCCTAAACACGAATGGAGCGTTACCTCTATTAATGGAGGAATCAACCTTTCCGCCCATTGATGTAAACGCGAACATAGAATTGTAGCGTCTAATGTTCTTTAAGAAAAACTTGCTTTTAGGACCAACATTGCTAAATAGATCTTTGTAAGCTGGCGGAGCATCTTTAAATTCAGGTAGCTCGACCTTACCGTAACCACAACATAGGAAATAAGTTGTTTTTCCTTCTTTTTTTTTTCCTATTCCACCCTCATTTTTCCACAATTTTGCATGGCATAATTCACATATAAGATTCTGATCACCATGATCCAAGTAATCTGTTAAATTAACTGGTGGTCAAAAAATGTATGTGCATTATTAATTGGAATTGTTGTATTATAAGTACCTGTTGAGATTCCTTTGAATGGGTCTTTAACCAAAACTTCGACATCAACTTCTTCATCTGACGTCAAGTCAAGCATAGGTATAGGATTTGTAATCCGCGAGTTACTTATTAGTTTACGCTTTCCTGATGATAACTTTGTTAAAGAAGTAGATGCACAATTGCTGGATGCCATGATAGGTGAAGAAATATAAACTCGACGAGTATCACATAATGAGGTAGACCTGTTGTTTTTGGAAGTAGATGCCCCTGGGGAAAAATTAAGATTTAAAATATGGTAACATGAGCAAGTTGATAATAATTGATATTATCGTTTATGTTTAAATTATGAAAAATAACCAGTAAACGGGTATCTTACCACTATTGATATCACCTAATGAAGTTGGATTCTTTGTATTTTCATGAAAAGTTTGCAAACTGCTTTGATTTGTAATCATTGTATTTGGTGTCACATTTTCTTTGCCCTGTGTAATTGATGTAGAGTTTATTGATGACGAAAAAGGTTTATTAGACTTTTGGGTGTTAGGAGCAATATTAGATCTCCTGCTATCTAGAAGTAGCTTTCTTGATTTCCTGGCCTCTGAAGCATTTAACTTACGAACGTCGGCTGAAGATATAGCGGTTCTTTGCATGTCCCCTACATAAAGAAAATAATTGTAGAAATGTTGTTCTACACGGACAAATTTAAATTTTCTGAATTACAAAAATGAACGTAATATAATACAAATTGAAAACTTACAATTTGAAGCATGACCGTTGACAGGCGCTTTAGAGGATGATGCTTTTTCAGGGGTGTTGCTTTTAGACATTTCCTTGTATAATAGAGTGCAAATAGAAGTATAAGAAATAGATTTACAAAGTAAAAAACAACTATTTAATGTTATCTATTGATTTTATGATATCGATAAATTAAAATGTTTTTGTAATATGACTTCGTGTTTTAAAATCACATATACAATTTCATTTAGCATTTACAGTTGAAAACTTGAAATTCATGCTAATGACGTAAAGACAAGGAAAATAGTTTGTAGATATTACAAAGTACAAAAGTTTTATATCTAATACGAAACTATAATAATTATGTTATATATATATATGTATATATATTTATATATTAAAAATTAAACTTGTATTTGTGTTTTAAATCTATTGTAGTTAAGGACAGATTGTATATTCTTTTAAAGGTAAAACGTGTATAAATGACTTGAAAAAAATCGATGCTAAAAACTAAACACATTCCCAGTTTAGACGGATTGAAACTTATAGCAGTGGGAGCAAGGAATTATTTACTTGAACAATATTGGATTTATTGATATGTAGATCTACTTTCCTGAATTTTACCGCCTCTGAAGCATTTGCATAACGAACGTTGTTTACATAAGCTATAAAAAATAAAAAAAATAAAATAAACATATTATTAGATGATGAGTTAAGTTTAACATAAGTAACAAATAAATTTATTTACCATTAGAAATGTCAGATAAAGTAGTTCTTTGCATGTCCCCTACAAAAGAAAAGAAAAAAAAAAGATAAAAAGTTGTTGTAAGGGTTATATAATACAAAATGGAAATCTTACCATTTGAAGAATCGCCGGTATGTGACGCTTTAGAGGAAGATGAAATTTGAGGGGTTTTCCTTTTAGCCATGTCCTTGTATATCTATAAGGTGCAAAATAATTAAAGTCAACAGTATGCAGTCAAAGACTTTATATTTAGAGGTGATGGGATTCCATCGTTTGTATTACACGATTGAGCTTAATTAGAATACAAAACCTTAAAAGTTATAAAATCGAAAAAGGATTTATTAGTACTATATTTTTAACAGTTTAGATGGTATTGGTTAATAAATGCCACTAAAAAAGGTATTTATTTAATTCTTATTATTGTTAATTAATCTTTGTTTTGTTATAGCATATGCATGCAATCATACGGAAGCATAAAATCAATAAAAAAGCCTTTTTTTATATAGGTAACATATGGGTATTTTAGTGACATGAGGACTTAAATATTTCCTCTTCTAATTTAGGTCTAGAGTGTTATTTGTGCAAAAACACTACGCACACGAGATATGTAGGAATGCGTGTTTGTTTTATAACTTTTATTTTTAGATATCAGATATATGATCAAAGAAAAGAAATAGAATATTATTATTAACATGTATCAATTAGAAAAAATATAATAAAATTCTAATTTGTCTTGTAACATATTAAATTTGTTATGTGAAATTGCATATATTTATAGGATTATTCGTCCGAATAGACTCACATCATTAACCACTTACAACGATGAAAAGTTATCACAACTCTAAATGCCTAACAAATAATTATATGCATATATACGACAACTGAATATAGTTGTTTTTGAAGCATAACGTAGTGTTATAATGGTCTATGGTGTGCCCTTGATTGGTGTAAAAGCCAAGAAAATAAGAGCAACCAAGATTACAACCGGAATCAAGAGGAGCAGTTGCGGTGGCAATACCAACGGTAGAACAACCAACATGAATGCCTAACTTATTTAATGTATAAAGTATTTATTATGAAATATAACATTTTACTAAATAAAAATAAAAGAGTAATGAATTAGTTACTTGAATGACGAACTTTGGTGTAGTACTATGATAAAATATCACACCCGGTAGAGAAGAGCTTTGTGGAACACTCTGTGTAGAGAAAAGCTTTGTGGAACACTTTGTTTATTAAAGAATATAAAGCAAGGGCAAACAGTTTACATATATATGCTATTTAAAGTTAAAATTAGTTAGGTAAACTTTTCCATATAGGCTTACGTTAGGTAACAAAATTATTTGATATGACAAACATATTCTTTTATGTTAACAAAAATAGATTAAATTTAAAAGTTAAAAATCAATCTATGCCCATGATTTACGTTAGTAAATTTTGTCCTTAATTGAAACAATTATAAATTGGGGTAAATATATATTTATATAAGTCAAAAGTTAACATAGATAATGGATTGAGCATAAACCAGTCAACCTAAAAAAGTATATATTTAAAATAAATTTACCTAATTAAAGAATTATTGAATGGGCGTATATTAGTCCGAATCTTTAGCTGCAGGAGTATTGAATTTTCGTCATCATAAATTTAAATTTAATGTCTATACGAAAAAAATTCTGTATTATATTGTTTTTGAATGTCTATTTTTTTTTTAAGTTTTTCGTGTCTCATGTTATAAAAAAAATTCTCTTTTTAAAAGTCCAGACTTAACAGAGTAATTTGATTGAGCATAAAAATAGAATTTTTGTCATCATAAATATAAATTTGATGACTTCAATGAAAAAGTAATATCCATGTATGTAGTTTTTTGTAGAAATATAAATTTTGTTAAAGTTTTTCGTATTTTATCTTAATTTTGCATGTAGGTACTTTAAAGTCATACATATACCTACTAATGTAGAATTGTATTTTAATGAAAAAATTAATTAATAGTAATTGAAATATTTTTTGTAGTAATTATACTTTAAGGAAGTGAAATATTATTTGTCTATAATATTAATTTGAAGTTTTGCAAAACATATGTACCACATAAAAACATAGCAATAATCAATCATAAAATTTTATCAAAAAAAGGAATCTCCATGTAGTCAAACAAAAAGAAAAATCCCCAACACAATCAAAACAGAAAATATAAAGAAACATAGTCTCAGCAAACCACGCAAAAAAAGACAATAAAAAGGAAAGTTTTTTAAATTAAATAGGAACCGACTACTACTTCTCGGTTTTAGGAATCAACAGCGTCTCATTCCAATTTGCATCACGCAAATCCTTTGTGTGAATCTTCTGTTGTTTAGTTGATGACAGAGCGGATGACTCAACAACGTCGTATACAACTTCAAGATTACGCTTCAAATCAACACTGGCAGCCGTGCCCATACTTTCATTGCTATTGGAAATCGGGGTCCCATTGTCAGCGGTACATGAAATAGAATCCTATATAATAAAAAAAGTAAGGAATTATAAGTTCAATATAGTTAGTTTGATTTAAGTAGATAGCGAAAACATAAGTAAAAATAGTAGATAACCTTCAAAGAAACATCCGTCTGTAATGGCAACTCTGAGTTACTTGGGTTCACCGAATCAGAATCTTCAACCTTCATTTTGTATGTAAACTCACATGCTTTACATGTACAGTTTTGACCGGTTTATTATATATAAATGAAGAAATTAACAAATTACCTGATTATTATAGAAATTCTTTTCGAGCTTTGAAATAATGTTTAGATCTTCAGTCAGTTTTGTAATGGAAAAATACTCAGCATTGTTATCAAGATTATAGTTCTTGATCTCGATCCTAAAGGCGAACTTTCTTTCTAATAAAACGTTGAAGGCAGCAGGAAGAGTTAAAAATTCAGCCGACTGTGAAAAGCATCAAATGTTTTAATTTCAAATATAAAAAGTTATAGAATTTCACTATTATAGTAATGTTATTATAAAACGATTCAAAAAAGACAAAAAGTTTACTTGTTCCTGTTCGTCCAGCACGTCTTTAGCAATTCGTCCTATAAGCTTGTTAGCCTCCCGCTCAAACATTGTAAGAGTCACAGTCCCTGTGCAATCCTGGACTCGTATGGGGATCTTGTATCTTAAAAATATGATTAAAATAAATTAAAAAGATAAAGCATGGTTAATATTGTAAAAAAAAAAGTTAAAAGATTTGAGAACCTAATCATAGGAGATGATACAATAGTCTGAGTGCAATTGTCATTGAGACATTTGTACTGCTTCGCCACTTCAAAATCGGCTGGATTCTCTCCCTTATCAATTCTGACGGTTGTGGTTTCAACTCCATTTTTACATAAATCACAACTACGATAATTCCATGATTTCTCAATGCATAGAGCTTTGATCTTACCAACAACAATAAGGGATTTAACCTATCCAGAAATAAGAGAATTTTAATAATGATGTTTCAATGAATCTAAAAACAAAAAATTTAAAAAACAATGACATACCTCTTTGATTTCGTTAATTTCACGAATGTTGATGAAATCAATATCATTAAGAAATTCGTCTTCCAGTGACGAGACCATAGAGGTACCAACGGACCGATGAGAGGATGTTTCTTCACCAATGTTAGACAGGAAACTGGTGTGATGAAACATTATTTGTTATAATGAGTAGGTAACTTTTAATAAAAAAAATCAAGACTTGTGGATGGTCTATTTTCATGTGTTACCGTGTTTTGATAATAGCTTTTATCAAAACAGAATCAATTTTTAAATAATACTATTACAATTGTACGATCACAAATTTGGTATGGAAGAATGGGCTGTACAGATTATATTTTTAAATTATAGCATTACAATAATAGTATTACCTTTAGAAAGTAAAGGTAAATATAAATGGTAATTATTTTAAACATATATAATAACAATGTACCTTTTCTTAAATTCTAGGATTTCATCAATTGGTGAATTTATAAACAACCGCGTCGCATCATAAACATTAGAAACAGTCCTGTTATCTGTAATAACATAAATTCGTTAGTTATTTAAAGTACAATGAAATAATGACATGATTTTTTACTTACGTCCGTATATATGCAGATTTCCGAATTGAAGAATTAGGAAAACATGAGCCTGTTGCTTATTTTGCATGTAGTTCAACATTTGCTGACAATATTCCTCCCACAAGGTTAATATGATGTGTCTACCTCTGTAAGATTGTTGATATGGATAACATAAATACAGTTAAGTGCAAATGAATAAAAAAAAGTAAAATTTGAGTTGCTTACTCCAGATCTTCTAATTTGATCTCCATCTTGATTGCTTCTTTGCCACCTCTTACCGGTTTCTTCTCCACCTCATAGCATTTGTAAACATATCCAATAATATCTAGTGTGAAATAAAGTTAGAGCGTTAAGAGTTTTAATGTGTGTTAAACAATTAAGAGTAAATAATAAATAAAATAATACGGTATCTAACCGAGTCTAGTGTACTGAGGTAGAGGGTCTTTTAAAATGGAACCATTGGTGAATTCAAAACCATACTTGGAGCCTTTGAAGGTGGTGCATTTTTTTAGGTCTGTTTGCCAACGGAAAGAAATTTTCTGGCCATTGTCCACATGCTTGATTTTTACGTCATTGTCGGCCAGTGTGGGCCTAAAAATGAAGTAGCACTCATTCTCTCGGAGATGTTCTTCAAACTTAGGAAAGTAAGTTTTGAACACGCTTGCTGCATCTTTGTTCCCTGAAAATTTATGTAGTTGAGAGTGCTGAATATTATAAAAAGAAAAAAAAATTTGGTAAATATTTACCTCCTCATCCATTATAATCATTTCAATCGACCAAATTTCGTTAGGGTTCTTGTTGTTTGGTTTTCTCCATAGTCTAACAATTCGAACTTTGATTGTATAGTTTGTCTTGGTAGCATCAAGTTCCCTAAGTTTGATCAAATTTTTTGGCTCCATGTTTCTGTGTATTAGAGACATTGTTAAAAAAAGGTGTTGTATTTCGTAAGTAATAAGATATAACAAACTATATAAATTAAAGGGAGAGAACAATTGAATTACAATGGCAGTTAGATCGACTTCGATGGTGATGAGGGTGGATTGTTATTAAAGAATATATAGCAAATGCAAACAGAATAATTTGATATATATGGCAAACATATTATTTTTATGTTAACAAAAATAGAAGAAAAATAAAAGTTAATAACCAATCTGGGGCCTTGATTTTCGTTAGTTATTATTTTCCGTAATTAAAAGTATTAGAAATGTGTTAAATACAAAGCATAGTCAAACAGAATATTTTCATATATATGCCAAACAGTTTACATATATATGTTATTTAAAGTTGAAATTAGTTAGTTAAACGTTTTCATATAGGCTTACGTAAGGTATCAAAATTATTCTGTCACATGATTTTATTTAGTTATTCCTTTTATGTTAACAAAAATACATTAAATTTAAAAGTTATAAATTAATCAGTGCCCATGATTTACGTTAGTAAATTTTGACCTTAATTAAAGCAATTATAAATTGGGGTAAATATATATTTATATAAGTCAAAAGTTAACATAGATAATGGATTGAGCATAAATCAGTCAACCTAAAAAATTATATATTTAATATAAATTTACCTAATTAAAGAATTATTGAATGAGCGTATATTAGTCCGAATTTTAAGCTGCATAAGTATTCAATTTTCGTCATGATTAATATAAATTTAATGTCTTTACGAAAAAAAATGTGTATTATAATTTATTTGAATGTCTATTTTTTTTATAAATTTTTCGTATCTCATGTTACAAAAAAAGATTCTCTTTTTAAAAGTCCAAACTTAACATAGTAATTTGATTGAGCATAAATTAATCAAGTTAACAAATTGTATATATAAAATAAATTTAACGAACAACGAATGTATTCAAGTTGATGACAGAGTAATATAACTTGATCTAACTTAATTATATAAATAACTAACGAACACCGAAGATGACGCTTATTAATCAATTAATGCCTAAGTAGATAATGAAGTCGATTTAGTGTTTATATAAATAATTAAAGAACACCAAATCAAATGAGAAAGCAACTATAACATACCGGCGGTCCGAACCTGCTGCTGCAACACCGGAGAAGTGGAATCGATTAATGCCTAAATACATAATGAAATCAATTTAGTGTTTATATAAATAATTAACGAAGACCGAATCAAATGAGAAAGCAACAACTATAACATACCGGCGGTCCGAACATGCTGCTGCAACACCGGAGAAGTGGAATCGATTAATGCCTAAATACATAATCAAATCAATTTAGGGTTTATATTAATAGTTAAAGAACAACGAATCAAATCAGAAAGCAAAAACTATAGCATACAGGCGGTGGCGGTGGCTGGTGCGGTGGCGGTGGCGGGTGCTGCAACAGAATAATATATAAAATAACTTGATCTAACTTAATTATATAAATAACTAACGAACACCGAAGATGACGCTTATTAATCAATTAATGCCTAAGTACATAATGAAATCGATTTAGTGTTTGTATAAATAATTAACGAACACCAAATCAAATGAGAAAACAACTATAACATACCGGCGGTCCGAACATGCTGCTGCAACATCGGAGAAGTGGAATCGATTAATGCCTAAATACATAATGAAATCAGTTTAGTGTTTATATAAAATAAATTTAATGAACAGCGAATGTAATCGAGTTGATGACAGAGTAATATAACTTGATCTAACTTAATTATATAAATAACTAACGAACACCGAAGATGACGCTTATTAATCAATTAATGCCTAAGTACATAATGAAGTCGATTTAGTGTTTATATAAATAATTAACGAACACTAAATCAAATGAGAAAGCAACTATAACATACCGGCGGTCCGAACATGCTGCTGCAACACCGGAGAAGTGGAATCGATTAATGCCTAAATACATAATCAAATCGATTTAGGGTTTATATTAATAGTTAAAGAACAACAAATCAAATCAGAAAGCAAAAACTATAGCATACTGGCGGTGGCGGTGGCTGGTGCAGTGGAGGTGGTGGGTGCTGCAACAGAGTAATATATAAAATAACTTGATCTAACTTAATTATATAAGTAACTAACGAACACCGAAAATGATGCTTATTAATCAATTAATGCCTAAGTACATAATGAAATCGATTTAGTGTTCGTATAAATAATTAACGAACACCAAATCAAATGAGAAAGCAACTATAACATACCGGCGGTCCGAACATGCTGCTGCAACACCGGAGAAGTGGAATCGATTAATGCCTAAATACATAATGAAATCAGTTTAGTGTTTATATAAAATAAATTTAACGAACAGCGAATGTAATCGAGTTGATGACAGAGTAATATAACTTGATCTAACTTAATTATATAAATAACTAACAAACACCGAAGATGACGCTTATTAATCAATTAATGCCTAAGTACATAATGAAGTTGATTTAGTGTTTGTATAAATAATTAACGAACACCAAATCAAATGAGAAAGCAACTATAACATACCGGCGGTCCGAACATGCTGTTGCAACACCGGAGAAGTGGAATCGATTAATGCCTAAATACATAATGAAATCAGTTTAGTGTTTATATAAAATAAATTTAACGAACATCGAATGTAATCGAGTTGATGACAGAGTAATATAACTTGATCTAACTTAATTATATAAATAACTAACGAACACCGAAGATGACGCTTATTAATCAATTAATGCCTAAGTACATAATGAAGTCGATTTAGTGTTTATATAAATAATTAACGAACACCAAATCAAATGAGAAAGCAACTATAACATACCAGCGGTCCGAACATGCTGCTGCAACACCGGAGAAGTGGAATCGATGAATGCCTAAATACATAATCAAATCGATTTAGGGTTTATATTAATAGTTAAAGAACAACGAATCAAATCAGAAAGCAAAAACTATAGCATACCGGCGGTCCGAACATGCTGCTGCAACACCGGAGAAGTGGAATCGATTAATGCCTAAATACATAATGAAATCAGTTTAGTGTTTATATAAAATAAATTTAACGAACAGCGAATGTAATCAAGTTGATGACAGAGTAATATAACTTGATCTAACTTAATTATATAAATAACTAACGAACACCGAAGATGACGCTTATTAATCAATTAATGCCTAAGTACATAATGAAGTCGATTTAGTGTTTCTATAAATAATTAACGTACACCAAATCAAATGAGAAAGCAACTATAATATACCGGCGGTCCGAACATGCTGCTGCAACACCGGAGAAGTGGAATTGATTAATGCCTAAATACATAATGAAATCAATTTAGTGTTTATATAAATAATTAACGAAGACCGAATCAAATGAGAAAGCAACAACTATAACATACCGGCGGTCTGAACATGCTGCTGCAACACCAGAGAAGTGGAATCGATTAATGCCTAAATACATAATCAAATCGATTTAGGGTTTATATTAATAGTTAAAGAACAACGAATCAAATCAGAAAGCAAAAACTATAGCATACCGGCGGTCCGAACATGCTGCTGCAACACCGGAGAAGTGGAATCGATTAATGCCTAAATACATAATCAAATCGATTTAAGGTTTATATTAATAGTTAAAGAACAACGAATCAAATCAGAAAGCAAAAACTATAGCATACCGGCGGTGGCGGTGGCTGGTGCGGTGGCGGTGGCGGGTGCTGCAACACCGGAGAAGTGGAATCCGGTGAGAAAACGGGGTTGGCGATGGCGGTGGCGGGTGTGGGTGCGGCTGCAACACAGGAGAGGAGACGAACGGAGATGAAGGCATTCTACAGCCTGATTACACCACTGAGGAGGACATGAAGGATGAATTAGGGTTTGTTTGAAAGATCTGGTGGTAACAATTAGAATCGGGCCGGGTTAATGGTTTCTAAATGGATTGTGGACATAGGCGGGAATGGATGAGTGAGGGTGGGCTAAATGAATGACATGTGGCTAGAGGAAAGCTTTATTTATTTAATTGTATAGATTATATTGGCATAGGTTATTCCAAACCATATAGGTTACTTGGACACAAGGTGGTGCGTCTATACGGCTCGCTCGTATAATAGATGCATAAATTTGTTATTTTGTGGCGGAGAGTATTAGATGTTTTGAAGTCTATACGAGGGCTACATGGCCTATATGAGCTGAAAAAACCGTTATCATGTCATCTCTGTACATTAGTCAGTCATGTGAGGACACCGAGAGGAAGGGGGTGTTTGAATATAACGACCCTTTATATTTCACCCTTCAACTTATATGAAAATTTCAAATCTATCCTTGTTATAAGATGGCACATCAATGAACGCTCGATAATATAGATATCAAGAAAGATTTTGTAATATTTACTTTTATTTTCCATATAGTTTATCTCCGTTTAATTTTAGATTATATAACCTTTTGAATATTCAAACCGGTTGTTATGAAGATTAATGCCTCATGAGTCGAATTATACTAGTTTCTTACTCATAAATTTCAAAGGTGATTGAATGCGGCCTATTCTTGTATCTCCACTTGGTTTAAAAATTGACGCCAAGTGTTCATTGATATTTTATTATATTCTAATATTGAGATGAGATTTGACTCTACACAGAGAGTTATTGTTTCTTTCAAATTGGGCTTAGATGACCTATACTCGCTTAAATGATTGTAACCCAAGGTCTCACTTTCCACGTATGCTTAGAATGATGATACAACCTATAAAGTTAGAATATTGTCAATTTCATAATTCTCTCATGTTTATATTTATATTTTAAAGTAGAGTAGCTCTTGATTAAATAATAAAAAAAATAATTGAATGGTATCTTCCAAAGTGTTACCATGTATATTGAGCGAAATACTGACATGGTGTACGGGTTAACGGATCCATTTGTTTACGTTTCGTCTCATTTTAATGTATACGCGTGTTTTGACGTTAAATATTATGTTATGTTCGGTTTAACGGTCCCACAGATCCATTTGTTTTACGTTTCGTCCTCATTTTAACGTATATGCGTGTTCTAACGTTAAACATTATCTTATGTCGGTTTAACAGTCCCGTGCAACGCGCGGGTCTAAAATACTAGTTTAGTATATACTTGTTTTCTTTTAATAATGGCAAGTAGAGTGCAAAGCTCTGAAACCAGACTAAACCCATACTGAAGTTAGAACTGGTTTCAGTTTGATTCATTGGTTTCAACGGTCTGTAGTCATAATCATAATCGTCCGAACAACTTATCAAGTTTCACATCAAATCAAGTAATTGGATGCACAAGATGATTAAGCAACGTTGTTAAACCTCAAAAGATAGTTTTCAAAAGACGACAATCACACCAATATTATAACAATTCAAAGGCCACAATCGGTTTAAGTCTTTCAAAACACAGTTCAAATACACAGAAGCTCTGATCTGAATGAGTTTAGTAGCGGTACTTGGTGGAGTAATCTTTGGGAGCAATGACCAAACCACGGCCCTTGCGGGCCCCACGGTAGACGGTCTCAACAATGTCTATGAACTCTTGTTTGTCCTTCATGGCCCAGTTGATCTTATTGTTGTTACCAGTGCCAAGATCAATCATGATATGTTTGTTCCTGAAAAAGAACATTACAGTTGAGGGGTCGTACAGTTCATACATGGTATTGAAGTCGGGTACTTCTGTGATGTCCACCAAGTATATTACAGCAAAGTTTTTTATAGTCTCTGCAACTGAAGAAAGCACTTCATCCATCTGCAAGTTAGATTAATACATAAACAAAAACTGCATATTGATTGTGCAAATAGTTAAATAGCTACGCCATGCTTTGACTCAGCACAGTTGGTATTGTGGTTCATTTATACACATACGAATTGGTTATATAAATTAACTTTTAAATGCTTGATAAGTTGCGTAAAGAAAAGGAGTCAAATACAACTAGATAATCAAACAAAAGTGAAGAGTTGTACATTGCAGCCCAAACCGTGAAAATATGATTTCTCCTTGTTCAGAATTGCTTAAATCAGAACCATAAATTTATATCTTTAAACAGTAAAGGTATGTTTGCAAACCATAAAACTAAGAACTTTGACAGAACTTTCATATTCAAATTCAATGCTAAGGTGTGTGTAGTGTATAATTTAAGTAAAACACTCAAACAAGCTAAGAAGGAAGGTTAGAGCCTCAAGATGGATGACTCAACATGAATGTTTAAACTTGTATTAAGGTTTATAATAGCACCATTCCATTCTGGATGCATGGTTTCATTAAATTCAGGTACTTAAACAATAACAAATGTAATCATATACTAAGGAAACTCATTTGGTACCAGTGGCGAAGCTTGGACTAAGACACCCGGGGGGGGGGGGGGGGGGGGGGCAGACTCAAAATGTATAAAAAAATCCACAAACGATGGGGAGCCGGACTCAAATTTTCGGCCGAAAACGCCTAAATTTACACTACGCATAAAAAAATTTGGGCAAAAACGAGTAAATTTACACTACTACGCGAAAAAACCGGGGGGCCGGGGGTAAGCTTCGCCAGTGTTTGGTACTACACAATTACACAAACTTAACTTGAAAACCAATCCCTTGACCTTGACTCTCCATTAGATACTTATCACAATTACTAGATGCAAGCAGCATAAGGTCTCTATGAATCACAATCTACCCTTAAACTAACTTCTATACTACAATAAACAATGCTAATTAGGGCTGTTCAAAAAGTTTGCGGCTCGCTCGAAAAAAGCTCGATTCAAAATGAGCCGGCTTTGCTCGGTTTTGGGTCTGCTCGGCTCGTTAACTCAGCTCGTTTAGATTAACCCCTAAATTTTAATATCTATATATAATAATAGCATACCAAAAAAAGAAAAAATAAAAATAATGCATATGTTATGTCACTCGATCTTTAAAACATTATGAAAAAAGAACAAAAATAAGATTATATTTTTGTATTTTATATATAAAATCTGTAAAAATAAATAAATAAATTTTTTTTATAAAAAGTTAAGGGGGCTCGAGCTTGATTTTTCAGCTCGATAAAGTAAACAGGTCGAGCTCGAACCAGCTCGTTTAAGTTCGAGCTCGAGCGCACCCTGGCTCGGCTCGATTACAGCTCTAAATTGCTAATATACAGTGTAATCACAATTACAATCCAATTTGCACCAAGAAAAATGCTCTCCTTCTATATAATATCAATTACTAAATTATATACTGCAATTCACCTAAGCTATAGGCATCCCCAATTTCAAAATTAGGGCACCACAGATATAACAGTCCATAATAACCTACAAGCTGCAATTGAAATAGAAGCAAGCAGTAACATAATAATAATAATAATAATAATAATAATAATAATAATAATAATAATAATAATAATAATAATAATAATAATAATAATAATAATAATTAGGTTATAACCTGCATACACGTTTCGTCCCAATCATGACCGAAGCGGATAACGACGAGACGCTCTTCCTCGGCGAGAATCGCCTGATCGACGGCCCAGCCGGAGTGCAAATGCGGTAGCAAGTACGACATCTTCTTTCTTTCACGCTGTGTGTGTGTGTGATTGTTTACAAAGCTATGGATCTCGAGCTTTGTAAATGACGGTGCTTAGGGTTGAAACACGTTTATTGACAAAGTTACGATTAGTTGTGGTTTGGGTTTTAACCGGTGTTTGCTAGGCTTCAGTTTGGTTAATGGTTTGGGATCGGTTTTGTTGAAGAAAATTACAAATCGGTTTATACATAATCGGTTTCAAACATGTTCGGTTTCGGTTTGATTTTCGGGTTGGTTTGGTTAACCTGTTTATTTGCCCACCTCTACTTTGGGGTGAGGCTGATATCCATAACCAAAATTGATTTGGTTATTTCGGTTACTATGTCGGTTCAGTTAATAACCAAAACCAAACTTGGGCTAAAATTTTAAACTGAACATAATGAGCCAATCACCTTTTTGCGTTATTTAAAATACATTAAATGGATATGAAATATAAAATAAATGAAATAAATGTATAAATGTTAGAAATATATGAAATATGAATGGTTTAGTTTAAAAAAACAAAAGCGTAATCGGTTTTCTGTTAATTTGGTTTTTGGCTAATTCTCCGGTTCAATTTCGATTAACAATTTGGTTTTTTATCACCCCGAGACTCATTGATCAACACCTCTGTCATATTTGTGTTATACGGTTGCTTAAAAGGTTAAATGTAAAGGCAAATGGTAACTTGCTGTTTAACAACCCACTTACATGGTTATACGGTCGTTTAAATAATGAAACTTATTTGCTTGTATATCGCTTAACTGGAATGACCAAAATCTAAACGGTTTCTGAAAGTTGAAACAATTCATGTGATGGAGACACCGTGCGTGCACATGTAGAGTGCACAACTAAAAAGTGATGCGAGTATAAAACATGTGAAGATCATTTTAGAGGCTTTTGTGTAGCTCGGTACTACTACTCTGTCTCTATCATCCTCTTATGTTTACCAGGGTGGACCGCCCTTTGAGTACCCACGCATACTACTTATGTTAAACAATTTATTCAAAGTGGATTCACCATCTGGTTGGGCCATACGTAATGGTTAACTCATGCTAAACACTTCTACACCTGCAATTCTCTCGCTTCTAAAGGCGAATAAGCCATATGACAAAAATGGTCTGTCATTAATAAAAATTTGATGCACCAGTTTGGTAAAAATGGCATGACCATAACATAACATACAAAACTAAAACCATAAATATATTTCATAAGTTGTGTTTCTAGAGTTCCACAAAAGCTAGACATCTCAACCGACAAATATATAATAATCAAAAAACAGAGAAAATAAAACCACCCAAAACACCACCACCAATAGAGCACCAAGTCTGTGCACCCTGAAACCTACTGCTGCTTGCACTCGGGTGGCCGCTCACCCTGTTCACCACCAGCATGAACTATACCACCCTTCTGCAGTTGACAAAAACATAATCAGTTTATGTATACTTTTTAAAAATAAAAACAAAAATAATCAGGGTCGTTATATCACCTTTTGTCCGGAAGACTGCAAACCATTACATGAAACAAAACCAAAAGAATAATGAATTAGCATATTTCCATATCAACAAAGACACAAAAGAAACTCGGTGCATAAACTATTTTGTAAGTCAAATAATTAACTTCGGGTTTAAAACGCAAATTAATGACCAGCTTAATATACTTTCTCCTTTTAATTTAGATAATTTGCTGATGTGCTACTTGGTTAATACCAAGTCAGCATCGCATCATATACAACATATGCTAACAATGAATCAATGATCATTTAGAAATAAAATTAAAAAAAATAGTTTGTTCATAACTCATAAGATTAAAATATGTTTATCTTTCAAAACTTATACTTAAGAAACAAATATCGTATGCCACATTAGACACCACAGAACATCTAAATGCCTACAGAACATCTAAAATCAATATAAATGTTACTTGGTGATTGGTCGCTAAAAAATATAACATGTAGCGCAGTTAACATATTGTGCTTGACTAAAGTTTGGTTAAATTAGGAAAACATGTAAAGTTTGACCTATAATCTAATAAAACATTGAGAAAATTGTACCTTCTTGCTCTTGCCCTTGGTCTCCTCTTCGTCTTCATCATCGTCATCATCCTCATCTTCATCATCCTCGTCATCTTCATCATCATCAATGTCTTCATCATCATCTTCAATGCCTTCAAACTCATCCTCTTCTGCAGCTTCACCCGTGAACCAAGAGACAGCATGAGGGATTATTTTATCCCGGATGGTTGAACTGAGTAAAATAAGCATGTCAAGTTTAATTTAACTATTGACTTTCAAATTACCATTTAATGAAATAATTAACAATAATATAAAATATATAAATAAATAAAAGTGTAAAACTCACCCAATGTCATAGTCTTGTTCCATTTGATTCTGAAGTTCTTCAGCCTACCAAGGCAAATAATTTCAGCAAATATTGTAACATGGATTTAATCAATAATTTCAAATGACCACATTAGATTAAAATTTTACCTGCTCTTCGTCAATGTCTTCCTCATCATCTGGCACTTGTGGAGGGTTAAAGAAATTGAAAAAACTTTCACAGTTTTCTGTTTTGGTTATAGGCTTGGCATTCTTTGATCCCTTTTTCGGCTTCTTTTTCAGTATCTTCTGTGTCAAGCATTTCCCAGGTAACCATTCAATTTCAGTCCTGCAAAATGCAATAAAAATATAAAATGATATATAACAAGAAACTAAAAAGAAACATAGCCGAAATTGTATACAGAAATAAGAATGTAATGAGTTACCCTATGGCCTTTTCCAAAATAGGCTCGTCATCATCAATCATATGATATGTTTTGGTCAAAACAGAGTTCTTAAAAAAAGGATTGGTGTCAAAGAAGAACTCAAGCTTAAAACCCTTGGGATCATCTATGCGACACCACTTAATATCCTTCAGATATTTGAGAGCTTCTTCATCTCTTTCTGAAATCTGATGATAATGTGCAAAAGTCAAAAAACAGTGCAAAACAAAACATAAGGCCACCGCTTTTTTGAAAAATTATTTAATAGCGGTATAAGTTATTAACACAGTTTATACCTCCTCAGCCAAAATTTCATTATTCTTCATTGCATTTAACCAGAAACTTGGCACACCTTTTTCTGCAAGAGAAAGTTTGCAGGAGTTACATTTACTTAACATAAACAATAAAGGTAAAAAATTCAAGAATTTCGTTACCTTCACTTTCTTTATCATCTGCATCCATTGCAGTGTCATTAGCTCCATCAACTTCAACGCCATACACTATATCATATCTCTGCAGTTTCAAAACATGGTTAAGTACACTTGTTTATATAAAAATAAGTTAATACTGTTTTGATTCTTTTGGTATTTGAATTCTATCCTCAAAAAGAAAGCATGCTGATTTCAACAACATGTAGAATGGGGTCTCAGTAATATTACAAAATGTCAAAATCGTTAATACACACCTTTGAATATAATGGAGCGTATAGTTTCTGGTATTTTGCTTCCAGGGCTGCTCTTTCTTCAAAAAACTTGGCCTCAAGCTCATCATGTTCGCTCTATACATAAATAGAGCAGTAGCATTAGCATTGTCATAAAGAATATACACATTTATAGATGACCATATAAATACCATCCTATTGACATAAAAATCAACAAGCATGCATTTGTACAATAATCAAGAACAGACTACAGCCTAACCCTTCAAATTTTGTCAGCCTAATTCTTTACTTACTGGTTTCTTCAAAGTAAACGTTAACCTTGACAAGATAACATCCATATTCCATACAAACAAATAACATTTTAACTATACATGTAACACAAATAATCACATCAACATAAAAAAAAATAAGAAACAATTACAAGTAAAAACAACTAATAACTGTTAGATGAGAAACTTAAAACAATAAACATCTCAAAACAAGTACCTCGTAGTGTTGCATAAGCATCTCAATTTACTGAATCGCTCACCGTTAGCCAATACCTAAACTCTACCAAACACTTTCCATGTTCATAATAACATCAGTAAAACCTACTTCTCATCACCGAAGTCTCGTTTATCTCTCACCAACCCCTAGTGAGTCCACTCAAATCAATTGCCCAAGATAAAGTTTCTACACAGAACTCAAATCATATTACACATTCTCAATTAGCAGGCATTCAACTTCAGGCAAACAATCCTCAAAACCAGTTATAACAAGTATCCAACAATCCAAACTAATTATAACAAGTTAAACCAATAATCAGCTTCCAAACACTGAAATTACACTTCCTGAATTAGCAGACACAAAACAAATCCATTTTTACCTGAATTTCTCTTAAAACCTCAACTCGCTTCCTAACCGCCGGACTCAAACTCTCGAGAACATCCGTGTGGTGCCCCGCAAGGTTCTGAAGCTTATCCTGCAAACAAAACACCAAAACCCTAACTTAAATCCAACACAATACCAAAACTAATTAACTATAAATCACAATAATAATAATAATAAACAACCTTTAGTGCGTTTACAAGGCCAGCACGATCCTCAGCACTGAGAGCTGAAACAATAACCAAACGAAACAGAGTTTTAAATTAAGCTGACGTGGCAGTAAATTAATTAGGGTTTTGAGATAAGATGTGAATAACGTACCTGCGGCGGCGGCCGGAAGAGAGGCGCTGAGATCGGAGACGTCGAACTGTTCCTTCTTGTTGTTTCCCATGGCGGACGGCTGAGTGAAACCCTAACGAGTGTTGATGACGAATGAAGAAGGTTGAAGTGAAAGATAATGGAATGAATGAATATTGTTATTATTATTAGGGTTTATGTAGTCATCAGGTTTATTATATTAACCAACCACTTGAGCTGTTGGTGGCTGGCTGGCTGGCGCGTAGAGGTTTGTTTGTAAATTGTGAGACCTGGAACTTGGGCTGGTTTCACGTTTGGGCTTGTGTACAAATCGGGGTTGTTTAATACCCGGTTTGAATAATCGGGTTTGGCCATATTTAGGTTGAGTTCGGGCCTGGATATTGTATCTAAAAATCATACCATATGCACCGGCCACCGAGTTCAAGTCAGATGTAGAACATGCTATTAAAAAAATTTGTATTTGAACATCCTATTTTTGGATATTAAAAAAACTTTTTTGGGTTTTTTAAGGTGACGCACTTTTTGGGTACTTTTTAGGTATTTTTCGAGTATTTGAGAAGCCCGGTTTCGGGGATTGGAAAAATCCGGTTCCCAGGTATGGAGCCGGTTTCGGTTATCGGGTTACAAATCGGGTCCGGTTTCAGGTACGAGTTTTGGTACTGAAATGCATACCCTATCCGTACCCTGATAGTAGGGTTGAGTACGGGTTCGGATAGTAAACACCCAAGAATAAAAAAAAACCCGGTTCTGGGTTTTTTCCGGGTCCGGTTTCGGCTTCGGGTTTTTTGTGCGCATCTAATTAGAGGTGCAAAACTCAGGGTTTTTTTAGAAACTAGTTTCGGGTATGTTCCGAATTTTGATCATTTTGTCCGCTTTTATCAGTTTTTGCCAGATCGGGACCACGTTTTGACTAGGCAGAGATGGAAACGGTCCCGAGTTCAGTTACAGTTTCTCTGAGAAACTGGATCTTCGTTTGTACCCACGAGTCGGGTAGGATTGGTCAGGTACATCGGGTCGGGTACGAAAACGACTATAGAAGTTTATTAAATTGAAATTACACCATTGATTACATTCAACATCATGGCACTTAGATCTATTCTTAGATCCACTAGAAACTTAGTATCTAGACCTTTTCAACAATTTTATAAATAATCTTATAAAATGGAAAGGTATGCATAGGAGGTATTGATGTCAAATACATGCCATATTGACATTGCGTAGATGAGTAACTCGAGTGGCACTTGTGCATAGAGATGTTAAAAAAAAATCTGAATTGTACACCTCTACTTGTGAATAAAAGATGGAAGAAAAGGGGCATAATGATGTATAGTGTGTTGTAAGCGTTAACGAGTAATTTTGTATCCACTCATGGACCATTGGTTAATAGTTTTTCTTAATATTAACTTCTCTCTAAATTCGAAGTGGCAATCATTACAACTCACATCTCTTAAATACATGGTAATTAGGGCTGGCAATTTATACACGAGACACGAATACACGACACGTACCTACACGACTTTAACAGGTAACGGTAAGGCCTTAACAGGTTTCGTGTACTAAACAGGTAGACACGAATTTACCTGTTAATTTTCGTGTCTAAACAGATAAAATACCTGTTTACCTGTAAGTATCTGGTTAGATTTTTATAATTAAATATATATATAATATTATAATTATAAACTATTATTATCCATTTATCCCCAAACCCTAACTCCCGTTTCCACTTTCACTTTTCCACTTTCACGTTTCCAAACCCTAACTCACTTCTCCATCGCCGCCACCACCTCTCCGCCCAAACCTCTCTTCGCCCGCCGCCCTTCTCCGTTGATTCCTCTGCCACCACTTCTCAGCCAGCACCACTTCCTCACCGGACTTTCTCAGTTTCTCCTCTCCATTGTCAGAGTCGCCGCCGCCCGCCGGTGCTTCCTTCTACTTAGTAATGTTGCTTGATAAAACTATATGAATATGCCCAATTGTCCATATGATTAATATGACTAATTGACTATACTTATTTTGTGTGTAGGTTTGATTGTTTGCTTGCTTGGAATTGAAGATTTGAGAAGAAAGACCAATTGTAGCTTGGAAGTTTGGAACTTGATGTTGTTTGATTAGAATTCGGATGCTTTATTTTAAGACTTTTATGAACTTTCAACGACTTTTGTTTGCTTGTTATTGTTTGCTTCTATGGTTTTTTGTCTTAAAATTGTTAAGGATCATGGATTTATGTTTTATTTTAAGACTTTTATGAACTTTTGACGACTTTTATTTCCCTAAACAGGTTGTCAAATATGTGTTACTAAACAGCTCTTATCGTGTATTACAGGTATTAACAGGTTCGTGTTTAGGATACAGGTACACGAAAAGTTTTCGTGTCGTGTACAGGTATACCCATTTCGTGTTCGTGTCTTATCGTGTATGGTTATACACGATATGCCAGCCCTAATAGTAATAATCGATTCATTTATTTAGCATGCTACAGACATTGAAAAAGCACGTGTATGTTTTGACCTGACAAAGTGAATGGTGACCAAAGTGTAACGACTCATTTTATGCTATATTTTATAAACGTTTGAATATTTTTGTTATTATCTACCTGTGACGTGAAACTAAGCGTGGTAAAATAAAGGGAAAATTCCCAAAATAAGCATTTATGAAAACAAATTTCAAATTTTAGGTACCATTTGCAAAAAATTCCAGAAATAGGTATAATAACTAGTCGTGGCGATTAGTTTGTAGAACCAATTAAAACCTACCGCGTGTCCTTAAACTAACCGTAACGAACACGTTCACTAATCATTTACTCTTCACGACTAAATAAGTTTCATGCCTCGCAATCAAAGCCCGCGAGTAATTCATAAGTCCTTTAGTCGCGACGACTAGTTTACCCGGTTAACATTCCCTACACGAGTAGTTTATTAGTAGTTAACTTGTTGCGACTAGTTTAACCTTATAATCTACTCGTCGCGGCTAAAGGAATGATGAATTACTCGTGGGCGTTGATTAAGAGGCATGAAACTTATTTAGTCGTGACGAGTAAATGATTAGTGAACGCGCTCTTTACAGTTAGTGTAAGGGCACATGGCAAGTTTTAATTGGTTTCTACAAGCTACTCGTCACGACTAGTTTATAATACCTATTTCTGAAATTTTTTGCAAATGATACCTAAAACTTGAAATTTGTTTTCATAAAATATTCCTTAAAATAAACCTTCGGGTTCGGGTAAAATAAATGTTTGCTTTTCTTTACTTTTTTTATTTGAAGAGTTTTCGCGTTGCAACTTTTCTTAACTTTTTTATTTTCGTTCTGTTTTCTTAGATACCCGAAACCCGATTAACCCAACCTGAAAAAACCCGACCCAAATTTATTAACCAGAACCCGAAAAAACCGTGAGAGATTTGGGTTGGTTTCGGGTCTAAATTAAAACTTTGAAGCCCAAATAACCTGACCCGAGAAACCCGATACACCATGTCATATAAAGCAAATGCTTTCACTCTAAAAATCACAAATAAAATACAAATAAAATAAGCAGATGGCATAATCAACTTATTGAAAACAATATATTTTTACCCTAAGGTGTGAACTTGTAAACTTGAATCAGATTAAAATCAACACTTTCAAACACCATAAAGTATGCAGATGACTACCAGCAATTGTATCATCCAAACACTTACCGCGTATCTGCTTAAAACTCACCGTAAACAGATAAGCTGTTCTATGAATTCGTTACTCATAGAACGATATATTTTTAAAAAACCGGTTGGCTGTAACATTATCAAGTTTCATTATAACAAAGCATAAACAGAGCAATATCTCAAATTCCAAGCCATGAGTATTATAAAACAACAGACAACATTGTCTAAAAAAACCAAAAACCATAATTCATGTCTAAAAAGATAAAACACCTCTATAAGCTATAACATAAATATTTCCAGCTGACAGAATATACTAATAAGCAAAACCATACCTGTCTCTGATAACGGCGATCATAACTCGACTTACTTTAGTTAAAAACTTTAAAGATGCATTAGCAAGATTATCCACTTTTACTTATTATTGATATCATCAGTAACATTATCCCAAAAACAGATGCAAGACGCAGGCTTCACGGCTTCCTTTTGACTATTTGACCACGAGAACTCCCCCCCTTACGAACCAGATCCTCAGCGTTTATCATCCATGGGTTGTCTGGTCCGGGCGAACTGATATCTGCGGGGTTCTGGTTCATCACGCAGATATCAGTTTGGACCGGGTCAGGCCTCGGTCCAACTGTTCGGTTACCCGCCTGCCAAGGGAAAGGAAACACAAAGGAATCCACAGGCTGGAAAACGCCAGAAGCCAACGGCGCACCTCTTGGCCTCACCACGGGCTGACTAGAGGAGGTCAAATTAGCATTTTGAACGGGTCGAAAACCGCTAGTATGCGAGGTTCCAATTGGATTGACGAACGAGCTAGTTCTTTCAGTCACGATTGAGCCGCCATGACTAAAGGAAGAAGAATTCGGTCTCGGTTTCGGTTTTGTTACGCTTGTTTGACCGGTCAAACTGAAAGGTTGATGACTTACCTTCCCTGCATCCATTAAAGTTAGCAGCTGCATTGCGGGTATGGCTTCATTTGAATACGAAGAATCAAACGAACGCATAAGGTTTCGGTTCACATCTAAAGATTCAAAATTGTTTTGCTCGTCCGCCACAAGATTTAGATCCAAATTCATCATGTTCTTTCCCTTATCTTTTTCCGAGTATTTTGCATACGGTTGACCAAACGGCATACCGCCTGCTTCATGCTGACGCATACCGCTGTAGTACTTATTAAAACCTTCAAGTACCTGCATATTAGTCGGATTATAAAGATGAGTTTGAGGCGTTTTACTGTTCCCATTCGACACATAATGATAACGCGAATCATAATCATAATCATAATCATAGCGTCTCTGAGGCCCCACGTCCGACATCCACACACCATTAAACGGCTTCTTCTGATTCGTTGTGAAATTCGAAATCCGATCTTGATGGAAGAATCCACCAGGTGGACTTCTCATGGGACTCACGTTCTCACCCGGTCTTATCATGTTGAGATATTCAGGATGTGACAATCTCATCTGTTCATTCATAGGTTTGTGAAAACCGGATATTATCCCGTTATTGTTAGCTTCAGATAAACTCCTCTCATACTGATTTTTCGCCATAAGCTCGATAACTTCCCGTTCATCCGACCTCCCGATTGAAAACATATTTTCTTGTCTTTGATTATTATTATTATTAGGCCTTGTGAAGTCAGAGTACCCTCCAACTCCTGTATTGTTCCTCTTGTATGGATCAGAAAAATCCTATAAAATAACAACAAACACGAGATTAATCACATAACAACATATTAATAACGTTAAGCGCAAAATTAAATATAGCAGTACCAGTTTCTGATGCCCTGAGCAACCGCCATATGAAACTGGTCTTTCTAACAACCTCATCGGATCTGGTTGAATCCTAGTTGGATAGTTACTCATTTCCGCCGAGAAAAAACCAGGCTTTCTACTGAAATCTTGGTTAGACAGTTGATTCAGAGCGGACAGTTGAGACTGAATGTTGGATTGCGGGTCATAATTTAGAGAAAGATCGAGCCCAAGCCCAGTACCTGCCCGACTACCATCCTGCATCCTCCTTGAATCCTCGACAAAAAACTTACTTTTAATCGGGTTGCTCGGTATCTTCTTTGAAGGGTGGACTCTCTTGTCTGACTTTAGTGAATTCATGAAGTTCGGGTACGGTTCTGCTCCTCTGCTTCTCGGCGCACTGTAAGTAGGAGGAACCCGGTTTTCGGTCCTTCCCATATCACTGAAGATTGACCGCCAAGCTGTCATTGGATCGCTTCCAATTCTACCTTGAATCGAACTCCTCTGCGCCCCGGTTTTGTTCCACTCGTATCTGTTAATACTTTCTTCAAACTCACGAACTCCTGGATTTCTAGAAGGTTCCGTCACGTTGGTTTCTGGAACCGCAATCGCCTTTGAAGACTTTGACCTTTTAGGATCATGACGATCATCATCATGATCGTGATCGTTATCATTGTCATGATCATGCAGCATTTTTCGTTTAATCCGAGGAGGTGATGAAGGCAAGTTGTCGTCCTTCTGTTGCTGATTTTCGGCATTACCACATAATAATTCCTTCAATAAACGGATTTTTCGAGTCTTTCGTTTTGGATGTCCGTTTTGGTAATCAATCTCTTGACCAGGCTCGAGGGGTTGACTTACGGTCTCGTTGACTATGCTTGTGTCTTGGGAATTCTCGTGATCCATCAACTCGTTGATCACCATTTTACCAGCAATATTAGTGTCGGTTATACAAAGTCTAGTTGGTTCTCGACGAACCATGGCTCGATCAGTCATTTCTTCAGAAGTTTGACTTTCATCAGCTTCTAAATCAACAACCATGGCATCATCAACAGCTTTACTACCTATAAAAAATAAAGAAACATTAATTATAAACGAAAATTGGTGAATTTAAAATCTTAAGACTTGTTCAAATGTAAATACCTGAAGTGCCCTCACCGAAAGGAACAATTGCTGCTCGGTAAATATCTTGTCGAGGACGCGGATTAGCAGAAGGTGAGAATGCATGGTGATCATCAACAGAGATTAATGCGGTCTCAGTTGAAGCATTTGCAGTTTCGTTATAATTCTGCAAACACTTTTCGCAACGCCAATATCTAAAGTTTGGGACTTCCATCGGTGGCAGCTCTTCGGTGAAAGATAACAAGTTTCTGTTACCATTGTCACGCATTCCAGCAGCATAGCCTCTGCATTGACCAAATATAAAGGTCAAATAGACGGTTAGATAATGCTATATATGCATGCTAAAGAAACGGATAATAGACAGCTGAATAGATAACAGATTAAGCCCGAAACTGAAAATAACTCAAAAAATAAGTAAATAACATATATGCTAATTGCAAAAGAATCAGATTAGTACCACAGACCGTAAGTATCATAGACAGCTTACTAGAGACACTTATAAAATAAAAGACTTGCAGGAAAAATGAGTATGAATTCACATCAAGCAAACATATTCAAATTGTAGATAAACAGACTAATATAACCAGCTAGCTAGTGATTGTGTGAAGACTATTTCTATCAACGATAGATAACAATGTCTAACATGCATAAAAAGGCATAAAAGAAAACATTTGTTATCAACATCTCGAAAAACATACGTGAATATTACACCTTAAAAGACATTACTTACAGCAGCCTTATAACTTGTTGATATTATAACTTCATTCACAATAAAATGTCTACTCAAGAAACCATTCAACTTTGTGCATATAACTAACAAGCTAGTGATTGTGGAAAACCATTTCTATCAATGTATAACGTACAAAATAAAGCATAAAAAGAAAGCATTTGTTATCAACATCTCTAAAAGCATGCCTTAGTATAACTTATAGCAGCCGTATAACTTGTTGATATTTTAATTCCATTCACAATAAAATGTCCTCTCAAGAAACCATTCAACCTTGTGCATGATCATGCGCTTAAACAAAGCAAATGCAACAATAAAGATTGTTAATCGAATATTAACAACCAACAATTTATCTACTTCATCCACTTCATAACACGTAACAAGAACCGAAACAGTAAACCTTACCGTATCGAAAAATGGCTACACTTTGAGTCATCAGCCTTCTCCTTCCTAATACCAAGTTTGATACATAAGGAATTGATCTTAACAGTTGAGTAGCTGGAGTTAAACGCTGGGACAATGCCCCTCTCGTCATTGCCGTTCATATTGAAAATATTGCTGTGACAAGAGAAACATATATGTTTAATTAAATGTTAACAAAAAATTATAATAAATATAAATCAAAATATAATAGCATATGATTACAAACAGTTTTGACTTAAATCTTTGACAAAAACATGCATGAAAAATTGCATTACAAAGGACCAGCCTAAAAAATCAGAAGTAAAACTAGAGCCACGCATATAGACACCATACTGTGGTCACAGCTAAATTTTACCATCAGTCACACATAGCATAGATATATAGGAACAAACAGATAAAAACTAATTAAAACACTGTGACATGACTGTTGGAAGACAATCAGAAGTAGATACCAAACTAAAAATCTAACCTTTTACAACTCAAGAAACATAAACTCATAAACTTAACACAAAAATCACATCATTATTCATCATACACTTCATGTACATATGTTTAAAGTAACTTCATAATATGCAAACTCAATGTGAACACACAAAGACATTAATGCAGAAATTATAAACAGTATCTTTAACATAATAAAACTCAGTTAATAGACTCAACTAAATTTCACTAAACTTGCTGCAAGAGAAGTGCATACACTATAGAAACAAAATTAATAATAATAATAATAATAATAATAATAATAATAATAATCCAGCTGATCCTATCACCTATAAAGCATACATTTTTTGTAACCCTATTAGATAAGGAAACTATAGCATAAAGATTGACAAATATTACCATAAAAATTTGTTTTTTAAATTATTAATCAAATAAATAAACATAAATATAAGCATAAACATAAACAAACCCTAGTAAATAGCAAGCTAGAAAAAAAGTCAACAAGTCAACCCAACAATTAGGGTTTTCTTTATACCCGGCCGCTCCCACTAAAAAAAGTAAATAAATAAAAAATAAAAAATAATAATAATAACAAAACCTGTACAGTTATCAAGAAACCCCAAATTCAAACCCATCCATCCAATTAACCCCAAATTTCACAACCGATTTAGGTTTACAACACACCAATCAAATCCATAAACATGTAAACAAGATTAATCAACACAAACCCATCATCATAAGCTGAACCCAGATCATAACGATATTAATAATAATAAACAAAAGCAAACCCAGATCTGAATCCAACCAGTTTCTTCATTACTCAACCAAAACGGATGAAACAACATCCACTAGATCAAGATTTGTATAAAGATTATAAAAATCGAAGCTTTACTTACAGATTTGAAATGGGTGTTGAGTAATTAGCCCGCGAATGCTCCGAAAACCCTAGTCGTCACACTTTAGGTTTCCACGAAATGTAGAGAGAGAAAGCATAAAATCAAGTGAGAGAAAATGAAAGTGTGTGTGTGGGTTTCTAGAGAGTAATAATAATAATAATATATATAAATATAAACAAATTGCCACGTCAGCATGTGTATATAGTGTGGTGGGTGGGTGTATGTATATGTTAAAACCCTAATTAAGTTCACGCGCACGCGACATGTTTTGTCATTGGTCTTGTCGGATGGTCCAAAAGAGCCCAGGCACTTATCCTTAATATGATTGGTGCGTGGGTCACACGTGCTCTTGAATGAGTGTGTAATGGTTGTAGACTTATAGGTTTTATTACTCTTTTTAATGTATTGATTGTGCAACAAATTTTCTTGTTTTAGATTTTTGGGAAGGGTAAAACCGGTATAATGGAGATTGGTAGGGGAAAGTATTAAGTGAATTAGGGTTTGATTATTGTGTTTACTATGTATTTTTTATTTAATTAATAAGTTGGTACATTTTTTTGCAAAAAATTAGAGATTGTAAATATGTAAATATATCAAGTATTACTTATTGATTGTAAAATGATACAATTATATTAAACTAATAAAACACATGTATAGTTGAAAATTTTTTATTAGTCCGTGCATTTCACGGTATTTAGAATGCGCGTGTGATAGTTATAGACTTCAACCGCTTTTAATTTTTTAGAGTTTTTGAAAGGTGGGCAGATCGGGTATAATGGAAAATTGTTAAAAGAATTGGGGTTGGATATTTGTTAAAAAAATGATTAGTTATTTAATCATTAATGCGTTGATACGTTTTTTTAATGAATTGGAAAAAAGCAAAAAAAATAAATTGGTAAATGTTAAGTATTAATTATTAATATTTAAAATGAACTCATAATTTATTGGATTAGTGGTATGATGCCCCTCATACAAAAGTGAGACGGTGAGTTTAAATCCTTACAAATTTTGAACTACTAAGATCAAGGGAATGGATGTTACATTTTAGGTTCGGTATGATTGAATAAGACATATAATTTGATACTTGCATTTTAATAACTTAATTTGAAGAGTTCTTGAACTTAAACAATATTTTTTAGAATATATGACCAACAAATAATAATTAGGCTTACATGAATAATATAATTGAAATTGTTTTAGATTTTTGGGAAGGGTAATTTGATCATTATCAATTTGTCATTTATTTATTTATTAATGAGTTAATACATTTTTAATGAATTAGAGAAAAACAAAAAATTAAAGTTGTAATAATTAAGTATTAATTATTGATATTTAAAAGGGGGCATTTATAATAAAACAATAAAAAATTTGCAAAATTTGGTGATTCGGCGAATCACATGGTCATAAAGTCGGTCATAGTGACCGGTTTCATATATGTTTAAACTTTTAATTGGTCGTTCAAAAAAATATACATAATTCTTGGTGATTTGACGTATCCGGTGGTTATAAAGTCGGTCATAATGATTGTTTTCATATGTGTATAAAATTTTAGTTGGGTGTTCAAAAAAAATACATAATTTTGATAAATCATCAAAGTTTGTTTTTATATTTATGATAAAGTATTATAAGCTCTGAAAAAAAAAAAGAAAATGAATGATACACTTTAGGTTTGGTTATAATAAGGTTAGTGATTGTGTAAGATATATAATTTGATAATGCATGCATTTAATATGTTTGAAGAGTATGTAACTTTAAATAATTAGGTTTACATGTATAATAATAACAAAGCAACATGAAATTCTAACTTGGAACAGAAGTATACATTCTCAATTTTAAAACTACGAGATCAAGGCAATGAACTTTACATTTTAGGTTGGTAATAAAGGTTAGCAATTTTTAAGATATGCCGTTCAAGAAAAAGATATAATTTAATACTTGCATTTAATAACTTTTGAGGAATAGATATATATATGCTTAAATAATTAATAGGTTTACATTTTTTTTGATAGCTTTACAGGTTTACATTTATTAATAATAATAATAATAATAACAACAACAACAACAAATCCGCACTTCTAATTTAGAACCAAACTATAGCAAGCAAACACAAATACTTCGTAAAATATTATTCATACCAAAAGTCATTACTAGGGTTTATCATTTGTGTTTGTGAGAGGCCGTGGAGCGGCCCCACTTGAAACATTAACCATATAGAAAGTTAAATTATTGTGATCATCTTATTATTGATAGCGACTATTTTGGGATTAATAAAATATATGGTATTTCCTGTAATATAGTACGTGGAGACGCATATTCGAATTCTGCTTTGACCGGTTTAAAGTACTGGATGAATAGACGAATCAGGGTTTGAACTTAGGACCGGCTCAACCTTTTTGGTGGCTTAAAACGATATCTAAAGACGAGGCGTTGTTGTAAACGCCGCGCAAATCACACATTACAAATTAAAAAATGTATAATTATGAGTTTTGTTATGGAAATCGAAGGCCTTAATTAGGAGGTGAGAGCCTAAAACCTTAACTTTATTTTGTTGTCCTTAGAGACGCCTTGTTCGAACCCGACAACGGACGAGGGTTTACGAATTTAATTTGGTTCCAGCGCATTAGGGGGGGGGGGTATGATCTTGTAGCAGTCGATGAGTCAACCTTAAACATAGCTCCGAACAAAGTAGGTATACGTGTTATCTCCTCATCTTAAAAAACCACAATAGTTACGCGTGAAAATTATTTTAGGCTTAATTTTTTCAAGAAAAGTATCATACACAAATAATTATATTCTAATTAATATAAAGATGTCAAACATAATTTATTCCTTACGTGAAGACGTAAAGTTGCAAAGCTTGTCATTTAGGGCATTGAACAGTATATTGAATACCTTTTGTTGGTTATGCATTATAATATTACGATAATAAAATACCAAAAGATATCATGACATGACCAAATTAACTCCTAAATCAATGATAATTTTTTTATCTGCATAAAAATACCAAAATTTCATAAACTAATCTTCCTTTGAGTTCAAAACGTAAATTCAATTACTAAAATAAATTGTTCTTTGGTTATAAATGTTTTTCCATAACATTAAAATTGTATGGTTATTATGTATATATAAAAATAGTTTATTTGATAGTTTCAATGTGTTTCTTTAAAACATTTTAATAAAGTAAATTATTTAAGAAAAAAATTATTAAGGTATCATGTTTTGTCACTTTATGAAATCAAAGAAACCTTCACGTCACGTTGTTTTTTTAGTTAAAATGATCATAATGCACTAAATGACAGTTTTGTCAAACTTTAGGCCTTTTTTATGTGGAACACAATCCATTTGATATCTTAAATGGTATGATGATATTTAGATATCTTTTTAATTAATGTACTCTTATTTTAATTAAATAAAGTTTCAGCATCATTTATCGTTATATACTTTTATAAGTTCTTTATACTAATTAGTGTAAATGCTTATAATAAAAAATAATAATAAAGATATTTTTCGCCCGGTAATTATATAATTAAGATGACAAATAATAACTAAGATTATTATTAAATCGTCAATGCGGCAATGCCAGAGCATATTGCACGGAACGATTAGGCTATTACAACGAATATGATACTTTTTATCATTTCTTATTTACAGACAGTTTCAAGATATAAATACTTGTCATCTCTTACTTTAAACGTTATGAAATAGTAGAACGTTGATTTCAAGACTTTGTTATTTTGTTTTGGTTGATAATATTCGGATATTTATATCAGTATAGTGTATCTTTCCCAATGGACCGAATCAAACATATTTATTTTCCGATAAAACTAGTACATAGTGTCAGCTTATAAAAGGAATTTTTAGAATTAAAGATATGCAAACACAGTACAAAATTAAATATACCCACATGCAATTATTATTTTGCATTTTCAAACACGATAATTATAATATTATGATAAACATTTTCAAGAAAGCTATTGATGTTATACGTATAGTCGGTACATCAAAGTTTTTTTTTTTTTTTTCAATATCTATCAACTTTTATTAAAAACACTGGGAAGACGATAGAGGCCAAAACAATACAACAAGACTAAAACGAAAACTTACACCAATTTTTCCAAGACAAATATTTGGAAGGAGACATATTTTTAATCCACAAAAGTAGACACTTGATCCTCTCCAACACTTCAACACTTCGGGGAGCTTATTCCGAGCAAGAATTTTCTCTTTTTATTATCAAGCGGTGCCGAGAGATGCAGAGTGAGTAAATCCCAAACAGAAAATGCATAAATTGGGGAATACACACCACACACTTATCAGGTTCCAAACCGAGGTTGCAAGAGAACATGAAATGAGGAGGCAGCCAAACGTTACAAAGCTCTCGCCGCACACAAACTGCAAGAAATCGAACTCACTTGAATAGAACGGGCCAAAAGAGCTTCACTAGTCGCCAACCTATCCATTTCTGTCTTTCACGCAAAAATATTTACTTTATTGGCACCCAATTGTTCCAAGACATAACGGAAGGAGCCGTACACGTTAAACAATACTTTCTTCATATATAGAGGCGACTGTATGAACCTACCCGATGGTTCTTCAAGCCAAAGCCATTCATCCTTATTATAACCCAATTCACTTGCAACCTCAAATTCACTTGCATCAAAGTTGTTAATAACTTCAATTCATTTTGTAACAAAAATATATGTATTTTTTTTTATTTGTAGTGCAAAACATATATAATGAGATAATAACACGTGTCTTATCTCTCTGCAGGGTATCTAATATGGCTCATAAAAAAGACATAAAGGTTCATCTTTTCATATAGACATAAAGATGTAGGCCAACATAGTAATTAGAAGCTCTCATGAGTTTGGTAATAGTAATTAGAAACGTCCGTACGTCCAAACAATTTACTAAAGAAATAATCGAACTTGATTGCTGGAAATTTAGAAATAAAAGTTTAAACTAATCAACTCGAGCTTGAGGTGTTTTAAACTAACGAATTACGCTCATGCTTTGACAAGCTCGACTCGACGAGTCGTGTTCACATATATCCCTGATCAAAATACATATATGCTCGATCTTTCACTCTTTTCGTAATTGCAATCCGAACACCTAGCTGGCTAGCTCCCCACGTTTGTGAATAATTTAAAGGTTGATATATACTTTATAAAATAATTATCCGCCAACTATCATGTTCAACTTTTACACATATTTTAAGTAATTATTTATTTTAGATCTCTTTTAACTAACACATATTTTTAGTAATTTTTTATGTTGGTTCTTTTTAAATAATTTATTTACTTGTAATCTTGCACATACACCAAAACAACACAAATAGTTTATTAACGTGAACTTATAATTAATGTTTATAATATATAGTTAACTTCTCTTTTATTATATTTCTCGATAAAAGAGAAATTAATTTTATTTGGATTTTGAGCTATTATCTTGTTGGAATTCCAGCCAAATTAACTAGCCGGTCGGGTCCATGGAGTCGTATTGTCAGACCTGACTCGGTTTCGTCTTAGACTGGAGTTGAGTTGAAGAGTTGCTTCCATCATTTGATAAAAAGGTGGGTGGCCGTCACGGTTTTGGTTAGACACCGTTGAGTGCTCGGTTCCCAAAACTGTTTGGTTTAGAGAAGTTAAAAAAGGTGTGTTTTGTGACGGATTGGTTGTTCATGCAAGATGGTGGATATGTGGTCAATGGGATTGGTCTAGATCGCCGGTTGGGTTTAAATCCTTGTGGATATACTTGTCGCTAAAAATGGGTGGGTCATCCGGTATGGGATTTTGTGATATACTCGTTTATCTAATCCAATTACCAATAGCATATAATCTCGATTATCGATTTGGTATATATGATATATAATATACCTGTTATAAATCTACCTATTCTAATAAAGTAAAATAAATGTGGACACTCGTCATATTTTGGTTAATTCTTAGAATTCGTTTCACTCCAAAACTAAAATCTTAATTGGCACTAAATCAATAATTATTCACTTTTCTTTTACACTTATATTATATTTATACATTTTTATACAAATAAATATTAACATATTATTTTAATATATATTCCAAAATACTTGGTGAAATTCAAAAATCAACTACAAATCATGTTTGTCAAGGATTGAAAAGAATATAATTTCAAATGTTATAATTAACATATCGTACAATGTATATTATAGAATATTGTAAAGAAAAACAAAACTCGAATATGCTTTCATTTTACAACTTAATTTTTAATCATTAGATTATAATTATATGCTTAAAAGTCAATCCATTTTTTTAAAATCAACCCATTTATCTATTATTATTATTATTACTATTATTATTATTATTATTGTAAATTGTCATATAAATTTATAAATTATATATATGTGTGTGTTTTAAATCTATCCATTTATTTTTCGATAAATTTAGCAAACTATTTAGTGCTAAAATGTGAGGATAATACATATCAATCACTTTTAGACATAACAAAGTTTATCATTTTAATTTCTTAGTTTTTTTTTTATCAAAGGTTGTTTCGGGTTTTTTGTGGAATCTAAATTTGATTTTTATGGGTCAAAAGTTGGTAAATAGATTGTTTGGTACAAGTTAACTACATTTAGATCAAAATTTGTTACTGGTCAAAAATAGAAAATCTTAGTATTTTTAAAAGTTTGAGAATGCAAATAGATTTATCGTCAAATTTGTTAAATACTTGGTGAAATCCAAAAATCAACAACAAACCATATTTGTCAAGGATTGAAAAGAATATAATTTCAAATGTTATAATTAACATATCGTACAATGTATATTGTAGAATATTGTAAAGAAAAACAAAACTCGAATATGCTTTCATTTTACAACGTAATTTTTAATCATTAAATTATAATTATATGCTTAAAAGTCGATCCATTTTTTTAAAATCAACCCATTTATCTGTTATTATTATTATTATTATTATTGTAAATTGTCATATAAATTTATAAATTATATATATATATGTTTTAAATCTATCTATTTATTTTTCGATAAATTTAGCAAACTATTTAGTGCTAAAATGTGAGGATAATACATATCAATCACTTTTAGACATAACAAAGTTTATAATATTTAATTTCTTAGTTTTTTTTATCGAAGGTTGTTTCGGGTTTTTTGTGGAATCTAAATTTGATTTTTAAAATGGTAAATAAATTGTTTGGTACAAGTTAACTACATTTAGATCAAAATTTGTTACGGGTCAAAAATGGGAAATTTTAGTATTTTTAAAAGTTTGAGAATGCAAATAGATGTATCGTCAAATTTGTTACGGTTTCAAAGTATTGACTTGAAAAGGTCAAACAAATGAAAGTTAGAATGTTAAACATGATTCGGGTTTCAAATTTATTTTCAAGGGCATTTTTAGTTATAATCAAAAGGTTCAGGATTTGATAAATTGATTATTTTTCCCTCGACTATTAAAATTTAAGAAAAGATTGTGAAGGTTTTCGACATGCCACCCCCGGACCTATCAATGCGAACACTTTCTAACTTTTATCAAATTTGAAATATTTGTGTAAGCATTAACTTTTCCTTCAATGATGATCAGAACGTTGTATGAGAATCATGTCACGAAAACTATGCTCAAATGAAGCAAAATATTCACAAAATTGAATGAGTTAACATGTTATTTTTTATGTTGTTATTATGACAAAGTCGAAATGCCCTCTGAAACTTATCAAAATCCTTTTCATGATATAGTTCAGAAAAATATAGTTCTTGAAGAATATTCGTCGTTACAATTTAATGTTCTCATTTCCTTCAATAGGTGTTAAATTGATAAATGTATCAATAAAGGTAAAGCTACTTCTGTATTTAGGCTGAGTGGTTAAAGTTACTATTGTATGAGAAGTCTTATTCTCGAAATTGGTTGATAATCAAAATTTTTTTAATTATACATATATGACACTGAGAATTAAATTTTCAATAGAAAGAGTGTTCTCGGGTACGTTTTTGCACGTGCATTTTTTTTATTAAGTTCATTTAAAAAAAACATTTTATGATATAAATAAAATCAATTTATGTACACATGATATAGATACAAACATAGATGTAATACCATTTTTTATATAGGTTATGTAATTATTTGCTCTACTTGTAATTTTATAATTTGAATCATCCCGTGTGTGACACGGGCTCTAAAACTAGTATATTAATATTATTGTAATCAATACCTAGTATAGATTAGCTTTCTCCTAAGTTTTCCTATCCTATATATACACATTTATGCCTGTTGGCGTCCATTTTTGTCTTTTAGACTCGGTTTTATCTATTTTCGTCCATTTATGTCTTTTTGCTGTCCATTTATGCATCTTCGCTACCATTTATGGCTTTTTGACGTTCGTTTATGCCTTTTGAACTCAACTTATGCATTCTCGTTCATTTTTGTCTTTTCGCCACCATTTAAGTCTTTTTGTCACCATTTCTGTCTTTTTGGCATCCATTTATGCCTTTTAACGTCCATTTATGCCTTTTGATGTCCGCTTATGTCTTTTGGACTAAATTTATGAATTTTCGTCCATTTATGTCTTTTAACGTCCATTCATGCCATTTTGGCTCAATTTATGCAATTTCGTTCATTTACGCCTATTTGTCGTTCATTTATACCGTTTCGCCACCATTTATGTCTTTTAACGTCCGTTTATGCCTTTTGGACTCAACTAATGCATTTTCGTCAATTTGTGCCTTTTGATGTCCATTTATGCCTTTTAGACTCAATTTATGCTTTCTCGTCCATTTACGCCTTTTAACGTCCATTTATTTTTTTTGCCACCATTTATGCCTTTTGATCTCAATTTATGCATTTTCGTCAATTTATGCTTTTTTGCTGTCCATTTAAGCCTTTTGGCCATAATTTAATCTTTTTGTCACCGTTTATGTCTTTCGAGGACCATTTATACATTTTTGTTTCCATTTATGCTTTTTGGGCGTTAATTTATGCCTTTTGTACTAAATTTATGCATTTTCGTCCATTTATACCTTTTTGCCGCCCATTTATGCCTTTTCGCCACCATTTTTGTTATGTTTTCACCACAATTTATTCTTTTTGAGGTTCATTTATGCTTTTTGGCTTCCATTTATGCGTTTTCGCATGCATTTATGCCTTTTTAGACTCAATTTATGCATTCTCGTCCATTTATGCCTTTCCATGACCACTTATGCATTTTGTCGACCATTTATGCATTTTCACCACCATTTATGTCTTTTGACGTTCATTTATGCCTTATACACTCAATTTATGCATTTCATCCATTTATGCAATTTTGCCCTCCAGTTATGCTTTTTCGCCACCATTTATGTCTTTTGCAGTCCATTTATGCCTTTTCGTCCCTATTTATGTATTTTGGCAATCATTTATGCCTTTTCGCCACCGTTTATACCTTTTCACGTCCATTAATGTCTTTTGGACTCATTTTATGCATTATCGTTCATTCATGCCTTTTTGCCACCATTTATGCCTTTTCACCACCATTTGTACCTTTTCACGTCCGTTTATGCCTTTTGGACTTAATTTATGCATTTTCCTCCATTATTCCTCTTTTTACGTCCATTATTCCTTTTGGACTCAATTTATACATTCTCGTCCATTTATGCCTTTTGGGATCAGTTTATACAATTTTGTACATTTATACCTTTTTGTCGTTCATTTATGCATTTTTGTCACCATTTATGTTTTTTTACAATCATTTATGCCTTTTGAACTCAATTTAAGAATTTTCATCAATTTATGCCTTTTTTTTGCATCCATTTAGCCTTTTTGCCACCATTTATGCGTTTTTTACGTCCATTTATGCATTTTGGACTCAATTTATGCATTCTCGTCAATTTCATCATTTTTTACGTCTGTTTAATGTTTTTCACCACCGTTTATGACTTTTGATGTCCAATATGTCTTTTGGACTCAGTTTATCCATTTTCGTCCATTTATGCCTTTTGTAGTCTTTTACATTTTCGCCATCATTTATGCCTTTTGGACTAAATTTATGCATTCTCGTCCATTTATGCCTTTTGGACTTAATTTATGCATTCTCGTCCATTTACACATTTTGCCGACCATTTATTCCTTTACGCCACAATTTCTGCCTTTTCGGCGTCTATTTATGTCTTTTGACGCCCATTTATGTCTTATCGCCACCATTTATGCTTTTTCGCAACCGATTATGCTTTTTCGCCACCGTTTATGCCTTTTGATTTCCGTTTATGTCTTTTGAACAAAATTTACCAATTTTTGTCCATTTAGGCTCAATTTATGCAATTTACTTCATTTACGCCAAATTTGTCGTCCATATACCTTTTCTCCACCATTTTAGCCTTTTTGACGTCCGTTTATGCGTTTTGGACTCAACCTATGTATTTTCGTCTATTTATACCTTTTGACGTCCATTTATGCCTTTTGTACTCAATTTATGCATTTTGACGTACATTATGCCTTTTTGCCACCATTTATGCCTTTTGGGCACAATTTTTGCATTTTCGCCCATTTATGCCTTTCTGTCGTCCATTTATGCATTTTCGCATCCATTTATGCCTTTTAGCGTCCATTTAAGCCTTTTGACGTCTATTTATGTCTTTTGAACTCAATTATCCATTTTCATCCATCTATGCCTTTTTGCTGTCCATTTTAGCCTTTTAGCCACAGTTTATGCTTTTTCGCCACCATTTATGTTTTTGAGGTCCATTTATGGATTTTGGCTTTCATTTATGCTTTTTGGAGTTAGTTTATGCATTTTCGTCCATTTGTATCTTTTTGTTGTCCATTTATGCCTTTTTTTCCACCATTTGTGTTCTTTGTTTTCCATTTATGTTTTGGATGTCCATTTACATCTTTTGGACTCAATTTATGCAATTTGTCAACCATTTATGTCTTTTCATCACCATTTATACCTTTTTACGTCCATTTATGTCTTTTGAGCTCAATTTATGCAATTTCGTCCATTTAAGCCATTTTTCCGTCCATTTTTGCCTTTTGACGCGCTTTTAAGTTTTTTGGATTCAATATATGCATTCCCGTTCATTTATGCCTTTTGAACTCAATTTATGTATTCTCGTCCATTAATGCCTTTTGACTTTCGTTTATGTCTTTTGGACTCAATTTTTGCATTTTCGTCCATTGATGCCTTTTTGGTGTCCATTTATGCCTTTTCGCCGTCCATTTATGCTTTTTCGCTACCATTTATGCCCTTTTGACGTTCGTTTATGCCTTTTGGACTCAATCTATGTATTCTCGTTCATTTATGCATTTTGGCAACCATTTATACCTTTTCGCCACCATTTATGCTTTTTGACGTCCATTTATGCATTCTCGATACCATTTATGCCTTTTGTCAACCATTTATGCATATTCGTCATCATTTATGCCATTTTACGTCCATTTATGACTTTTTGGCTCATTTAATCATTATCGTTCATTTATGACTTTTCGCCATCATTTATGCCTTTTGCCAACCATTTATGTCTTTTTCGTCACAATTTATGACTTTTGACGTACCATTTATGCCTTTTTCGTCACAATTATGACTTTTGACTTCCATTTAAGTATTTTGGGCTCAATTTATGCAATTTTGTTAATTTACGCCTATTTGTCGTCCATTTATGTCTTTTCGCCACCATTTATGCCTTTTAGACCTCCGTTTGTGCCTTTTGAACTCAACTTTTGCATTTTCATCCATTTATGCCTTTTGATGTCCACATATGCCTTTTGTAACCAATTTTATGTTTTCTTGTCCATGTATGCCTTTTTGCCATCATTTATGCCTTTTAGGCCCAATCATGCATTTTGGTCAATTTATGTCTTTCTGCCGTCCATTTATGCCTTTTTGCCACAATGTATTCCTTTACGCCATCATTTATGCCTTTTGAGGTCTATTTATGTCACACCCCAACCTACGGCAGAATATATCAGGACGCGACATAATTGTATCATAGCTCAAAAGACACTAAAATAAATCCCTAGTTATACGTGTATCACATTTGCACGTATAACTAATTGAGCAATATCGTATAACGCAAATAGTGGAATTGTAGTGAAAAATGATTAACGCATAACGCCCCCAAAATGTAAAACGGTAAAAAAGGGGATGTGAATTACTTACCTTTAGTGCGTGGATTAGTGAGGACGAGATAATAATAAAAGAAAATGAGGATGAATACGTTCAAGCCTTCGAGACACGTTAACAAAGATTCCCTAATTGTTAACGATAGTATAATTAATAAATGAGAAAAAGAATTAATAAGACATAACGATTTGATTTTGATGGGATGTTATTAATTTCAATGTCATTATTTTGATTTAATCGGTTTGAAATATTTGGCGTCTTTTAGGGTTTTAAAGCATTATATTTATTATTGTTAGTATTTATATTATCATTATTATTATTATTTTCATTAGGTTTTTTATAATAATAAAATAGATGTTATAATATGTATATATAGGCATATATTAATGAAAAGTTAAACGCGGGGTTCTTATTGAAAGAAAGGAAAGATTTCGGTTTGTTAAACGAGTGGTGAAAAATGTTAGTTCCTTAATCTTTTATTATATTCTAATAAAATCTAATATATATATATATATATATATATATATATATATATATATTAAAAGATTCATAGACGAATACAAGTTTCAAGACAAAAGCCAAAACAGGGTTTGGTTTATTTAAAAAATCATTTAAGTAATATTATATATACATACTATTAATAGGAAAAACATTTAAAATGGGTTTTAAAGAAAAATACTTAAAACCAAGCCTGGGAGGCTCTAAAATATCATTTAAGTAATATTATATATACATACTATTAATAGGAAAAACATTTAAAATGGGTTTTAAAGAAATATTATATATACATACTATTAATAGGAAAAACATTTAAAATGGGTTTTAAAGAAAAATACTTAAATAGGAAAAACATTTAAGTAATATTATATATACATACTATTAATAGGAAAAACATTTAAAATGGGTTTTAAAGAAATATTATATATACATACTATTAATAGGAAAAACATTTAAAATGGGTTTTAAAGAAAAATACTTAAAACCAAGCCTGGGGAGGCTCGAACCCAGCCTCCAGGCCGGTTCCGGCATCTACACACGCACACAAACCATCAGGACAGAACGCTAATTCGTTAACATCAAGAAAACAAGTAAATAAATAAATCAGTTCAATTGTTCATATTCATTTAGAAAAACCCTAGCTTTCAATTCCGATTAATTGTTGATGATTGTTAAAATTGACATGGGGGTTTTGCTTCTGCATTAAAAACGATTGTAATGCATATAAATATTACCGAAATCGATGACGGCTTAAGGGAGAACGATGAGCTAGACTTAGCGGCTCAAACCCGAACTCGTTTAGGGTCTGGACGAGCTTGTAGAATGAAATCAAGTTAGGGTTTGGTTCGTGATACTATGAGGAAGGTGAGTGCAAGTTTAATTGAATTATAACAGTGTATATATAACGTTTTAGGGGTCAGTTAAGCCGCGGTTCACATTGATTGTATTCGTTGTAAATTTGATTCGTTTTCTATAATTAAAGTGTCGGTGTGATGCGTTTTTTGGTAACAAACGATATTGTGAGATCAATTTTTGATTATGTCCGAGAATTGAGGATCAAGCAATGGAGGGGGGGGGGGGGGGGGGGGGTTATACAGCCGGCGTGAAGAAGGAAGGAAGAAAGGAATATTTTATTATTATAATTTGAATAGCATTTGCATATTGGTCCTTGAACTTTAGAAATGGGTGCAAAAGGGGGATTAAGGTTACTTTAGGGGTTGTTTTTGCTATTCTTGATAGTTTAATAATAAATATATGTAAGAAATAATTAAATAAAATGAATCTTTTATTAATAACTCACCGAACACGAACCGGGTCGGGTAACGTTTACAATTGCAAGAAAACGGAAAACCGAAATGTTACAGTTTATGCCTTTTGACGTCCATTGATGTCTTTTGGACCCAATTTATCCATTTTCGTCCATTTATATATTTTTGTTGTCCATTTAAGCCTTTTCGCCACAATTTATGTCTTTTCACCACTATTTATGCTTTTTGAGGTCCATTTATGCCTTTTGGACTCAGTTTATGCATTTTCGTCCATTTATGTCTCTTTGTCGTGTATTTATGTGTTTTCTCCACCATTTATGCCTTTTCGACGTCCATTTATGCATTTTAGACTCAATTTATGTATTTTCGTTCATTTAGGCTTTCTAGCGTCTATTTATGCCTTTAGACGTCTATTTATGCCTTTTGGACTCAATTTATCCACTTTCACCCATTTATGCAATTTTGCCACCATTTATGCATTTTGACGTACATTTATGCCGTTGGGATCAATTTTTGTATTTTCGTCAATTTATGCCTTTTTTACGTTCGTTTTTGCCTTTTGAACTCAGTTTATGCATTCTTGTCACTTTATGCCTTTTGGTGATCAATTATGTCTTTTCGCCGCCATTTATGCCTTTTGGCTTTTATTTATGTCTCTTGGGCTCAATTTATCCATTTTCGTCCATTTATGTATTTTTGCCACCATTTATGCCTTGTTTCAACCATCTAAGTCTTTTCGTCACCATTTATACCTTTTAACGTCCATTTATGCATTTTTTTTCCGTCCATTTATACCTTTTCGTCACAATTTATGGCTTTTGGCGACCATTTATGTCTTTTCACCATCATTTATGCATTTTGACATCCATTTATGCCTTTTGACGTCAATTTAAGCCTTTTTGGCTCAATTTATGCAATTTCGTCCACTTATGCCTTTTCCCGTCCATTTATGTCTTTTTGCCACCCTTTATGCCTTTTTCACGTCCATTTATGCCTTTTCGCCACCATTTATACATTTTGTCAACCGTTTATGTCTTTTCGTCACCATTTATGCCTTTTTATGTCCATTAATGCCTTTTGGGCTCAAATTATGCAATTTCGTCCATTTATGCCATTTTGCCTTTTGACCCCTTTTAAACCTTTTGGATTTAATATATTCGTTCTCGTCCATTTATGTGTTTTCGACACCATTTATGCCTTTTGAGGTCTATTTATGTTTGGCATCCATTTATGCCTTTTGAAGGCCTTTTACGCCTTTTTTACTACAGTTTATGCCTTTTGAACTTAATTATGTATTCTCATCCATTTATGCTTTTTGGACTAAATTTATGTATTCTCGTCCATCAATGCCTTTTAACTTTCATTTAAAAGCATAAAACCCAACCTATGGTAAAACAAAATAATACAAAAGGCAGGGTTCATTATAAAAGTGGGCCTTACACCTCACAATTTTTATTTAGTCACACAATTAATCTTACAACTTCTCATAGTTCTATTAGTTACATAATTTCTTTTAACGACGAAATTCTTTCATTTTGAAGACTTGAACCCAAGGTCTCCCAATCCCTTTGGTGCTTTAACTTTTAAACGTTTTGGCTTTAACCACACAACTTTCTTAATATGATAACCCCAAGTTCCAAGTTACTCAAACAACCCCACAAGTTTTTTTATATGATACGAACCGATAATGTAACGAACCGAGCCATATCAACCGAGTTCCACCCATGTCACGACGTAACATGTTGGCCGGTTTAAAGCAAAAGGTTTTACATTATATCTTGTAACAGTAAAACACCCACCCCTCACCCCCTTTGTCCCTTCTTCACCATGATTTTCGTTCCCTCCCGGATTGCCGGTCTTCGCCTTCGGCCCTATGCCCGTTGTGCCGGAGATGGTGGTGGTGGAGCTACAACGCCATGGGAGCACACATATTATTATTGTTCGGTAGGTTCACACTCAACAGAGAATACAAAGTCATGTTGTCGTTCCTTCTTTTATTTATACTATATAGCCTTTCAAAAGAAATTAAAATATATATTATAAAGTGGTTATATATGTATATCTTGTTCCAGTAATTTAGAAAAAAATTATGTGTCATTTCAGACGTGGGCCAGTACATGCCACTCAATATGTCTTTTGAGTAGTATTTAAAAGCTAGCTTAAAGTTAGTCGACTGCAGATATATAGCTTTTATGATTATTTAAGTAACAAATATTCTGTACTATAGATAATATTTATAGTTTACCTAGTTTAGGCTGAGGGGTGTGGAGCGTGAGAAAGGGCGCAAGAGGACAGCCGCTCGCGCCCCGGGGCGCGAGCACCACACCACCGAGGCGCGAGAGGGGCACGAGAGGGGCGCGAGCGCGGAAAAAGAGGCAGGCGCAAGAGGGGTAGCGCTCGTGAACGGCATGGGAATGCGTAAATAGAGCCGTTGGGCTCTTTGTTTATTAAAAAAAAAAAATTTGTGCATTATTATTATTGTAGCCGGCATCGGAGAAGTACTTGGTCTTCCGGCGAGCTTCCGACGAACAAAAGAAAACCACCAGTTCACATCTTTCAACAGGTCAAGACCCCTAATTTTCCCGAAAATGGCCACCACTGCGATTGCTTGGACCCATCAAATCAGATATGAAATTCTTGGTCGCGGCACCGGATTTGAATCAACAGTCAGGAAGTACGAGTACAGAAGTTTAGTGGTGATGTCGGTATTGGGGTTAAAGGGGTATGTGGAAAAATGGTTGGTCGAGGTTGGAGGGTTGCCGGAGAACAGATTGCCGGAGTTGGTGGTGTTCTTACCGGCAGAGCGGTGCTTGGTCGGGGAAGAAGGTCTACAGTTTGTGATTAATTTTTTTAATAATACGTTTTTTTAATACATTTATAAAAAAATAAAAAATAAAAAACCGCTCGCGCCCCCTCTCGCGCCCCTCCACACCATGTCCCGGGGCGCGAGCACCACTACCAACACCCATCTTATCAAGTTTCTCTCTCTGCCACACGTCACAATATTATTGGCTGGCGCCCCCACTCGCGCCCCCCACACCCCTCAGCCTTAGTACGAGAGACCCTAAACTGATAATGATGAAAGCATAAAACAAAGTCAGACATGCGCGCCAACTGCCAAAATTTACAATATTTGTTCATTGTGCTTTGATGAAAAATTGAGAATACAAAATATTATTAAACTATTTAAAACATATATATTAAATTGTATTTCAGTTACCAATCTTTTGAAGTACTCAAATTAATTTACACTAAACAACATTGAAAGGATAAACTTAATTGAGATCCAAAAACCAAAATATATATAGGTGGTAACTATTTGCACGTATTTTTTAGAAGAAATAAAATAATTATGATAAACAAAACAACTTTAATATATACAAATAATTTTGTTTTCAAACCTGCATGTTCAAGGGGGGAACGGTCATGACACATGAATACATGATGACTCATATTGACGAAGACAATCAACAGAGCACACACATTAGCACTATAATATATACCGTATGTTACATGTATATGCCAGTTAACCATTTAACCGGCATGATTAATTATAACACATGCGTAATTAGACTGAAACGATCCAAAATATTTTGGCCTTGAGTCTAATAATTAGTATAATATATATATATATATATATATATATATATATATATATGGGATGGTTCATGCGAGAAGTTAAGTCACAGTAAGAAGTGCGAGAAGTCAATCTGGATCATTCATATAATTTTCAATCTTCCATCATTAAAAATATATGAAAAGGGTATTAAAGTAATATAAATTTATTTTCTCTAATCTACCTATTCTAATAAAGTAAAATAAATGGGACACTTGTCATGTTTTGATTAATTCTCATAAATTTTTTCCCTTCAAAACTAATATACCCTAATATATGTAATAAATCAATAATTATTCACTTTCCTTTTACACTATATTTATATAATATCTATATATTTTTATAAATATAAATATTAACATATTATTTTACTATATATTTCAAAATACTTGGTGTATTCCAAAAATTAACAACAAATCATGTTTCTCAAATGAAAATTATTTCGGGTTTTTTGTGTAAGTTAAATTTGATTTTATGGGTCAAAAGTTGGTAAATAGATTGTTTGGTACAAATTAACTAAATTTGGGTCAAAATTTGTTAAGGGTCAAAAATGAAAATTTTGAGTATTCTTAAAAGTTTGAGAATGCAAAATAGATTTACCGCTAAATTTGTTATGAGTTCAAAGTGTTGACTTTAAAATGTCAAAAATATGAAAGTTAGAATTTTAAACATGATTCGGGTTTCAAGTTTATTTTTAAGGACATTTTTTGAAATAATCAAAAGGTTCAGAATTTGGCAAATTGATTATTTTCCCTCAACTATTAAAATTTTAGAAAAGATTGCGAACACTTTCGACATGCCACCCACACGACTATCAATGATTCTAACTTTTATCATATTTGAAATATTTATGTCAACATTAATTTTTCCTTCAATGGTGATCAAAACGTTGTATGGGAAGCATGCAATGCAAAAATATGCTCAAATGAAACAAAATATTCACAAAATTGAATTGGTTAACATGCTATTTTTTATGTTGTCAAGAAGCCCTCTGAAACTTATTAAAATCTTTTTTATGGTTTAGCTCAGAAAAACATAGTTTTTAAAGAACATCCATTGCTACAATTTAATATCCTACTTTCCTTTGATGAGTGGTAAATTGATAAATATATCAATAAAGGTAACGCCTCTTTTGTATTTAGGCTGAGTGGTTAGAACTACAATCGTATAAGAAGTCTTATTTTCGAAATTGGTTCATAGCCAAAATTCTTTCAATTATACATATATGACACCGAGAATGAATTTTTCAATAGAAAGAAGCATTCTCGGGTACGATTTTGCACGGACATTTTTTTTTATTAAGTTTATTTAATTTTTTCATACACGTCTTAATTTTTTTCTACACCTTTTCAATTTCTTCGTACCTATGCTTTTCGTCATACACATCTTCAATTGTTTCCTACGCATATTTAATTTCTTCCTATACATCATTAACTTTTTCATATGCATCTTAATTTTTTTCTACACATATTTTATTTTCTCATACACAACATATTTTTTTCCTGCACAACTACGTTGTCTTCAATTGTTTCCTACGCGTATTCAATTTCTTCCTACACAACATTAATTTTCTCATACACATCTTAATTTTTTTCCTACATATATTTAATTTTTTCATACACGACATATTTTTTTTCTTACACATCTACATTCGTCGTACACATCGGCAATTTTTTCCTATGCATATTTAATTTCTTCTTACACATCTTCAAATTTTTCCCACACATCTTTAATTTTCTCATACACATTTTATTTTTTTTTCTTACACATTTTTAATTTCTTCACACACATTTTTTCCGTCTTACAAATATTTAAACTATTTTTATTTTTTTTTTCAAAAGAGTAATTAAAGATGAAAATACTATTTTGCTAAAATCTTATAAATTAAAAGTTGTTTATTGGTGAAAAAAAACAAAATTAGATCTTGCACTAACATTTAATAAAATAAATAAATTGTAACTTACAAATCATAACTTTTGGATATTTATGCTTTGAGCTTTTATTTAAGGATAGATGAGATAAATTAAATAATTAATTATTTTATTTACCTAAACTAATATTTTCATATTTATTTTAATGTCTTTCAAATTTTATTAATTACAATATATGCAATAATGTTTCAACCATTGATTAATAATCTAATGGTTGAGATTACTTCTTGCACTTCTCGCTATAAGAATCACTTCGGAAATAAACCTAATCCTATATATATATATATATATATATATATTTATTTATTTATATATTGGATCAGGATCATGTGAGAACTTTTTGGGAATTGAGAACTATGAAAACTATTTTGGACCACAAAAAAACAAAAAAAAAATCATAAACCAAAAAAAACACAAAAATAAAAAATGTAAAAAAACCAAAATTCTTATTTATCATCCCGGTTTCTTAAAAAAAACATAAGAAAAAAAATTCTTGGTTTAGCTAAATTATGCATATATGTATAATATATGCATATATGTACACACATGTTTTTTTTTCTATACACATATGTATAATTTAAAGTAAATGATAATGTACATATGTGTACATTACGTAACTAGAGATTAAATGAAACTATGAAAATATACATATGTGTATTGATATAATTCGAATTAAAAAGAAAAACAAATTTGGTTTATTTTTTATCTTTTTAAATGAAACCGGAATGAATATAAGAATTTTGGTTATTTTTACCTTTTTAAAATTTTCGTTTTTTTTTTTGTTTTATAATTTTTTAAATATTTTTTAGAGGTTTTTTTAGTGGCCCAAAATTATTCTCAAAGTTCTCAATTTGCCTTTGGTTTTAACCTATATATATATATTATATATATATATGAGATGGATCAAATACAAATAAAAAAACCGTACTAAACGTACAAACAAAAGAATTGAACGGTGGCAATTTTGTATTTAAATGAATCTTTCATCATTCACCTATAACACAAGTGACCACATCTATTCTGTAATTTCTTTACAGGTCAACCCTCCTTCCCTAATTGCTCATGTCTTCATCGTATCATCCACCCACAACTCGTTATTTGATGAAATCGATTGAGTTATATGATTCAATTAAAATAGAATTCAATCTTCAAAAAACAGAGCATCACTTTTTTTAAGGGGTTTAGATGAAATCAACCAAATTAATCAATTGAAATAACATATGAAGAAGAGTAAACAGGAATTAAGAGTGTGTGAAATCAATTGAACAAGATTTGAACTTTAGGAATTAATTGATTTTGATGGTTGAAGAGAAGATACGTAAATACTTTGAATATGTAATTTCAAGTAGAATAATTTTAAATTTCAAGTAGAGTATTTTTAAATTTTAGAGTAATTTTCAATTTCAAATAATGTAATTTTCAATTTCAAGTAGTTTAATTTTCAATTTTAAGTAGAGTAATTTGTATTACAAATAGAGTAATAAACTTATATAAGTAGAGTAATTAATGTAACCATACACTCAGACTCTATTTTGTTTAACAAGAACAATTCCTACCTTTGTTGCTATTGTTGAATCTGTATTACTTTTGATTTGTTTATCCAGGTTTACAAATGAGATAGCCTTCACTTTAATTTGATAATGATGTCATCAGCAATATCAATCAAATTTTTGTAGTTACTGGGTAATATTTGAACCATCAATTTTTACAAATTCACTGATTTAAAGCTTTTTAAAATAGATTGAAACAATACAACATTCGATTTGCCAATCAACTTGTAGTTACTGGCTAATATTTGAACCAACATGATTTTGAAGCAGGCTATTTGAGGAAGAAGAAATAGATACAATAATTACTCTACTAACAAAACAATTACTCTAGTTGAAACAAGCAGCGCAATTTAATTACACTACATAGTTTACAAATAGAGTAATTACTCTATTTGTAAACTATTTAGTGTACACTACGTGTTTATTGAGTTATCAGGTAATTACACTACAAACATGATTTTCACTTACTTACAAAAATGTCACCGCCTCCACTTTGTTTTAGTTCGCACGTTTAGTACAAATATTTAATTTGTATGATAACCTTCCCATGTATGTGTGTGTGTGTGTGTATATATATATATATATAGGGAGAGGATCAAAAGAAAACTCACCTTTAGAGAGAAAACTAAAAAACTCCTAAAGAATTATTTTTAATTAAAAATAAAAAAATATTTTCAAAATTATGTTTTAGCCTTTATTCTTATATTTTCTTATATTTCACTCGAAAAAAAAAACCCCCGCTGTAATGCACATACGTATTACTGTGCGATACCGTTGTATTACACATGTATATTACTATGTATTTTTTAGTTTAATAGTGTTTTATTGCATATATTCAATATTTGTGTATTGTATATGTGTATTAGTGTTGTATTATATGGAAAAAAATAATAATAAAATAAAAGTCGATGCGGTGCACATGTGCGTTAATGTTGTATTACACATACGTACTAATGTGTATTCGATGTGTGTATTAGTCTTATATTGCATATATACAATAGTGTTGTATTCTATGCAATACAAACACTTTTGCATATATGCAATGCACACTATTACACATTCGCACTATACCGACGAGGTTACCGACAAGTTTTTTTTTTTTGGAACCAATAACAACATATAAGAATAATTGAAAAAAAAGAAACTTTAAAAAAAAATTTAAAAAAAAGTTAAAAATAGTTTTTTAGAAGTTTTTAAGTTTTTTCTTTAAGAAAAGTTTTCACTAGAACCCACCCCTATATATATATATATATATATATATTATATGGGATCAAGTGTGTGTAATTGTGTGTGCGCACCTAATATATATATATATATATATATATATATATATATATATATATATATATATATATATATATATATATATATATATATATATATGGTTTTCTTTTTTTATTTGGTAATAATATCATTAACACATATATGATATATATATAAGTGTCCCCTCTTAATTAAAGAGCCTATATCTTATATATCTATAATATAACAATTAATTTTTTGGTTTACTCATGACTCTTGAACTAAAAACACACACATATATTTTACTCATCGACTCTTAATTAATCTAAAACAACACATATCTTACATGATCATTATCTGATTTATATCCTATATATACTTTCTGTTTATTGCAGCTGGTATGTCGCCTTTCTTTCTATGGAACAAAGAAGAACAAATGCAGGAAAGACAAAGACAGCACGACATTATATAGACATGAAGTGTGGTACGTACGTAGTAGGAGCCAGTCTCCTTAGTTAAGATTGGTCCAACTTTTGTCTTTCATACAACAGTTGCTTTCTTATAAACCTGCCCATTTGAGGTAGCAAAACTTTTTAATTTTTGTATTTTTCTAAATAAATGTATATAATAAAAAAAAAAATAAACCCATACTTTTGCAAAAACAAAAAATAAAAAGAAAAATATTTGACACTGTTTTCTCTAACGACATCCTCCCACTGATCCTCTCCTAGTCCACTTTTCGTCTTGTTGAGTTGGTACGGAAACACGTGTCAATCTCCGGTAATTGATGGTAAAAAAATATATTCTACATGGCTATTTTGATGATTTATGTTATTTTTTAGTAGCGCATGAGATGAAAAATTGACCTAGGAGCAAAAAGTTGGTATGGAGAAACGTGTCAATTTCTGGTTAGGTGGTTGTATACTTGTATGTACATTATTAGACCTATTATTTACAAAAGAAATACGTTATGCGATTTATTATTATACGGAAATGCAAAAATAAGTTGTACATTGATATATGTTGTAGTGGATTTCTTTCATTTCATTGTTTGGTGATTACTACGTACGTAGTAAAGTAAAACGTAAAACCTACCATCAAATTCAAGTGTAATTATGTATATGGCTTTCAGTAGGGTGAGAAAACCCCCACCAAAAATCAAATTAATTGCAATAACGACTTATGACCTAACCAAAGTAGGTTCAGTTTCTATACTTCAAAAAATATTTACTATAATAAAGCTAGCCAGTTTAATCACGTAAAGAAATACTTATTATTATAATAAAAAAATAAAAGTTTGTTGCCGTTTATAAAAAAAAGTTAAAAAATATACATATGTTTGCATATATTTCATATTTTTTAAAACAAACACCTATATTGAAGTCTATTAGAGTACTCAATATTATCCAACTGCCAACCCTAGATGCACAACTTGATAGCCAAAATATCCAACGCCTTATAAAAGTGCAACATTCCATCAATTAATTTTATTACCATTTCATGTCACACATGTGTATGGTAAGTATAAAGGCAAGATGATGTAAGCAACATGATAATAATCTAGCTGTTCATTGTTCATCAAAGTCTTGTAGAATAGATGTTTAAGTGGGTCGACTTTATTTTGTATTTTATTTCTATTTGCATTTAAGGTTGGGGTTAAAATTCAATTTTAAACAAATAGGAGGTCGTAGTAAGTATATTAAATGTACTCCGATTAAACTCAAACTAATAATATTAGAAGCATCACATCAAACTTTACGATATTAGATTTTAGGTTTTCGCTTGTAGATTTTAGATTTTTTATTCAAATCATTGTATCTTTTGTTTATTTCCGTCATTGTGTCGTTTTTCATTGACATCGTTTTTTTCTCAACATTATGTTATATTTTATGATCCATTATCTTTGTACCATTCGTAGATTACTGTAAAATAACCTAACCTATATTATTAAATTATTAATCCCACCAATAGTTCTTTGTATTTGATATTAGATATGCCGTCGATATCGCTGATATATCACTTATACATCGGTTATCAGTCCCTTGGCAAAATATCTGTCAAAATATTGGTACCGATAATATCGGCGATATTAACCGACATTTTACCGATATTGAACTGATATATCACCGATATTCCTGATATTACTGCTTTAAGTATGTATTATCAATTTGTAGTGTTCAATGCTAGTATTTTAAGTCATAATAGTTCCTACTTGCTAGGATTGTTAGTGTTTTAAAAGTTGCTAAAGGTTAATTTGTTAGTGGTAGGAGAGTATACTGAATTATTAGTGTTAAATTGTGTAGGTCCTCTAGAATGGATCTAACAACTTTGCTCGGATCAATCCGTGTTGTTGGTTAGCAGAAATCACCAACAGCACTCGGATCTCGGATCTTAGTTTGTTTGATTTATTTGCTTGAAGGTAGGAGAAGAAGAGAAGATGGAGAGAAAAACTTTATTTCCTGGAAGTTGTGTCTTTAGAGTTGTCATGAGTTGTGTGGAGAAATGGGCTTTTATAGGGTCCCCATTTCTCCACAGTTTACATTTTAACCGTACAAAATAAACATACCGAGTACGTAATACACCGACTAAAAGCAAACTAGAACGACATACACAATCCTAATAACAATATAGAGTATTGGCCCTACAATCTCCCTCTAGGATTGAGTATGTCGAGGAACCTTCGTCAAGTTCTTTGCTTCGTCTTTATTTCTTGAAATTTAGTACGTTTCTTGATCCAGGATCTTGAACGAGATTGAATCTTGAACAAATCTTTATTTTCCAGTCTTGTAGACTTGAATTTCAATCTTATTTTCTGGGAAGGATCGGCAACAATAAATTTTAGAAACATCAGTTGCGGGAGGCTCGACATCCAATTTTCCTTTGTTGACTTTCTTGAGCCGACTGGTTTCATTCCTTGTCTTCAGACACAATCAGTTCATCTTTAGGTTCAATCACCAACTTTCACGTTCTTGTTTTCTTTTAAGCGCTTCAGCATCTGCAACTCCAAGCATACTTGATCTTGATCTACCTGTCCATGTACACCTGCACATAACTTAGAACGAGTAAGATTCGTTCACAGACCCTCTTGAGGGTCAAAGAAGAATTCGTTCACAGGCCCTCCCAATTTCAGTCCCTCAACTTGTAAGTGATTTGTTTAAGTCCTAGGTTTTCAACAAACTTTGCATGAAGGACCTTAACAACAAAACACATGATTTTGACTAAAACAAAGTTTAATAAAATATGTACGAACATAATAAAAACTTAAAATCTTTTTTTTATGCATAATATTTTGAAGTTGAAACTAAAATAAAGAAGGAAATAAAAATAAAAGATAGGAGTAAAGATGAAATTAATATTATATATCAATAATATTTACAAAATTTTCTAACGATTTTAATATTTTTGTGAGAAAGATCACAACATGGAATCACATTATCTGTCAACATTCTAGATCACACTTCTATTTGGACATTATTATGCCAAGAACCCAAAGTTGAGGTGACATGTGAAAGCAAATTAAGCCCGAGGTATGATGGAGTCTGTAACATGTCAGATTAAATGGAGACCACACAAGCATTGTGCCTAATACATACCTTAACATATCACATTGACTCCCAAATACTTGTTAAATTTAAAGTGGACAAATTAAAATCGTTACAAATTAAAATCGTTAAATTTGTCCACTTTAAATTTAACAAGTATTTGGGAGTCAATGTGATATGTTAAGGTATGTATTAGGCACAATGCTTGTGTGGTCTCCATTTAATCTGACATGTTACAGACTCCATCATACCTCGGGCTTAATTTGCTTTCACATGTCACCTCAACTTGACTTAAACCTTTCTTATTTGATCACAGTACACTTATTAACACACTTGACACTTTATTTTTGTACACTTGACTCGATCTAGAAAGATTAAAATAAAGCAGAAGTTCAGGGCCTTAACATTCAGGTCGGATAATACCGTATTATTGCGCAGAGAAAGTCCAAGGCTTGAACAAAATAAAGAAAATAAAACAAAGCAGAAGATTCAGGGCCTTAATAATCATATCTTGTATGACTACAAACGTAGAAAATCCAAGGCTTGAATCAAAATAAATGAAGAAATAAAGCAGATGTTAAAAATCTTAAGACAGACATCTTTTTATTTTTCTTTTTCTTTTCTGACTCTTTGTTTGTCTTTTCTGACAACTTTCTTTTCTTTTCTGACTCTTTTCTTGACATAATAAAGTAAAACTGACACACGACAGTATAAGACAACTGTGATCAGGTAAAAAGGGGCTTGGGTATGACATGTTTAATTGCATTTCAGTCTTCATGGACATGACTTTAACGGAATAATGCAACCGCTTCATAACGTGTAACCACTAGCAAAGGCAGATATTTAAGTTTATATCACTATGACACTTAGTCATTTGTCAAGCCTATCTACTCATCAAGCAATGATCTTGTTGGCTTTTGATCTACTCATTTCATGTGCTAGAATCGTTAGAGATAATTTCTTATCATTTTCCAAGGGTTGGATCAATTTCTCAAAAATTTGAAAATTTTAATTATCCGACTCCCTCTAAATAGGAGCTCCCTCTAAACGGGACAATTCCTTTTAGATTTTCTTAAAAGTAATATAAAATATTTTTGGTAAATCAAATGATTTGTTTTTGCTTTTCTTAAGATGAATTGAAAATCTTTTTGGTGAGCTTTAAATAACTTAATTTTCTCCCTCTAAAATTGTGACATATTTTTAAAATATTTACAATTTTATATACAAAAAGATAGATAGGTTGTTTTAATCAAGATTGATCATGCCGATCTATTCGACCCGAAATTCAAATCGAGCATGATCGATGGTTTTAGTGAAAAGGTCAGCAAAGTTGTTGTCAAATGGACTATCTTAAGCATGCATTATCACATTTTATAACAAAGTTGAAGAGATTCAAACCGAGACCCAACAGCTGATGCTGGATCTATCACTTAAGAGAAGAAGTTGGACGAGGTTAGTTTGAAAACGCTCGATAAGTTGTGGTTTAGCCATTTGAACAAGGCTTCCATTCCTTGAAGTTTGTCCTCCCATGTCGCTTATGAAAAACTTGAATCCGCCATCAAATGGTTTAGCATCAAATAGCAAGGGTTCGTCTCCCATCATATGCCGGGTGCAATCACTATCTATGTGCCTAATACTATTGATAGTCCTCCTTGATTAACCCTACATGCACTAAGTGTTTAAATAGACATGGGCTCCCGGGATACTTTTGTCCCTGGAAGGTCAACCGTAAACCGACCAAACTTGATTTTATTTCCTGAAAACCATTTATTTCTTGGTGCATCCTCACTTGATGAAGGGTAGTCCTTAGGAATCCAAGCAAAAACTTGTTCCTTGGTTTTGGCAATTTTGGACTTTTCTTTTCTTGATTTTTGAAACTGTTTTTGGTGAATCCTTAGACTTTACAGTCTTAGGACCCTTTTTGATTTTATTCTTTTTAGATTTCCAGAAAGGTTTCTTTTTGCGTTTTACTTTATTTACTTTGGATCTCACATCCATTTCACTGGGTTTACTATCAGTTTGATCAGTCCTTGAATCAGGGCTACTGAAAGCTCCTTTTGGGGACTGACTAAGCCGCCTTTGAAGTTCAAGCTGTTGCTTGAACCAGTGCTTGCAATGTCTTGCAAGGTGAGAAGAGTGACCACACACAAAACAGCACTTTCTCCTAGGAATGCCATAGAACTCATCTGAACTATAATGTGGTTGGTGCTGTGGGAAAGGTGATCCTTGGAAAGGAATATGATTATAAAACACATTTGTGTAATATGGATCAACAAAATTTTGTTGATAATGATCATAGTAGTTGTTATCACAGAAGTTGTATGACTGAGGATTTCTTAATTGATTGGTTGTTTGAGAAAATGATCGTTTATTTGGTGGAACATATTTACACGAAGTACTTGGCTTTTCATTTTCAAAAACTTTACTCACTTGAATTATCCTCAGTCTCACAACTTGATGATGAACAACTTGATATGTTCACCTCAACAGGCCTACTTTCGTTGACACATTTTTCAACAAAAGTTTCATTACAAATGGTTTCATAATCACAACTCGTGTCCGTTTCCAACGACCCACTTTCTTCAACACAACCGGCTTCAAAAGATACATTGATGTTAGTTTTATCAGATGGTAGGACTGGAGCTGCAGTTTGTGAGGCAGAATGTAACACCGTGAAAATACCCCATCTAATTTTGGGCTAAAGATGCCAATTCTGAAAGATAAAGGACTGAAAATGAAAATTTTGGGTTTTTAGACCCATCGCGCTACGCGGTGGTCTCTTGACTAACTCCATCGCGCTACGCGACAGAGAATCACACAATTCAAGAAAAAGGTAGGCGTCGCGCTACGCGACGAAGAAACTCACTGGTCTCATCGCGCTACGCGATGACCAGGTTAAGTAACCCGGGACACGTGGCTAACCACGTGTCAACACGTGGCAGCTTCTGATTAACTGCGGCGTCGCGCTACGTGACGGCCTTGGGGAAAAGGCCATCGCGTTACGCGATGGTCTGCAAAACTCACCTATAAAAGGGCAGCTACAGGTTTAAGCAATTTCATTCCATTTTCACCTTAGTTTTCAAATAGTTAACCTTGGTAAGCGTGCAAGGAAGTTCCGAGGTGTTGAGGGCTGTTTTTGCGAAGAGACGAGGAGTCGTTACACTGTTTAACGAGTTGTTGATCGTATAAACAAAAAGAACAAGCCAAACCGCTGCTGATTTCTTAGCTCTTAAGTTCCGTCGAGCCGATTAAGGTAGGATTAAGGTTAAGTTACTTTACCAGTTACTTAAAATACATAAGATATAGCTTAGTTAAGGGTATAGTCGTTAAACTGTAATTATTTTCCAAGTAATGTTTTATAAAGCAAAGACGTTGCTTCCACGTGAAGTAATGTTATCAAAACTATTATTTTGACTGGAATGTAGTAACTGGAAAGGGGGTATCATTAGTAGACTCTTCTTGCCTAAGGAAAGCAATTCGTACAAATCTCAATCAACCGCGGGACCCGTTTGCTTACCTGGAGAAGTTTGCCAACGTGATATCCTTTATTAGGCCAAAGCGTGCTATTCCAAACGTCATATGTAAATCCAAAGTATTTTCATAAAACAACTATAACTATCCTAAGGTTAGGTCAGACCTAAGAGTCTGCTGATCAGACCTCGTGTCTGCTGAACTGAATCAGACTTCAAGTCAGCTGATCAGACCTCGAGTCTGCTGAACTGAATCAGACTTCAAGTCTGCTGATTAGACCTCGAGTCTGCTGAAACTAAAACAGACTTAAAGTCTGCTGAATAATACCAACTAGGTACTTATGCATACCTATTATGAATATAGGTTAATTGAATACTGAAGCCAAGGAGGTTGATATTTCCTACTGATAATATAAGGTGAACACGTTAACCTTTTACTGTCTGAACTGATTTTACTCTTGTAATAGACTGGTTGTTTATTACAAAGAGTCTGATAAATGTTTGCATGATATATAATCTCTAAAATCATTATAATACAAAATAGATAATAAAAAGAAACTCAGACCGAATATACATGTGTCTGGATCCAAGCATAACTGATAATTGGCATACAAAACCAAGTCAGTCATAACCGGTTCTCCAACAGGGTTACATAGCCTAGGGGAAAGTTGTCTCCGAACAGGGGCTATGTACTTGGGGAACCTTTGAATTGTGTGTTTAGGGCAGTGGTAGGAATGGACAGGCATTCTTGCTGAGATTGTGAACAGAAAACTATGTTTGTATTTAACGACTGTTATAAATGTTTTATCGAGTCAACGTTTCACCAGCATATAGCTGACGTGTTTTTCCCACCCTTGCAGGTAATTAGATGACAATAGATGGTATACAAGGATTGGAGTCATAGAAGATCGCTCGAGATGGCTCGTTTTGAATATTATAAATCCTTGTATTATTAATATCACGATATTGTAAACTTGAAACTCGGGTGTTAAATTCCCGAGTAGTTTTGATAATGAAATTTAATATTTTAATATGTAAAGACTTCCGCTAAAATAAACCCGCTACTCTGATATATTTACAAAACATGTACCAACTGTTGGTCATACTCCTAGGCCCTGGATCGGGGTGTGACAGGTTTGTATCAGAGCCATCGGTTTCAGCGAATTAGGTATTAAAATTAGTACCTAGGCTTTACCCATTTAAGTAGGGATAAGTTATGATTGGTAGTCTGCCTATCCCTAAGTTATTATATTTACAGATGTCTTACACTAACTACTATGGACAAAAACGTCGGGTCGCAAGGCGATCTAATCCTGCCCCCGATGCTGAGCCGTCTGACCAAGTTAGCACAAATTTTGGTCCTAAGTGGCCAACTGTTTCAGTAAATCCGACTAAACCGGTGCACGTAAACCCAACTGATCTGAATCCGATGAATCCAAACCAGTTAAACCCTGTTGATCAAATCGATCCTTACTTGGCTTACGGAAGCCAACCAATTTATGCTCCGGGAAGTCCAGAAATGCCAATAGAAATATCCATGACACTTCTGAAAGTGTTCCAATGACCGGTACCCCGAACTATTATCCATATGATCTGGAAGTTCAAAGTAGAGTCAAACAAGAAACCAGTACTGAATCCTCAAGTTGGATGAACTGTCATTCTAACTAGAGTCTATGGCATTTTGGATCACCCCCACCAGGTGCTCAAACTTTAGCCGAACCAAGTCGAAGATCGGTTTATTATTCTGATAATCCTAGTTTTCCACCGTATCACGGACCTGTACCAACCATAAATGAACAAGCAAACAAGATACGGGAAGAAGCCCACCTGATTGAAGAATTTTATACAACCAACCTTCCTGATGAGGAAATGCAGACTTATATAGCTAATCCTCACCTGTATCCGAGAGAAAATGCCTATCTTTTTCCTTCGGCATCCGCACCAGTAGGGTATCCCAACCCACCCAACTCGGTGATGGATGAATTAAGAAACGAAAGGATCAAGAAGAAAAAGATGGGTGATAAAATCATAAAAAAATGTGATAAGATGAAGAAGATGGTTAAAAAATGGACCAAAGATTAGGATTATATACTGCTGTTGTTGTATTTCTACTTTTTGTAATAAAAGTTTGCGTATTGAGTTTCAAATTCATGTATTCATATGATTTACAGAATGTCTGAACAACGAGAAACCCGAGTCAGTCAAGGGAGTCAAGCTGATAAAGCGAAGACCCCTGAAAATAATAATTCAACTACCGGAAGAATATATTGGAGGAATTCGTGATATGATAAAAGAAACAGTTTCTCCGTTAATCAAAGAAGCGGTGACTCCTTTAATAAAAATTGTTCAAGACCATACCGCGAATTCAAAAAGTGTGGCTAGATCAAAATCAAGATCAATTAAACAACCAAGTCATAGCATATCTGTTCATTCTAAACCAAAAGATTCAAAAAGGACGAGGGATGATAAAAAAAAAGAACCAAAAGATAAGGGATACGAGAGTTCTACTGCTGAGTATGAGCCAAGACAAACAAAGAAAAGGAAAGTCAATACGGGATATACGTTTAAGGACTTTCAAGTATATAAACCGAAAGAATTCTATGGGGATAAAAGTGCGATTGTTACTCTTTGTTGGCTCGAGGAAATGGAGTCAATAATTATTATCAATAAGTGTACCGAAGAGGAAAGTATCCAGTACTCGTCCCAGATGTTTAAAGGAGAGGCACTAGAATGGTGGAACACATTGATTGAAATCAAGGAAAGAAGTAATATGTACAATCAGGAATGGAAGATTTTCAAAGAACTGGTCAAACAAAGGTTCTGCCCGATACATGAAGTCGATCAAATTCAAACCAAGCTTTGGAACCACAAGGTCACCGGCACTAATCTCAAGGAATACAACACGAAGTTCCTTGAATAATGTAGACTTGTACCGCATCTGGTTACACCAGAGTACAACAAAGTAACCAAAGATACGTTTATGGGTTGCCAAAGGAAATTCGTGATCATGTAAGATCACATATGCTTGCTAGCATTGAGTCTACAATTGAATTAGCAGGATATCTGATGGAAAGTATGATTCGAAATAAGGATGAAGAGAAAAAGATGGTGGTAGAAAGAAAGAGAGAGAATGATGGTAGACAGAAGTTTGGAAAAGGTAGAGAAGGGTCAAGTGTGTTTAATCGACCGTTGTGTAAGAATTGTGGTAAAAAACATGATGGTAGATGTTTGAAACCCACCCCCAAAGTTGATGTTCGCAACTTTGATCCGTATTCAACTTGCAACTTTTGTAAATGACCGGGACACAAAGAGGAGGATTGTAGGAAGAAATTGATCATCTGTTTTGATTGTGGTGAGAAAGGGCACTTTAGTGCGGAATGCACTAACAAGAAACCGGCAGTTGGAGGCGCCAGTGGTAGTGGTGCCAGAAACGAAGTCAAGAGGGGAAACGCCCGTGCATTCATGCTTAACACTCAGAAGGCGGGAGAACTACCAGACGTGATTACTGGTACGTTTCCTATTAATAATGTTTATGCTAGGGTTTTATTTGACTCAGGAGCCAATCAAAGTTTCATAGATTATAAGTTTTATAGTCTATTGAATGAACCTCTAGTTAAACTAAAAAATCAATATGAAGTAGAAACGACTAATGGAAACTTAATCCGAATATCTGAGGTATTAAATAGTTATATTATCTTAGCCGGATATGAAATGCCAGTGCAATTGTTACTAATGGAGTTAGCTGGATTTGATGTTATTTTAGGGATGGACTGGTTAGCCGCCAACCAAGCCCGAATACTATGTAACGAAAAAGCTATTGAAATTTTAACTCCAAATAAGAAAATGATGCGAATAGCTGGCGATAAAGATAATCGGTAAGATAGGAATCATTTCAAAAATAAAAGCTAGTCATTGTTTGGGAAAAGGTTGCTTAGCATTTATGGCTTATGTAACCAAGGAGCCCGAGTCTAAAAAACTAGAAGAGGTCCTAATTGTCGCTGAATTCAAGGATGTATTTCCTGATGAGTTGCCTGGAATTCCGCCCGATTGAGAAGTTGAGTTTAGAATTGACTTAGTTCCCGAAACAACTCCAATTGCTAAATCTCCTTATATATTAGCACCAATTGAGATGAAGGAACTGAAAAAGTAATTGGATGAGTTATTCAAAAAAGGATTCATACGACCGAGTTCTTCACCCTGGGAGCTCCAATATTGTTTGTTAAAAAGAAAGACGGATCTATGAGGATGTGTATTGATTATCGAGAATTGAATAAAGTCACGATCAAGAATCGATATCAGTTGCCAAGGATTGATGATCTTTTCGATCAATTACAAGGTACAGGTTGTTTTTCCAAAATTGATCTAAGATCCGGGTATCATCAATTGAAAGTTTAAAAAGAAGACATATCCAAGACAACATTCAGGACCCGATATGGACATTATGAGTTCACTGTTATGCCTTTTGGACTCATTAATGCTCCGGCAGCTTTTATGGATATGATGAATCGAATCTGCAAACCTTACTTAAATAAGTTTGTTATTGTTTTTATTGATGACATTCTTATCTATTCCAAGACGAAAGAAGAACACCAAGCTCATTTGAAAACCATACTCGAAACGTTAAGGAAAGAGAAGCTTTATGCCAAATTCTCGAAATGTGAATTCTGGTTATCCGAATTACAGTTTCTTGGACATATTGTTAATGAGAAAGGTATTCAAGTAGATCCGACAAAGATTGAAGCTATTACCAAATGGGAGAAACCCAAGACTCCGACTCAAATAAGAAGTTTTCTGGGGTTAGCAGGTTATTATAGAAGGTTTATCCAGAATTTCTCAAGGATAGCGGTTCCATTGACATTATTGACCCGCAAGTCTGTGAAATTTGAATGGGGACCAAAGCAAGAAGAGGCATTTGAAACTCTTAAACAAAAACTAACAAATGCACCTGTCTTAGCCTTGCCTGAAGGACAAGATAACTTCATCGTATATTGTGATGCTTCACATACAGGAATGGGATGTGTTTTGATGCAAGGGAAGAAGGTAATTGCTTATGCTTCACAACAGTTAAAAGTTCATGAAAAGAATTACACCACACATGATCTTGAACTTGGAGCTATAATTTTTGCGTTGAAATTATGGCGACATTACCTATATGGTGTAAGGTTCACAGTTTATACTGATCACAAAAGTCTAAAGCACATATCTGATCAGAAAGAATTGAATATGAGACAGAGACGATGGATGGAGACGTTGAACGATTATGATTGTGAAATAGTTTACCATGAAGGTAAAGCTAATGTGGTAGCTGATGCTTTAAGTAGAAAAGAACATGAAAAGCCAAAACGAGTGCGAGCTTTGAGGATAGAACTCAAAATTGATCTATTAACTAAAATCAAGGAAGCTCAGAAGATGGCACTAGAAGAAAATAAACATAAAGGCTGAAAAATAAAATGGAACAATAGATCAATTAGTTAAGGGTGACGACGATATACTCAGATTAGGGAATAGAATCTGGGTGCCAATGGTTGGAAATCTACGAGAGAAAATATTAGAAGAAGCCCACAAATCCAAGTATATGATGCATCCGGGTAGCAATAAGATGTATCATAATCTCAGGGATGAGTATTCGTGGATCGGAATGAAGAAAGAGATTGCCTTGTATGTGGCTAAGTGTCTAACCTGTTCAAAAGTTAAAGCTGAGCATCAAAAGCCGTTGGGTTTGTTAACACAACCTGAGATTCCGGTTTGGAAATGGGATATGATTACTATGGATTTTATTATGAAATTACCCAAGACGTCCCGACAAAATGATGTTGTCTGGGTCATTGTTGATAGACTAACCAAATCAGCCCATTTCATTCCAATTCAAGAAACATATAGCATGGATAAATTGGCGCAACTGTATGTAGAAAATATTGTATCATTGCATGGTGTGCCGTTGTCAATCATATCCGATAGAGATAGTCGTTTCACTTCTAACTTCTGGAGAAGTTTTCAAAAAGCGATGGGTACGTGTTTAAATTTGAGTACTGCTTATCATCCACAAACAGATGGACAGAGTGAGAGAACAATTCAAACATTGGAAGATATGCTTCGCGCTTGTGTTATAGATCTGGGTGGAAGCTGGGATACTCACTTAGCGTTGATGGAATTTTCGTATAACAATAGCTATCACACAAGCATACAAATGGCTCCATATGAATCACTATACGGACGGAAATGTACAACACCTGTATGTTGGTCTGAAATTGGTGATAATCAGTTATCTGGTCCCGAGATTGTTCAAAGAACAACTGACCAAGTAATACAAATTCGAGAAAGATTAAAAGCAGCAAGTGACAGACAGAAAAGTTATGCTGATGTAAGACGAAAACCGTTAGAATTCAAAGAAGGAGACAAAGTGTTGCTCAAAGTATCACCTTGGAAAGGTGTGGTTCGTTTTGGAAAAAAAGGGAAGTTAAGTCCGCATTTTGTTGAACCATTTAAAATTATTGAAAGAATAGGTCCTGTAGCCTATCGACTTGAGTTACCCAAAGAAATGCAAGGAATCCATGATGTATTTCATGTATCGAATTTAAGGAAATGTTTAGCTGATGAGACACTTGCTATGCCTCTAAGGGATGTACAAGTGAATGAGAAACTCAAGTTTTTAGAGGAGCTGATACAGATTGAAGATAGTCAAATCAAGTTTTTAAAAAGCAAAATGTTGAAATTGGTCAAAGTAAGATGGAATTCCCAACGTGGTCCGGAATTCACTTGGGAACTTGAGTCCGAAATGAAACGAAAATATCCACATCTCTTTGCATAAATTTCAAGGATGAGATTTTTTTAAAGGTGGGGAGGATGTAACACCGCGAAAATACCCCATCTAATTTTGGGCTAAAGATGCCAATTCTGAAAGATAAAGGACTGAAAATGAAAAATTTGGGTTTTTAGACCCATCGCGCTACGCGGTGGTCTCTTGACTAACTCCATCGCGCTACCCGACAGAGAATCACACAATTCAAGAAAAAGGTAGGCGTCGCGCTACGCGACGAAGAAACTCACTGGTCTCATCGCGCTACGCGATGACCAGGTTAAGTAACCCGGGACACGTGGCCAACCACGTGTCAACACGTGGCAGCTTCTGATTAAGTGCGGCGTCGCGCTACGCGACGGCCTTGGGGAAAAGGCCATCGCGCTACGCGATGGTCTACAAAACTCACCTATAAAAAGGCAGCTACGGGTTTAAGCCATTTCATTCCATTTTCACCTTAGTTTTCACATAGTTAACCTTGGTAAGCGTGCAAGGAAGTTCCGAGGTGTCGAGGGCTGTTTTTGCGAAGAGACGAGGAGTCGTTACACTGTTTAACGAGCTGTTGATCGTATAAACAAAAAGAACAAACCGAACCGCTGCTGATTTCTTAGCTCTTAAGTTCCGTCGAGCCGATTAAGGAAGAATTAAGGTTAAGTTACTTTACCAGTTACTTAAAATACATAAGATATAACTTAGTTAAGGGTATAGTCGTTAAACTGTAATTATTTTCCAAGTAATGTTTTATAAATCAAAGACGTTGCTTCCACGTGAAGTAATGTTATCAAAACTATTATTTTGACGGGCATGTAGTAACTGGAAAGGGGGTATCATTAGTAGACTCTTCTTGCCTAAGGAAAGCAATTCGTACAAATCCCAATCAACCGCGGGACCCGTTTGCTTACCTGGAGAAGTTTGCCAACGTGATATCCTTTATTAGGCCAAAGCGTGCTATTCCAAACGTCATATGTAAATCCAAAGTATTTTCATAAAACAACTATAACTATCCTAAGGTTAGGTCAGACCTAAGAGTCTGCTGATCAGACCTCGTGTCTGCTGAACTGAATCAGACTTCAAGTCAGCTGATCAGACCTCGAGTCTGCTGAACTGAATCAGACTTCAAGTCTGCTGATTAGACCTCGAGTCTGCTGAAACTGAAACAGACTTAAAGTCTGCTGAATAATACCAACTAGGTACTTATGCATACCTATTATGAATATAGGTTAATAGCATACTGAAGCCAAGGAGGTTGATATTTCCTACTGATAATATAAGGTGAACACGTTAACCTTTTACTGTCTGAACTGATTTTACTCTTGTAATAGACTGGTTGTTTTTACAAAGAGTCTGATAAATGTTTGGATGAGATATAATCTCTAAAATCGTTATAATACAAAATAGATAATAAAAAGAAACTCAGACCGAATGCACATGTGTCTGGATTCCAAGCATAACTGATAATTGGTATACAAAACCAAGTCAGTCATAACCGGTTCTCCAACAGGGTTACATAGCCTAGGGGAAAGTTTTCTCCGAACAGGGGCTATGTACTCGGGGAACCTTTGAATTGTGTGTGTAGGGCAGTGGTACAAATCCCGGGAATGGACAGGCATTCCTGTTAAGATTGTGAACAGAAAACTATGTTTGTATTTAACAAATGTTATAAATGTTTTATCGAGTCAACGTTTCACCAGCATATAGCTGACGTGTTTTTCCCACCCTTGCAGGTAATTAGATGACAATAGATGGTATACAAGGATTGGAGTCATTGAAGATCGCTCGAGATGGCTCGTTTTGAATATTATAAATCCTTGTATTATTAATATCACGATATTGTAAACTTGAAACTCGGGTGTTAAATTCCCGAGTAGTTTTGATAATGAAAATTAATATTTTAATATGTAAAGACTTTCGCTAAAATAAACCCGCTACTCTGATATATTTACAAAACAGGTACCAACTGTTGGTCACACTCCTAGGCCCTGGATCGGGGTGTGACACAGAAGGAACAAATTTCACAGGTTTTGGTATTCTACCAACCCTGTATGACATTTCTTCCTCAGGAGAAGTATTATAGCTGAACTGGGGTAAGCTGGTATAATTATCATTTAAAGGTGGAGGTACAACAGTATAATCATACCCTAGCCCAGCCTTCTGCTTAGTACTTCTTTGGGCTCCAATGATATCATCCAATTTCTCCGATGATGTTTCAAATCTTTGGATTATCTTTTCTTCTTTTCTCTTCTCAGAAGCATCAAGTTTAAAACTTTCAATTACATCTTTTAGTTTTGAAATTATGTTTTTATAATAAATTACTTCTTGTTTTTCTTGAAAAATTTTAATCCTCAGATTTGCAAGATCATCACGATGAGTTTCTATTTTCTCAACGTAAATCTTGTCAGCTTTTACATACTTAGCATTTAATTCTCGAAGTTTTGCATTTTCTTTCAAAACTTCATTTTGATGATATCTATAATATGTAACCTTGTCAATGCAAGCTTGCATGCATAAGTTGTGGTTTACCTCATCGCAAGGTGATGTGTCGAGAATGATAGGACATGCATGGCTGCTTCCACCTGCAGCACTTATCCCAACTTTATTACTTGACCCAACTTCATTTTCTTTGGACTGATTGTTCATTTGGAGCTTATCTTCCATTATTTCAAAAGACTTTATGGTAGAAGCCAACTCTGAGAGTGTCATGGTATACAGGTTTGTGGTTCTCTTAATGGTAACCACATTGACGCTCCATGTATAAGGTAGTGAATTCAACAGCTTCATGTTGATCTTAAAATAAACCATTGATGATACCGGCACTTCTCATTTTAGTGACGAGTGACTCAAATCTGTTGATGAGAGAGGCAACCGATTCTCCTTTAATATGTGTAAGCATGTCGAATTCTCCTTTTAATATTTTCTTTCGGCTTTCTCCCATATCTAGATTTCCTCCAAGCTTAGATTCGTAAGACATTTTTTTTGTAGAGAAAGAGAAAATGAAATTAAGTTTTTTTTTTTTACTACTGTACCGAGAAATACTCGAGTCAAATGGTAAACTCAAGTCGAATGTGAAACTCGAGCCGAATGTGAAACTCGAGTCAAAGGTAAACTCGAGCCGATTGTTAAACTCGAGTGGAATTTGGCTCTAGTGAAGTAGAGTGGAATTTGGCTCTAGTTAAGCAGAGTGGAATTTGGCTCTACTTGACTAGAGTGGAATGACTCTAGTAGACTAGAGTGGAATTTGGCTCTAGTGGACTAGAGTGGAATGACTCTAGTGGAGTAGATCCAAAATAAATCCATGACCCAGTGGAATTTTACTCACTTTGCACCAACAACAACAGTACACCAAATACTCAAATACCAAACACCACACCAAATCTCAAAATTTCACAAACTTTTCACAACCAAAAACAAAGAATCTGTGAGTTTCTTGTCATGAACCCGTAACCCACTTTTTCACACAAAACAACTTCAAATCCAACAAAAACTAAGATCAAAATCCGAAAAGTTTGACCCGAAAACCACAAAAAGTTAAGCCGAAAGCTCTGATACCACTTGTAGGTCCTCTAGAATGGATCTAACAACTTTGCTCGGATCAATCCGTGTTGTTGGTTAGCGGAAATCACCTACAACACTCGGATCTTAGTTTGTTTGGTTTATTTGCTAGAAAGGAGGAAGAAGAAGAAAGACTGAGAGAACTTTTATTTCCAGGGAGTTGTGTGAATGGGTTGTAATGAGTTGTTTTGGAGAAATGGGTAAGTGACTCTTTATATAGGGTCCTCATTTCTCCAAAGTTTACATAATAAACGTACTGAGTACGTAATACACCGACTAAAAGCAAACTAGAACGACATACACAATCCTAATAACAATATAGAATATTGGCCCTACAAATTGCTATATATATGAATTTTACATGATGTTAAAAGTTACCGGTATATCCCATCGATCTCTCACTGCAATAACCGATATATCTATCCGATATTTTTCCGCATTGGCTAGTTAGGATATTAGAACTCTCAAGTTTTATTAATATTAACTAATAAAAAGTAAATAACCACGTTAGGGCTCCTCCGGACCCAATACAAAGCAGCAGGCTTCATATATAAACCACCATTGTTGCTTGTAAAACGATGGTGACCGGAAAGCGTATCAAGTCACCACTTGAAACCAGCTGACGCCTGACGCCTCGCCTCATTTGAACTCGTAAGCAGGGCCGTCTTCGAGAATCACTAAAAGGTTTTGGGCCAAAGACGAATATAAATTCGTGCCTTAAGTAAAATATAAATTCGGTAACTCATATATAATAAGTAAATGATCGATATGATAATTGGGCTATAAAGATAAAACGAGTTAACAGGTTTACTAGCAATTTTTATATAAACTTTTTTTAATAAAATTTCGGGCCTCAGGATGATCGAGCCTAAGTCGGTCGACTTCCATGGCATCCCATTCCAGACGGCCCTGCTCGCCTGAGTAAGTCTAGCTTTGACAGAGATGGTGATTGTTGGGTTAGATGGTGATGGTGGTTTTTAGCGGCGGTGAGTGGATATTCATTATTTTATTATTTAAAAAAAAATTATGAAATCAATTTTTATCTATTTATTTTATAATAAATGATATTTTTATTTTTCACTATGGTTTTTAAAAATTTAGCTGAAAAAGTAAATGCGGTGTGGGTCATTCTCAACCCGAGGTTCTACATAAACATCCCTCCTTTAAGGATAGGTGAGGAACATTGCACCGCCTGTCCAAAATGGTCACGCGTGACGTGTCTAAATAACCATGGTCACGCGGGCCATTCTTTCTTCCAGCCATTTTTTTTTTCTGTTCTCTTTCTTCCGGCCATTAGGTGGAGATTGAAATACAATGAAGAAAAGCTGAATTGACACTGAGATGACACAGACGTAACGAAAGATGGTAAATGAACCGCACTAACAGTAATTTTAGAAAAAAAAAAAGAATTAAATCTGTAATATGAATATGTCACAAGAACCAACACTAGGTTGTGAGGGTTTCACAGGAACATCGCCACAAGCTAAGGGGCCACGCACAGGGTCGTCTGTGAAAATAGTTAAAAACAATTTTAGCGTTTCATAAAGCTATTTTTTATTAGATTCAAATAATTAAACATTTAAATTGATTTATTAGGTTGTGATTTGGGTTGCGCAATACTTTTTTTAATTAAAAATTGGGCTTAAATATATTGGGTTTAAACACTAAGTATTTGTTTTGGTATGTGGTAAATTGGTAATAGAAAGGACAACTAAATGAAATGATCAAATGAATGAAATATATCATTAGCGGCATTCCACTTATGTTTGGTTACCATGTGATAATGAAATAAATTATTATTTTATGTTATTTGATCGATAAGAAAAAACAAATAAATAATATAAAAAGAATAGTGAGTGGCAGCCGAAGTTGTGGTAGGGGGTGGTGGTGCTGGGCAGATTAAGCTCTGGCGCGAGCCTGGGCCCAAACAAGAGCTTGCATGCCCCTAAGTGTCGCATCAGCTTGTTTTCTCACGAGCCGGACTCGTACTATTGCTTGGAGTCTAACAAATGCTTTTAGTGCTCGTTTTGCCTACGAAAAGCACATCGATAAATAACATTGTACACAAAATCCAGTAACTTAGCATCTGCCCACCACCTGTTCGACGAAATGCCTGTGAGAGATGTACGTTCTTGGACCATTATTATTTCGGGTCCTTCTAGACTCGGGTCATACTCATACCGTCTAGCATTGGACTTATTTACCCAGATGCTAAAACAAGGCATTACTCCAAGCCAGTTCACATTTTCAAGTGTTCTAAGGTGTTGTGCAGCTGCAAATGAGCTTGGTTTGGGTAAATAAATCGATTCTCAGTTGGATATTAAGAAGCGGATCGTGTTTGGATACGACGCTGGAGAATTCTGTTTGATTATGCTACCAAGTTTTTCGAGTCGATGAGTGTTAAAGATACTGTATCATGGAACATAATAATCAGTGCTTATGTAAAGAATGGTGATTTGGAGAAAGCTTTAGGAGTGTTTTGGGGATTACCGTTTAGAAACGCGGAAACTTGAAACACGCTTATTGACGGGCATTTGCAAAACGGGCATGAAAAAGTTGCGATGCAGCTTCTTTACCAGATGGTGGAGACGGGGCCGCCTTTTACGAATGTTACGTTCTCTATATCATTGTTGTTAGCATCTTGTTTGACTAATGTTGACACTGGAAAGCAGATTCATGGTCAAATTCTTAGACTTAGAATTGGAATGCATGATGTGGTTATCAAGAATTCGCTTATTGACATGTACTCGAAATGTGGTCAAATGCACAAAGCAATGATCATTTTCAAACTTCGAATCAGTATGTGTCTGCAAGCTTGATTGTAAACGGGTACATTCAAAACAATAGATTAGAAGATGGTTTAAAATTTTTCTTATTTATGATAACCGAGCATGGTAAAGTTGACGAATATACCCTCCACGAGTGTACTCTCCGCTTGTGCGGATGCTGGACTTTTGACCCTTGGTCAACTAATACACGTATATATAATAAAAACCAGGCATGTACTAGATGCGTTTATAAGTTCATCAATGATAGACATGTATGCCAAATGCGGCCGGTTGCAATCCGCTTGGTTAATATTCGAACAATCCAAGACTCAAAACGTTGTGTTGTGGACCGCTATAATATCATGTTATGCGTCACATGGCAAAGGCACGGAAACAATTCGTTTATTTGAGACGATGGTTAAGGAAAGGATTAAACCGAATGAAGTAACTTTTGTGGCAGTTTTAACCGCGTGCAGTCACGCAGGTTTCATTGGTGAAGGGTGCAGGTACTTTGGGTTGATGAAAGATGTTTATGGGATCGAGCCGGAAGTTGAACATTATACGTGTATGGTGGTGGATCTTTTGGGTTGAGCGGGTCGGTTGAGTGAGATAAAGGGTTTTATATATGAGAATAATGTTTCACATTTGAGTGCTGTTTGGAAAGCTTTTTTGTCATGCTGTTATTTGCATAATATAGTTTCAAGATTTGACTTGAAACTATCAGTTTGGTTCATACCGGGACCTGTTAGTATTGAAATAGCTCGTTGATCGAAGTTCGCTTGAAACTCGCTCACAATCAGCTTGTAGATATACGAGCAGAACCGAGCTGTCTGGATTCAGTAAGATAATCACAAGTCCATTCTTACGTATTTGTATGTACGAGAGAATATTAGTTTATGTTGTTACATACATGGTCCATCCATATATACAATTCAGAAATACAAAACATTCAAATTTTTATAAAATATGCGAGCGATGTCTGCATATTTTTCTTCTTTGCCATTCTCTGTCGGGGTCAAACAGCTGGTCAAACTTCCCAACTGAACCATTCCGTGTTGATCCATCTTCACACCAATTTTTTATAAAAGGATACTTATAGAAGTTATCATTTTGCATAAAAGAAACCACCAACAAGCATAATTTGATTTCTAATAACACTACTAAAGCGCTAAGAAACAAGCTATGATATCAACTTTCGTTATATACTTCAAAAAAGTGGCTAAAAATTACCAGGAAAGAGCGAAAGCCCGACTGAATTCGAATTGCAGCCCATTCTTTCCTAACAAACATGAAATCTTTAGGCGGAGCTCTAACCACAGCAGCAGAAAACGAAGCCTCATCAACACGAGTAGCATCCGAAGTTGGCAAACACCCCGCACCTTTTTATCGCCTTTGTAGATGATGCCACCAACGAACCTCCTGCTGATAACATAAAAACCGAACCGAACCCAAACCGGAACTTAAAAATCTGAAAATTAGCCCAAAATGAAAACTGAAAAACTGACACCAAACCAATTTCAAAAAATCAAAAACCAAAGTTATTAATTTTGGTTCAATTTTAGCCCAAAACAAACCCAAACCAAACACAGAAAAACCGGGAAAAAAAGACTAAATATACGGGCCCAGGCGCGGTTATAATCCTGCCTCCTTTGTTCAACTGTCTTAACCGAACTAGATTTATTATTGACAATTTGGCCCGAGGTTTTAACAAAGTCTTGGTCTACGCGTGTTTATCAGTTTCTGAGCATTTAGTCAGGACATCTGATAATAAGCAGAACACAGGCGGTTTAGTTTCGGCTAACAGTTTGACCACAATCATTCAGGACCCTTGATCATCTATAAAAGTTATCAAGACCCACAGTCTGGAGACTGTTGTGTGGTGCAACATTGTTAGCCACATGTCAAAGAGACAAGATGTTGGAAAATGTTGAAACTCGAATTGTTGTTTTTCGGTGTTCTGGGTCAATTTTTGGATGACGAAACACATGAAGATGTGATCACAAGTAGCATAAAACCAAAATTGTGGTAGTTTGTGTTTACCATTAAGATCCACCTTTCAACAACACTTTGAACAAAATTGACCTAAAATCAGAAAGTAAAACGAAACTTGTAATGCAAATAGAGTGATTAACTTAAAAACATAAAAAACCTATTACATGATAGGTTCAACACACAAGTAACATCCTAGTCCTAGTACAGAATAGAACAGAACAAAACAAAATAATAAAGCAGAGTTTTTTTAGTAACGAAAACTCAACGGCTGCGGCTGCTGCTGCTGTTAGAATGGTGCCTGTTCCAAACAATTTGAAAATAACAGAAGATTAAAAAAAAAAAAAGCACGGGTAATATACCACCGATGGTAATTAATTTGGGTCGATTAAATCCTCCTCATCGGTCATGATATCATCAAAACTCGCGTCAGAGTCTTGCCCGCCATCGATCTCATAAGCTACAACTGAATGATAAATAAAAAAGGTTACTATACTATATTAGCTAGCTAGACTAGATGGATAAAGAGAGATTTAACATCATGTTTACCATCTGACTCGTGGTCGGGCGCATCTAGTGCGATGCATTCTTGTACAGTTGGTTCGAGATAACGACAACGTGATAGACAACATAGATCATGATTATAAAAAATGCGTCCACGCGCCATCAATAGTCGAACAATATCTTCTTCAGTCAAAACCGAAGCAGGTGATTTTGTGGCGTTGCGCTTGTTGGATGTTCCCATTGCCTGGAACAATTCCCCAAAATATTATTACATGTATGGTATGGTATGGTACTTGATTTCTGAACAAACAAGTGCATACCATGAGCAAGTGATTTTGTGGTGCCCCCAAGCTTGTTAGATGGTTTGGTAAAGAACAATCTACGACGCACACATCAATGATCATAACAAACAAACAAACAAACATAAATACAAACATAGATAAATCATAAGACTTATGCATACATACATACATACATACCCTGAGCAAGGGATTTTCTTCTGCCACTCTCATTACCTGCATGCACCATGTGTAAGGAACAATCAGGGCATGCATACATACATACATGTATATACATAGAATGATAACAGCAGTAGAAGAATGCTAAAGACTCACCATAAAGCTTATTCATACGCCTGGAATTCATTAGGCAAAACCCTAACTTGCAATCACAAATCCGGATACAATTTAATTTATTTATGCATATTTCGCCCTCCTTAATGTTAACTTAAAAATAGCAAATTTATCTAATGACTATTTAACCCTTAATGTAACTAAAACTTTAAAAATTACATATTTACCCATTTTATGTTCTAACCAAATATATTCAACCAGATTGTTCATGTAAAATGCTAAGTGATCGAATATGAAGATTGATATGTTCGTTTCATTATATCTGTCTCATGATATTTTTTCAAATCTTGATTAATAGGATGAAACGAGAACAATGAAATTATAAAAATCTACCGAAGGGCAATTTTGTCATTAATAAATATTTAATAAAGGAATGAGAAATATACGATTAATAATTTGGGTTGGGTGGAGCTAAGGAGGTTGAAATATGCGATTGTCCCGGAAAAAAAAATTAATAAGGTGTGTTGTACTAATAGGGTCTAGCTTGTTGCTAGCCTCGGTTTTAATGTTTTGAATAAATTAGGTTCTATCGAAGTCTGATAAATGGGGACTCAACTCATATATGGGAAGCTATGGAGACAAATGGGGACTCAACTCAACGCATACGCGGGCTCGACTAAATGGGGACTCAACTCATATATGGGAAGCTATGGAGACAAAGATCATCCAAGTAGCAAAGGAGACTCTCGGGGTCACAACAGGAAAGTCAAGTGGGCATAAGGAGTCTTGGTGGTGGAATGACGCAGTGCAAGACAAGATAAGGGACAAACAAGGATGTTTTAGGGAGCTAATGAGGTGCACGAATGAGGAGGAGCGAGTGGATTTGAGGGACAACTACAAAACGGCCAAGATAGAGGCAAAGAAGGCAGTGGCGGAAGCAAAGAAGGCGGCCTTTAAACGGATGTATGAAAGTCTAGAAACAAAAGAGGGGGAACATGCTATGTTTAAGATTGCCAAAGCCAGGGAGCGTAGAAGGCAAGATCTAGGACCGGTGAAGTTCATAAAGGATACAGATGGGCATGTACTGGTCAAGGAGCAGGACATCAAGCTAAGATGGCAAACCTACTTCCACAATCTTTTTAACAATGGGAGAGCTTACCAAGAAGAACATGACAACACAAACTTTCATCGACAACAATCGAATAACTGCTACTGCCGACGGATCACACGAGAAGAGGTGAAGGACGCACTTAGGAGGATGGGAAGGTCTAAGGCGGTTGGCCCAGACAACATACCCATCGAGGTGTGGAAGTGTCTGGGGGAGGAAGGAGTCATGTGGTTAACTACTATGTTCAATAGTATTCTCAAATCAGGTAAGATGCCAGACCAGTGGAGGAGCAGCGTTGTAGTTCCTATCTATAAGAACAAAGGAGACGCCCAATGTTGTGGTAACTACCGAGGAATCAAACTACTAAGTCATACTATGAAGCTATGGGAAAGAGTGATTGAGGTTAGACTTAGACGAGAAACTCAGGTTACGGTCAACCAATTTGGCTTCATGCCGGGGCGTTCCACCACAGAGGCAATACACCTTATAAGAAGATTAATGGAAAAGTATAGGGAGAAGAAGCGTGATCTACATATGGTGTTTATTGACCTAGAAAAGGCCTACGACAGTGTGCCACGACAGGTGCTCTGGGAGTGCTTGGAGGGTAGAAGAGTGCCCAGGAAATACATAGAGATAATTATGGATATGTATACCAGGAGTGAAACAAGTGTCCGTGCGCCAGTGGGGGATACTGATTTCTTTCCTGTAGAGGTAGGTCTTCACCAGGGGTCAGCGTTGAGCCCGTTTCTTTTTGCAGTAGTCTTGGATGAGTTGTCAAAGTCGATTCAGGGGACTCTCCCGTGGTGCATGATGTTCGCAGACGATATTGTGTTACTTGCTGAGAAAAAAACAAGATCTAAACATGAGGCTTGAGGAGTGGCGAACAACCTTAGAGACAAAAGGTTTAAAGATTAGCCGATCTAAGACGGAGTACCTACACTGTGATTTTGGTGAGATAAACGACAGTGAAGACGCACACATCACAATTGAAGGGCAGGTGGTCCCGCAGGTAACGAAGTTCAAGTATTTAGGATCATTTGTACAGAGCGATGGGGAATTAGACAGTGATGTGACCCACCGAGTTCAGGTAGGATGGTGTAGATGGAAAGCAGCCACAGGTATATTATGCGACAAGAGTTTCCCGACTAATCTGAATGGAAAATTCTATAGGGTGGCAGTTAGACCTGCAATGCTATATGGAACAGATTGTTGGGCCATCAAGAAGGCACAAGTGCGGAAGATGGAGGTAGCAGAAATGAGAATGCTACGTTGGATGTGTGGGCACACAAGGCTAGACAGAATAAGAAACGTTGTGCTTCGCGAGAGATTAGGGGTGGCGAACATAGCAAACAAGATAAGAGAGTGGAGATTGAGATGGTTTGGACATGTAAAGAGAAGACAGACGACGAATCCTGTTAGATCCGTAGAAAACATTACTATAGAGGGGAGGAGGGGTAGAGGACGACCGAAATTGACTTGGGATGAGAGGATTAGGCATGATTTGATAGACCTAAACCTCTCCGAGGACATGGTTGAGGATAGGAATTCGTGGAGAAGTAGAATTAAAGTTAAGGATTTTTAGAGAGAATTGAATACCTTAGGGCTTAGACTTAACTTATTTAGGTCACATACCATAATGGTATTTCCCTTACATATTTTATTATTATTATTATTAGCTTTTATATTGCGGTTAAACTGTGACCTTTTTATTAATATTATTATAATTAGTAGTAGTTTTTTATATAACTGTTAAACTTTGATTTCCTTTTTTTTTGCTTCATACACAAGTTCTTAGAGCCGAGGGTCTCTCTGGAAGCCACCTCTTTATTCTTTTGGATAGAGGTACGGTGTGCCTACATCCCACCCTCCCCAGACCCTACCTATAGCTCTGCTGTCGGTGGGATTTTACTGGGTATGATTGATTGATTGATTGATCGAAGTCTGATAAATAATAAAACTAAGGATCTGTTTAGTCGGGCTAATGGAATGGAGGATAGATGTAATGGAAGAAGGGATATAATGGACGAAGGATTGAAATCGATAATTAACATTCATTTGGTTAATCTATGAGAATTGAATGAATTATTTTTTTATGTTGTTTGGTAGCCGCAATTAATTTTCTTTTTACCAAAATAAGAAAATTGCAATGGTGACGATGACGACGCCAAAGACGATGACGGTGGTGGTGGTGGTGGTGGTGGTGGGGTCGGTGGTAGTCAAGTGGTGGTGGCGACGATAAGTGGTGGTGGTAGTGGTTTCGGCAGCGTGACAATGGTTGTGACAAACACATCTTTTTCCTTTGGGGAGGGTACTCTGAGTAGTGGGTACCTCGTAGGACCTCGACCCGCCTACTCGGGTCTTGTATGGATATGCAGGAAGGGGTGCTCCTAGGTGTGTGTAGGGGTTGTGTTTGTTCGCGAGAATGGATTCCTCGTCAAGTCAGTTTGGGGGGTGTGGACACACTTGCGCGAATTCGGGTAACGGCTACAAGGGAGAAAGAAAAAGGAAACTGTACCCGACCAGGGATGGACGTAAACTCGTAAGCTACCGAGGGTAGGGATAATCGTCCAGGTCTTTTTGTGAAAGAAAAAAGCCGCCCCGCCGCAGCAGGCGGGTTGCTTCCTCTGTCGTCGCCGGGGAGCTCTTGGCGAGGAGACCTTAGGAAAAGTTGCTAAAACAAATGGGGGAGGAGGATCGACCCGTTCAGTAGAATTCCGAAGAAAGACTGTTGGCAGCAGGTGGAGACATTTCTTTGGCCCTTCTAAATTGCAAAATCAAAATGCAAAAAAATGCGGGCAGGGTGGAGCTGGCAGAGGGTTCGAGAATAGGGTAGGGTCATGTTCTTAAGATTCAGATAATAAAAAAGTTCCAAACCCTTTATGTATGCACCTCCGTACAAGTGCTGCGTACAAGTTCCGGTCAGGATGATTGGGAAAGATCAAACCAATTTAAATCACAGTAGTAGTAGCGTAAAGGCCGTAAGCCGGGGGGGGGGGGGGGGGGCGGCCATAACATCTATTACTTTCACACCTCTCTCTTTTTTTAGATATCTATAGATAAAGAGAGAGATCCGCTGCGTGAGCAATCCGACTGTGCGTTACATGTGCTCTACAGGCTGCACTCCATCTTTCTTCCCCCTTTTTCTTTTTATTTGGAAGACGGGCGTTGCGTTTGGTTCGAAAGGCAAGGTTTTCAGTATGTCTCCAGAAAGGCCCCCACTAGTCCGGCTAGCTAGTGAGTGGTTCTTTCGGGCGGGAAGCAGGCCGGGCCCTACGGGCGGGCATCCCCCGCAACGCAAGCAGCATTGTTCGCCACCCCCTGAGAAGCAAAAGATTCTAGAGTCCAGGCTGAAAATACATGCATAGATAGTGGTCTAATGACAAGGCCGACGACGGAAGCTCGGGACGGAGCCGTATGATGCGGAAGTCTCACGTACGGTTCCCTGAGAAGGGAGTGGCTACCTACTGGAGCTTCGACCAATCACCACCGGTCATTTCCGCTTTGGGACCACCCCTTACTCTACCATTATTATAGGGGTATGGGGTTCGAGACAAAGAAAGATCAAGGCAGCATATCAGCTTTTCCTTTATACTTTACTTGGATCTGTTTTTATGCTATTAGCTACTCTGTTGATTCTTTTCCAAACAGGAACCACCGATTTACAAATTTTATTAACCACAGAATTTAGTGAGCGGCGCCAAATCTTTCTATGGATTGCTTTTTTCGCCTCTTTCGCCGTCAAAGTGCCTATGGTACCAGTTCATATTTGGTTACCCGAAGCTCATGTAGAGGCACCTACGGCAGGATCCGTCATCTTGGCGGGAATTCTTTTAAAATTGGGAACCTACGGCTTTTTAAGATTTTCAATACCCATGTTTCCTGAAGCGACACTTTGTTTCACTCCTTTCATTTATACTTTAAGCGCGATTGCTATAATATATACTTCCTTGACCACTTTAAGACAGATCGATCTTAAGAAGATCATTGCTTACTTCTCAGTAGCTCATATGAATCTGGTGACTATTGGTATGTTTAGTCTGAACATACAGGGAATTGGAGGTAGCATTCTACTGATGTTAAGTCATGGACTGGTTTCTTCAGCCCTTTTTCTTTGTGTTGGTGTTCTATATGACCGACATAATGTGGCTACAATAACAGTGGTGGCGGCAGTGGTTGTCAGGTGGTGTTAGTAAAAGAGAAATGAAATGAACAAAAGAGAAATGTAAAAAAACAATTTTGATAGTATGAATAACACCTTTTTTTAGTCCCTCATAGTAACTCATTTCATTCTCACCGTCAAATTAAGCAAGCTAAAAAGAATATGGGTCACACATTTAGTTAAATTAAGCTAAAATGCTTTTAAATTATGCACCCCAATGCGCACTAGGCTCCTGCGTTTGGGGAGGGCCCAAATCGATTCACGAACTGATGTACACAGCCTCACCTTACACATTTTGTGCAAGAGGTAGTTTCCACGGCTTGACCTCTATGTCACAAAATAGCAACCTTACCAGTTGCTTGAAGGCCCGTCCTCAAAGCTAAAATGTATTTCAGTACTTAAAATCAAGACAATGCACCAACAAAAGATAAAAAAATAAAATAAAACTTTTAAGGTCATATCAATAAATAAAAACAGAAATCCAAAAGATTCATATCTGAAATCCAAAATAAGTTAAACAACAAGCTGTTGAACTCTTAACAATAAAACAGTAACCAAATTTGTAATCTTGTTAACTACTATAATAATGCTTCTTTCAACCTCTTCTACTTCTCACTTCGTCATACCTATCAACAAACATAGGTGGATACAAATCTTTACCCAACTCTGCTGAATAAAGATCAGTGTCACTTCTTCTTGCAGTCACCGCCTTCGAAAGCGGGCTCGGGTTTTGACCACGAGACCGCCTTTTCGCCTTGTTCGACTCCGTTAGACTCATATAACTCGGTTTGCTCACACTCCCACTTTTGCTGGATAAACGAGTCGCCTCCGAAGTTGAAGACGACGAATTGGTTGACGATGCAGTGTCGTCAAACACAGAGCCAGAACACGGGTTTGTTGATGATGAATGCGTTATCGGGCTTGACATTGACATATACGGTTTTGCAGACACACGAGTTGAAACTAGATTCTTTGGTCGGTATATGAGCAAGACTTAACGCTCCGGTCGTCAAGATTCTTGCAGCCGTCCATCCATTTAACCAACTCCATTCGGAGTTTTGTTTAACAGATCTTGGTGAACTCGCCTTGTTTTTCGCTAAAATGTTGTTTGGATTCGCTCTTTGTCGCTACAAGCCAAACAAAAATGCATACTATGTTACTAAAAGTTAATCATAATAGCTAAAACGCTAATATTAATAATAATAACCTGCTGATAAAGAGCATAAGCCTTAGCTCTATCCCTCTTAATGAGACCATCTTGCTTCATTTGTTCTTTTGATTTTAATTCTTCGGATGTTGCATTACTATTACACCATCCACCCTATTAAATAAAATTAGAAAACATTAGCTGACGGGTAACGAATAATTAAAGTTTAGACAATGAATAAATTGTACCTCAGATATTTTGACAGTCTGGTTTTTAGAAGCCACAGGAGATTCTGTGGTCCGGGCAGATTGAGCTCTGGCACGAGCCTGGGCCCGAACAAGAGCCTGCATGCACCTAAGTGTCACATCAGCTTGTTTTCTCACAAGCCGACCTCGTACTATTGCTTGCAGCCTAACCAATGCTTTTAGTGCCCGCAAAGCTCGTTTTGCCTACGAAAAGCACATCGATAAATAATATGTATATGTTAACAAGACTAATAAAAAAAAGTATGCTGGTTGCATCTTGTGATAGGGTTGACTCAAATGCCAGCAAACTGCTATGCTGATATTTCCGACACACGAAAATAAAGCACGAACCTAACACGAAATTCGGGGTTTAAGCTTAGCATAAACTGGTCTGGGTCAAACCCGTGAACACGTCTGGCAAAACAGGGTGTCAGGGTGTGATCGTGTCAACCCGACAGGGTTCGAGGGTTGACCCATTTAACCTTCTATTTTTCAAAAAATGTGTTTTATGTTACCAAGTTATTTGGTTGGGTAAATTATGCCCAAATTTAATACTTAGTCCAAATATTTATAACCAAAATGCATTTGTTTCACATGCATTTATTTTTGGTTATAAAAACTGTGATTTTTGAAGTATTAATATACAAAATAAAAGTAAAATAAAAAAAATAAAAAAGCAGGCTAAACGGGCTGTGTTCATGTCAACCCGCTAATATTTGTGCTGTGTTCGGTTCATAGATGTTTGGTTCATACAGTTCATAGGCTACTTATAAAATTATCATTTTGCAACAAAGAAACCACCATCATTCATAATTTTATTTCTAATAACACTACTAAAACATTAAAAAACAAGATATGATATCAATTTTCCTTATATTCTTTCTGCATTATGTCAGATTGGTTAAAATACTAAAAAAAGTGACTAAAAATTACCAGAAAAGAGCGAAAAACCGACTGAATTCGAATCGCAGCCCATTCTTTCCTAACAAACATGAAATCTTTAGGTGGAGCTCTAACCACAGTGGCCACAGCAGCAGAAAACGAAACCTCTTCAACACGAGAAGCATCTGAAGTTGACAAACGCCCCGCACCTTTTATCGCCTTTGTAGATGACGTTACTGACGAACCGCCTGCTGACGGGCTCCTCCACAGCTTCCATGTTCTGCTCTTGTTACTCCCAGTCTTCTCCTGCCCAATTAAATCAATTAATTAAGTGTCTGCATACAACCAAAAAAACAGAAAAACCCAAACTGAAACAAAAACCAATGCTTTTGTAAAAACCGAACTTCACTTTAGTTTTGGTTTTTCAAATAATAAAAACCAAACCGAACCGATTTCATTTTCTATTTTTTATTACAACTACTTCAAAAGAATTTAATAATTAAATGTAACTCAAATATTCTTGCTCATATGTATAATAATCAATTAAATATATGTCAACATAAGCATTTCTTCCCAAATTCATCATTTTGGATCAATATTTTTTCGTCTCAAAATTTTCATACTCAAATGGCAAAAAACCGAAAAAACCCAAAATAAACCAAACCAAATCGAAACTGAAAAATCTGAAACTGAACAGTTTTCGAAAAATCAAAAGCCAAAGTTTCAGTCTTTTGGTTCTGTTTTATGCTCAAAGCCGTAAAAAAAGATTTTCAAAAATTCAAAAACAAAGTTTGTGTTTTAGCCCGAAACCAAAAAAACCCAGGAAGCCGAACCGCACAGTTTTCAAAAAATCAAAAACAACCGTAAAAACCCAACCCAAACAGAAAACCGCGCACACCCTTAAACTAAATCACAAAACAAGTTACTTGATCAGAGGTACTAGAATTGGACTTCTGAAACCCGATCAACGATTTAATCCATTTCGCAGATCCTCCCATTCGTAAAACAAAACCTCTGTGTTTTGGAAGTCGAATTCGGAGAGATTAAAGTGGGGTTTGCTTTGCACTAGGAAGTGGGAGAGGCGTTTGAATTTTGAAAGAAAAGTGAGAATTAAAGAAGAAAAAAAGTAACGGTCGAATAGTTTTCATTGCCTTCTAATAAATGCGTTTCCGCTTTCAATACGCTCACGGAATTCTTTTTCTTTTTTGATCCCGTAATGGGCCAAAGTTTATTTTATTGGGCTTGTTAACTGATGTTCGGTTTTGGTTATGACCGTGTAATGTACCCGGGTCAGGTTCGTGTTCGGGTATTGCCTCTAAAAACCATACCCTGTGTATCGGGTCGGGTATAGAACTAGATACTCTAAAATCGGGTATTTGAATACTCTATTTTCGGGTATTGAAAAAACCCTGTTTTTGGGTTTTTTTCGGGTATATATTGATTTTTTAAGCGGTTGCACTTTTTTGGGGTATTTTTCGGGTATAGATCCGTTTTCGGGTATGAAAAAACCCGGTTCTAGATATAGAACCGATTCCGGTTTTCGAGATTATCTGGTACAAATCGGGTCCAGTTCGGGTACGGATTTTGGTATTGAAATGCATACCTTACCTGTACAGGTAGGGTCGCGTACGGGTTCGAATATTAAAAATCGGGTATAAAAAACCCGGTTACGTGTTCGGGGTTTTTTGGATCTCTAGCTCACCCTATTCATTGACTCAAAACAATTAAATCAAGCAATGTTTTAGGAAGACGACACCTACTTTTGCTAGGCCCGGTGCAATGTAGGGACGTTCCTTTAGTTGAGTTGGCGGTAGGATTGATCTCATTACGAATGTCCTTATAGTGAAAGAATGTGAATATTGAATGGGTTAGATTGGTGTTGGGTCTGAACGAGTTTGTAAAAAAAATGAGAAGAGTGATATGATGGAATTTAAAAATCCCTCAATTTTTTTTAAATTAGTAACGCAATAATATAAATAAAAAATAATAACTCAAAATATAGATAAAAATGAAAAAAGTAAAACAACTATAAAGCTTCCTCGCCGTCCTCGTTAAAAAAAAAAGAAAAGAAAAGAAAAGAAGAAAACTAAAACCAAAAAATTTCTGTTTAGCTTTAGGGATTAGTTTAGCCTTTTAAGGTTATGTTTCGGGTCTTAGACCCATCATAACTTATTCCAGCCTTTTTTTTTCTTTTTGTTTGATCAATTATAACCCCTTAAACATTCAACAACTGAGATTATTATTATGACCCATAACAACCTAAATAGGCTACATTTGTCACGAAGTTATAAGTTAAACTTTAATCAATTACCGACATTTTAATTTAATTGAAACGACGTTAATAAAAGTAGTTACATCATTCTATTCATTTATTAGTATGATGATAAATAAATAAATAAATAAACAAATAATAAGATCATTTATATGTGAAATATGAGAATTTATGTTCTGTTGGTTATAATAGCGGCTTTTAGCCTTTTATAGTAGATTGGCAACGTTGTTGAAGATAGCCCAAACCTAATTAGCAAAATAATATAAATCATAATCGTAATCAACATTAAGATAAAGATACTCATTATATAGATTTTAATTTCGTAATATATTTTATTTCAAAACACACACTTTTAGTCTTTTAGACACCGCTAAAAAGACTTAGAATTGAGAGGTAGGTTCTAAGCACCAATGACCAAACCAACTTAGCTTTGAAAGTTGTTTAGAGCCAATGAAGACGTACACTCGGCATAGATTAGGTCTTGAAGACTCAGTCATGGTCTTCAATAAGAGAAGAATAGTTCAAATAAATATATACAATAACATGCATATATACACACTCACACCGAAATAATATAGAGTGAGAGAAATATACACGTTTTTGAAACTTTTGTGGTTCGAGACACATGGATTAATTAATTAATTAGATAAATGAATTTGGATATGTCACAAACAGGTAGCTCATATTATAGCGGAGCAAGTCCTTACTATATGCATGTGTGTGTCATTGATTGCATCATTTAGCAATAAACCATTTTTGTCATGATAATACTTGGTTAACTTATCTTCCTGAAATCGATATAACATGAATGATTTCCAGGTAATATTAGTTATTTTAATCAGACTATACTAACTTGTATGGTTTACTTAAATAATGTGTGATCGTTAATTAATGTTTAATGTCGCATGCGTAAATTTAATATTTTAGTTTTGTTTGTATAAAATGCTGGCATTTTAAATAGAATGGTAACTAACTTTTAGGGGCATATTCATAGAATAGTAACCAAGTTTTAAAAGTATTCAATTAGGCTACTTAACTTTAAAAAGTGTTTCAATTAAGTCACTCAATTTTCATGTTTGATTAAATTAAAGGTTTTAGCATATTTTTTTAGCCTTTTTCTTTTTTGTTTCACATAGAAAATCTTTTTATCTTTTTTTTTTGAAGTTAACGCTGAGTGGCGACGTGAATTTTATTTTTTATTTATAAATTTTAATATTATTAACGTTTTTTAAAATTTTTTAACTTTAACTACATATATTGCAAATTCCGAACCTCACATCTTATCATCCATTTCTTTCTTAACACACAAAAAAATTGGTGAGACTTGGTTTGAAGATTTAGTGACCCGATTTGAGGAAAATATACATTAGTGACCTAATTAGAACACTTTTGAAAGTTGATCACAATTCTATGAGATTTTCCCTTTTAAATAATATGCGACAAATTTGTCATTATGATAATTGTATGATATAAACTTCCTTTTAATCTTAAAACAATTTTATAGGATAACTGTTTATCTGGTTTCTATATATATCTATTATATATATACTTAATTGCATATATATAAATAAGGAGAATTATAGGGCACCTCCCTTTCTGCTAAAACACCTATTAATGCGTCCTGTATAGGGCTATACGGGGCGTATAAGGTCCCCTATAGGCCCCGTATATAATCTTATACGAGACGTATAATACCCCGTATAGCCCTCCGTATAATCCTATACGAGACGCGTAAGGGGGTGTCTGGGTGTCTCCTAGCATGACCCAATAATAAACAACAATATATTGATGTGCAATATGCAAAGATATGTATTTTTTTTAGTTTGAAAAATACATACTGGTACTTGTTGACAGTTTTGTGACAATTTATTTATTATAATTATTTTTTTTGTTTTCGATATAAACTAAAAAAAACATGCGAAAATTATCGTTATGATTGTTCTCAAAACTACAAGAACACTGATCGACAGTCATTTGCATATTGCATATCATTGCATTCTTGAAATAATAATAAGTATATTGATAAATCTTGCACAATCAATAAATGTATATATAGCTTTTCATATCAATAAAGCTAGTAATATATCGAATAACTGTGTGTGCTTGTATTAAAACGCAATTGTATAACATAGATCATCTTCAACACCCAAACATCTTATGATAAAATCAGCGTATTATTGACGGAATTAAGGATCGTGTCAATGTATACATGTACATACATTATAAGAATACATATGATGTCCCGTGAATCCTTTATTGTTCTAAATACAAAGAAATAAAATTATAAGTTTTCTTCCTAGAGAAAAAATCGTAACAATATTTCACGAAGTTGTGAAAATTGTTAATCCCATTTAAGCAGCACTAAACACCCCCAAAGAATTTAATAAGTCGAGACGATGCCATGTTAGCAAGTAACAATTATGTAATGACTAAGAACCAGAGATCATTAGGCTTTACGTTAGTTAATATTCCGGCCCATGTTAACAAGTCGCGGCGAAAGGTGCATGCAAGGACTCGGTCTAGGTGATGGGATTGGCCCATTGCTAACCATTGTAACCTGTCTAGGCGAAAGACTAAATTGTTCAAGTGCTTGAAATTGTAGTTTCATTGGGTAATCTCTCACACAACCAATCCTAGGACCTGCACCGGATGTCCATCTTGGTGATTTCACATTTCCAAGATCGTGTGTCCCTATTTTCTCACAATGGATATTGAACAACTTGTCTTCGTTTATAGGTTGAACTTTTATTGACAGTTTTCCCCTTGTTGAATCACGCTTGGAGTTACCATCACAAGTAACATTTAGAAACGGATCATCGTCGTCTAGTGGGCATTTCTGCACATTATGTTATAATTAAATAAATATACTCATGAGAGACCTAAATATAATTGCAAACTAATAAAATAATAGAATAATAAATAATTTGAGTTACCTTAACATTAGTTAAATCAACTTGACGCTCCTCAAGATAGCAAATGAACTCTCTAAAGTTTTCTTCTGTTGGGTGGTAATGACCACTATATGGCCATATAGCCTGTCACATGTAAATATTTATTAGTTTTTATCATTCTAAATGCTTATATTAAATGATACCATTTTAAGGCAAGTTAATATACCTCAAGAATGCCATCATGAACCACCATTCGCCCTGCCGCGGTGGTGGCTGCACCAGCCAGAAAACTAGAATGTTGAAACAAACCCTTTATCTTTTGGCCAACATACAAGGCTCTTGATGTGCTAAGTACAAATATCCATTTGGTTCCTTCAGTGGTTTTCACAAATCTTCGACTGTGTTTGTATAATAATTTTCCTCCCTCGATAATCACTTCGTATTCTTCCCTCTCTTTCTACATGTAGAACATAAGATCATGAATATATAAGTTACTTATTTCTTTATAAAATAAATAGCATATAGTATAAAGTTTTGACTGAGGCATACAGGTCCAAGATATTTAATGCACTGTGATTGTAGTATGGTTCTTGGACATTTTTCGACATTTATTTCTTTACCATCGCCGATGTCAAGCCTAACAATATCACAAAATAATACACATTAAAGATAATCAATGTAGCTTAATAAGTTACTAATAAAATATTAATCGATTTAACAATCTCTAAAGATTACCAGTGAAAGAAAGGTTGTGAACTTTGACTTGTAAACCAAACATTGTAGTATAATTGTAGGTTGTGTCCATAACGATGGCGTGGGTCAATCTGTGAAAACGAATTTAACAAACAAAAATTCACGAGTTAGTTATATATGTTATATGTTATGATCAACAACTTTATCTATGATATTCAAGATTTGGCTTACAGCTTCAAGCCAATGGCAAATGGCTAGTTTTTGAGCTTTTTGGTCTTTGCATAGGCCTTTTCCAACCTAGAAATAATACATTCAAACAAATTTATGATTGAATTTAATATAGATGAAAGTCAAGGGTACTAAAATGTAAATTGTATTATAGTTCATAGTTGGATCATTTGAATCCAATGGTCAATGTTCAAACTTCAAACTCATTAACTTCATTACTTCCATTGCTTTGAAGATGAATATGTCAAATATTGACTCTCTTGAATAAATGAATATTATTATGTTAATTTTTAAGGGAAAGATTTGTAACACGTGGGCCATGGTAGTTCAAACTTATATTCCCTTCTTAAAAGGTATTATTATTATACTCCTTTAATAGATGTGACTTAATGTTTTGACAAGGTCGTTTTTATGATAGTACCACCTAGCTAGTACTAAATGGTACCTTTGCAACCCGGGTACAAGCTCTCCCCCACCGTGATATGGCACTCTCCGGCTTGTCGGTGCAGAAAAACGACACCGAACTCCGCTTTAAAGCTGCAAAATCCAAAGCTTTCCACCTGCATAAGAAGATTAATAATTATTTAACTTCTACGAAACTTAACTGATTAAAAGTCTGTCGATGATACTTCTTTGTTTAATAAAATGTCAAAACTCAAACCATGAAAGTAACTTATTTTTAAACTTATGATAATAATTAATAAGTTAATAACAAACCATAGTTCTTCAACAACAACTGCACAATCAGCAAGATTCCTTCGAGTTCGATAGCTCTTGTAGCATTTCTGAATCGTAAGAGCTGCGGCGTTGAGCTCGTTAACCAGCCTCGGATTACTAACAAACTCGTAGAATTCTCCATTATCTAAAGTTGATCTTGACAAGTTTTCTTGATCAAGAACAAGATCCTTGAAAGAAAAACTTGTCTCCAAGGAAGAAATTTTCTTGTCGGGTCGATCCGTAGCACGAACGTTGGTGACAGACAAAAATCTAGTTAATGAACTTAATTCACGAACTGTTTTGAGGACCCAGAAAAGAGACATGAACTTAAGTCCCATATTGGTGGAATGAATGAGTGAATATTAGGATTTAAGAAAATAAAGTTATTATGGTTGGTGGAATTGAAGTGAAGGTGTGTATATTATATATAGGTGTGGGAGTTGGATGAATGAAGAGGAACATGTGGAAAGCGATGCAACCGTCAAAGACGTATAGTTCGAAACAGTGTATGTGGTGTTGGAAAAAGAGAGAGCGTGTTGTGCCAAACATGAAACATATATATGGGGATGACTTATGAGATATATATATATGATGTATATATACACGATGTAGTGTTATAACTTTTATGTGTATATATAGCTTTTTTTCGAATGGTTGCGGGTAGATTAGATTGTGTGTGCGTATATATTTATATAAATATTAGTTTGATATTATAAAGTTAAAGTTATGGCATACTAATATATATTTAAATTAATCTGATAACTTTAGTTAGTAGCAAAGCTTGATAAAAAAAATAGTGCGGAGGAGCGGTCAAGATTTTCAGACTAAACGAGTAAATTTATTACAACATATAAAAATTTGCAAATGAAACCGACTAATTTACACTACTGTACAAAAAACAAGGGGTGTGTAGTGTTTTTTTTTTAGGGGTTGGGGGGGGGGGGATTCTTCGTTAAACTGTGCCATTGACTTTAGTTGACTAAAAATATTACCATCATCCCTTCCATGGCCTCTATCTTCTCCCATGCACCACTTCCATCACCTTCCAATTTTATGTCATGCACCTAAATTTTAGAAGGGTGGCGTGAGTGCTCATCTCACCTCTAACCACTTGCTAAGCTCTCTTTATTCTATGTCTACGTCATGCCATTCCATCTCTAACCATTTTTCGGCCATATATGAAAATGTTCGTCTTTCATTTCAGTCTATCTTTCAACTATTAATTTGTAAAGAGAGAGAGCGAAACAAAGATAGGGAGAGAGGAGCGAGAAAATCGGCATGATAATCCCGCTTGGGATGGGTTTTTTGCTGTACCGTTGAAGGCGGGATGGTGTTCCCGCTATTACATAAAACCGCACATAATATTAAAAAAAATAAACATGTTATAGAAAGTTATATCAACCAAAACAAATAAAAATATGAAAACTTTAAAAGAGTGCACATCTTTAGGATATGGTATGATGTTAAGGTGTATCCCATTTATCTTAGAGATCGAGGACTCGAGGGCATGCAAGTAAAAAAATTTAACTTCACAATGATAGTGTTAAGTAAAAGCAATAACACTAACATATATCTATAGTATATATAATACATGAGACAATGGTAGATTAAAACACTTGAAATTAAAATTAAGAGTTTTACAAATTCTAATGCATAAAGTACATGTGTTAATTGGGGTAAACTTGTCTTTTAAACATAACATAATTTATCCAACTTACAAGTTTACCCCCTCATCTTTAACCATATTATGTTTTGAATTTCAATTTTAAACTAACTTCCCTCCCATGATTTTTAAACGACAATAACTTTTTCATAAGCTAATATTTTGTAGAAAAAATACACCATAAAGACGTACATTTTATTCTCTTTAATTTGAATATGATATTGTTATAATTTTTAAAATTTAAACAAACTAATATGTTACGTAGGGGCATTCAATGCCGATTCTGATGGTTTTTAAGTTAAACTTGTGAGCCTAACGTTAGTATCGTTTTTTGTCGTCCAAAACCAAAAGTCAACCATTATTAATTTAACTGTTCCATCAATCCTAACTAAGCATTAACAAAATATGACACCTTTTAGAGGATTATAATATGAAGAATGATAATTTTAGCCAGATAAATGGAAGACATAAGACACGAAATAATAAAAAAAACAAAGATTACTACAAATCATACTGGAATTAAATTAATATAAAGTTGTTATATCCAAGTTTACCTGTATTTAAAAAAACTTTGTTCAATTGTATTTTAACTATATCTAATATATATAACAAAACATATCTAATTCTAAATAATAAAAAAAATTAAAATGCATTCAACATTTACAGTCTGGTCTGGTTTCATATGCCCAGTAACCGGTTTTCGGTATAAACCGCGAACCAAACCATTGACTATGGTTTGACAATTTTGAAACTGGTCAACCGATCAAAAGTAAAAATATCAATTGTGAAACCACACCGATATCCGATTTAAACTGTGTCACGGTGTAAACCAAACCATAAACATGAACACTCATAAGTGTTACGTGATTAACAAGGTTTGCGTTCAAACACTCGCCACATCACGCGAGCACCCATCTAGTATGTATGTATATATATATGAGTTGGATCTAGAGAGAACTCCTCATAAAGAGAGAACTAGAAAACTAATAAAAATTATTTTTAACTTTTTTTTTTAAAATATTTTGCGGTTTTTTTTTCTTTCCTCCTAATAAGATGATATTTTTCCTAAAAAAACCGTCGATGTAATGCATATGTGCACTAATGTGTATTACATATATATAATAATGTTTTATTGCATATAATACAACACAATTGCATTATACAATAAACACTATTGAATGTATGCAAATACAACACTAATAATTGTACTCAAAACACACTATCGCATATACGAAATACAACACTAATGCACATATACACTATCTTGATTTTTTTGTATTTTTTGATATAATATAACACTATTGCACTAATACAATACAAAAAATTACATATATGCTATTCAACACTATTGCACATATCAAATACACACTATACATATATGCGATAAAAAAAATCGATGTATTGCATATGTTCACTACAACGAGTTTTTTATTATTATTTTTTTTATTTTTTTCGAGTGAAAGGTAACAGAATATAAGAATAATGGCAAAAACAAAAATTTAAAAATATTTTTTTAATTAAATTAAAAACATTTCTTTATTAGTTCTTTAGTTCTTTTTTTAAGAAGAGGGTTCTTTCTTGATTCTCTCCCTATGTGTGTGTGTGCGTATACATATATATATATCTACCTATTCTAATAAAGTAAAATAAATTGGGACACTTGTCATGTTTTGGTTAATTCTCATAATTTTTTCCCTCCAAAACTAATATACCATAATATATGTAATAAATCAATAATTATTCACTTTCCTTTTACACTATATTTATATAATATCTATATATTTTTATAAATATAAATATTAACATATTATTTTACTATATATTTCAAAATACTTGGTGAATTCCAAAAATTAACGACAAATCATATTTCTCAAATGAAAATTGTTTCGGGTTTTTTGTGGAAGTTAAATTTGATTTTATGGGTCAAAAGTTGGTAAATAGATTGTTTGGTACAAGTAAACTACATTTATGTCAAAATTTGTTACGGGTCAAAAATGAAAATTTTGAATATTTTTAAAAGTTTGAGAATGCAAAAGAGATTTATCGTCAAATTTGTTATGGGTTCAAATTGTTGACTTTAAAATGTTAAATGTATGAAAGTTAGAATTTTAAACATGATTCGGGTTTCAAGTTTATTTTTAAGGGCATTTTTTGAAATAATTAAAAAGTTCGGAATTTGGCAAATTGACTATTTTTCCCTCAACTATTAAAACTTAAGAAAAGATTGCGACACTTTCGATATGTCAGCCCCATGCCTATCAATGCTTCTAACTTTTATCAAATTTCAAATATTTATATATGTCAACATTAATTTTTCCTTCAATGGTGATCAGAACGTTGTATGGGAAGCATGCCATGCAAAACTATGCTCAAATGAAACAAAATCTTCACAAAATTGAATGGGTTAACATGTTATTTTTTACGTTGTCATTATGACAAAGTCGATAAGCCATTTGAAACTTATCAACATCTTTTTTATGGTGTAGCTCCGAAAATCAAGTTCTTGAAGAACATCCATTGTTGCAATTTAATATCCTACTTTCCTTTGATGGGTGGTAAATTGATAAATATATCAATAAAGGTAACGCCTCTTTTGTATTTAGGCTGAGTGGTTAGAACTACTATCATATGAGAAGTCTTATTTTCGAAATTGGTTCATAACCAAAATTCTTTCAATTATACATATATGACACCGAGAATGAATTTTTCAATAGAAAGAAGCATTCTCGGGTACGATTTTGCACGGACGTTTTTTTATTAAGTTTATTTAAAAAAAAACCATTTTGTGATATAAATAAAATCAATTTTTATACACATTGTATAGATACAAGCATAGATGTAATACATTTTTTTCATATACGCTATGTAATTATTTGTTTTACTTGTAATTTTTTTAATTTGAATTATCCCATGTGTAACACGGGCTCTAAAACTAGTATATATATATATATATATATCTACCTATTCTAATAAAGTAAAATAATTGTGTACATTTGTCATCTTTTGGTTAAGTCTCACAATTTTTTTCCTCCAAAACTATATATGTAATAGATCACTAATTATTCACTTTCCTTTTATACTCTATTTATATTATACTGTATCTATATATTTTTTATAAATATAAATATTAACATATTATTTTACTATACATATCAAAATATTTGATGAATTTCAAAAATTAACAACAAATCATGTTTCCCAAAGATTGAAAAGAATATAATTTCAAATGTTATCATTCACATTTTGGAATATGTATATTGTAGAAGATTGTAAAGAAAAACAAAAACTCAAATATGCTTTCATTTTACAAAGTAATTTTTTAATTATTAAATTATAAATATATGCTTAAAAGTTGATCAATTTTTTTTAAAATCAATCCATTAATCTATTATTATTATTATTATTAATGTTGTTGTTGTTGTAAATTTTCATATAAATTTATAAATTATAAATATATGCTTTAAATCTATCCATTTATTTTTTTCGATTAGTTTAGTAAACTATATATATGTTAAAATGTAAGAATATTATACACGAATCACTTTCAGACATAACAAAGTTTATCATACTTAATTTCTTAGTTTTTTTATCAACGATTGTTTTGGATTTTTTGTGGAACTTTAATTTGAATTTATGGGTCAAAAGTAGGTAAATAGATTGTTTGGTGCAAGTTAATTACATTTAGGTCAAAATTTGTTATGGGTCAAAAATGAAAATTTTGAGTATTTTTAAAAGTTTGAGAATGCAAATAGATTTATTGTCAAATTTGTTATGGGTTCAAAGTATTGACTTGAAAATGTCAAAAGGATGAAAGTTAGAATTTCAAACATGATTCGGTTTTCAAATTTATTTTTAAGGGCATTTTTGAAATAATCAAAAGATTCAAGATTTGGTAAATTGACTATTTTTCCCTCAAATATTAAAATTTAAGAAAAGATGGCGAACATTTTCGACATGTCATCCCCATGCCTATCAATGCTTCTAACTTTTATCAAATTTAAAATATTTATGTCAGCATTAACTTTTCCTTCAATGATGATCATAACATTATACGGGAAGCATGTTATGCAAAACTATGCTCAAATGAAACAAAATATTCACAAAATTGAATGGGTTAACATGTTATTTTTTATGTTGTCATTATCACAAAGTGGAGAAGCCCTCTGAAACTTATCAAAAAAAATTTTCATTGTGTAGCTCAGAAAAACATAGTTCTTGAAGAGTATCCGTCGTTACAATTTAATATTCTCATTTCCTTTTATGGGTGGTAAATTGATAAATATATCAATAAAGGTAATGCTCCTTTTGTATTTAGGCTAAGTGGTTAGAACTACTATCGTATGAGAAGTCTTATTTCCGAAATTGGTTCATGACCAAAATTCTTTCAATTTCACATATATGACATTAAGAATGAAATTTTCAATAGAAAGAAGCATTCTCGGGTATGTTTTTGCACGGGCATTTTTTTATTAAGTTTATTTAAAAAATCGTTTTTTGATATAAATAAAATCAATTTATGTACACATAGTATAGATAAGCATAGATGTAATACATTTTTTCATTTATGCTATGTAATTATTTGCTTTACTTGTAATTTTATAATTTGAATTATCTCGTGTGTGACACGGGCTCTAAAACTAGTATATATATATATAGGAAGATGATCAAGAGAAAACCTAAAAACTCCTAAAGAATTATTTTTAATTAAAAATAAAAAAATATTTTCAAAATTCTGTTTTAGCTGTTATTCTTATATTTTCTTATATTTCACTCGAAAAATATAAAAAAAATAAAAAAAACCTTTGTAATGCACATACATATTACTGTGCGATACCGTTGTATTACACATGTGTATTACTATGTATTTTTGAGTTCAATAGTGTTTTATTACATATATTCAATATTTATGTATTGTATATGTGTAGTAGCGTTGTATTATATGAAAAAAAAATAATAATAAAATAAAAGTCGATGTGGTACACATGTGCATTAATGTTGTATTACACATACGTACTAATGTGTATTCGATGTGTGTATTATTCTTATATTGCATATATACAATGGTGTGTATTAAATATGTGCAATAGTGTTGTATTTTATGCAATACAAACACTTTTGCATATATGCATTGCACACTATTACACATGCGCACTATACCAACGGGGTTACTGACAAGATTTTTTTTTGAACCAATAATAACATATAAGAATAATGGAAAAAAAAGAAACTTAAAAAAAAATTAAAAAAAAGTTAAAAATAATTTTTTAGAAGTTTTTAAGAGTTTTTAAGTTTTCTCTTCAAAAGGAGTTTTCATTAGAACTCACCCCTATATTGTCAAGAAAGAAATATCTCAAGGATTTGAACATGTAAAACTACCAACTTGCGATAAAATATTAAAAAAATATTATTTAAGTATAAACTAAAATAGTAAATGCAGAATAATTGGTTGACTAAAATCAGGACTAATTGAGTAATCTGGTGAAGCCAAGAATCAATCAATCTTCGCTTGCACGTCAATAAGTGATTTGAGTCTGGAATTTGAAAATTTTTCAAACCAAAAATTTGTCAAAGGGGCTTCAAATCCGTGTATTTAATTTTATTTATTTATTGAACGGTAAACTAATATACTCATGATTGAACTATTAGTAACACGGACAATGTTTTTTTTTTCGATAATATTCTTTATTGAACGATAAACTAATATACTTCTGATCACGCCCATATCATTGACGTAGCATCACCGGTAATTCTTGTCGGTAACCATTATCACTGACAGTTTACGGTTTACTGAAGTAACAGACCTTTGGTAATACTCAATTGGTTAGGAACTTTGGATTTCATTCCTTCAAAGTTATGAAATAAATAGCTCTTATATAATTTATCACAAATGATTTTAGGAGGAACATAAAAGCTAACGATTAGAGCATTCCCAGCCCATTCTCTATTCTATATCCGTATATATCATATAATTACACTAAAAATCACTGTTTTTTCTCTCTCTCTTGTTTAATTAAATAATATTTTTTATACCTTTATCATTATCTTTTATCTTTCATTCACTCTCAACCACTTTTAGAAAATATTAAAAAATTATACTGAACGGTGAAACCCTAAATTTAAATTCTTTACTCACAACCACTCATAATCATACCATATAATTTACAAATCCTTCTCACATATTTTTAGGAAACGGGCTAAGAATGCTCTTATTGTCACATGTAAACATTAGTTATACATTGAAAGTTCTTTATAAGTCATGACAGATTGTTAAATAGTTTTTAAAGGTTTTTTTTTTTTTTTCATAATAATCTTGTATGAGTGTATGACCATATATATTTTGACTTGTCCTTTTTTGTATAATTATTGAAACAATCAATTTGGAGGCAAGCGTAAAACATAACTCATCAAACCATCATTGTTTTAAATATAACAATCGTAGATATGGAGTAGATATGAAGAATGGTTTAGTTTTTATTCAAATTTGATAGTTTATAAACACACAAACACAGCATGTACACATAAAAATTATCGGTTGATATAAAAAAGTAATTTTACGTGGACGCGTACAAACATAATGCAACCTGTGTATTTTAGGGCAATGTTAATCAATATATACGCTCATTGAATCACAAGTGGTTTTAGACATATTTCTAACGATTTCTACGTCCTGTAATCAATACTCGAACATATCATCTATGTCCCAGATCCGAACAACTTGTAATTTTATAATGTTGGACGCATTGTTTTAATTGGTTTATAGATACACCTTTGTCACGCGGTACATTGAGATAAATTAATTTTGATTGTACGTTATATATACATGTATTATGTATATTGACTAGTTCATGCCATATTAGTATTGGTGAAAACTTTATATGTAATGGTTAAGGCGTTGATGACACGGATCATAAGCACTTACAAAGAAGCTTCAATGTATAATTTCATGTGGGTTTCAAGTTTCAACAAGAAGGAAAGACTGTCTTTTTTATAATAAGGAAATTAAAATAGCCTAAAGTTGGATGGTTGTTATATATTCATATGTTTTTAAATACCGAAGGTTATTTAATTAAACAAAGTGGCACTCTCAAGTATTAATCCAACTCAATAGAGATTTTTCTTTATTAATTACTAGCAAGATAATTATCAAATATTTGCATGCGGTCAAAGAAATTAAAAAAAATATAAAGTAAACTGTTGTTTTACAACTACACTCTTCTGTTATAAACCAAACTATTTTTGGGTTATTACAAACGGGTTATAAACATGATGTTTTAATTAAATTCGTTTAATAAAATTTAAAGCAATGTGCTCAAATATGTTTGGAAAATGTCAGAAAAGGTGATACATTTTGACTTTAAACTTTGTGTTCAACTGTATAAGCTTATTAGGTTATTAACTCATGTACTACACAGGTAGAAATTAATAAAATTGTCAAGTAAACATATATGTTTATTTATTTAAAGATATATAAAAATTTGTATTAATATGAACAGATAGATTTACATATATATATCTATAATCTATCTATAATATATATAAATGAAACCTTTAAAATCCTACATGTCGTAATGTGGTTGCTCCCCCCTTTTATGAAAGTCACCAGAATGCTTGATTTTTAAATAGAGGTCTCTCATTGATTTAACCCAAATTCATGGGTATGAGTCTTACCAAAACCAGATAGCTCTTAAATGGGTTATAAAATCTCAATAAATTAAAAATTAATCTTACCAATTATTTGATATAAAAATCCTATAAAATAGGGATATACTAAAATTTAATATCCAATTAAAAAAAATATTATTTATAATAAAAATTTAATAGGGATAAACAATTTTATACTAAAAGACATAAACGGGTCATGGGTCACCAAATCCAGATAGCTTTTAAACGGGTTATAACATATCATTTATTTATGAAACCCCTTCATCATCAAACCCTAAGTATATTATTAACTTTCTTACAATAAAAAAAATTAAAATCCAAAAAATAAATATTAAAAAACGAAAAATGTAAAATAACCATTATCTGAAGCCATCAGATTGCTTTATTTGTAAACGAAGGTTTCTCACGCATTTGACCCAAATTCACGCGTAAAGGTCTCATCAAACTCAGATAGCTCTTAAACGGGTTATAACATCTCATTATATTAAAAATTAATCTCATCAAATATTTGATATGAAAATCCTATAAAATAGGGATATATTAAAAATTAATATCCTATTTAATTAAAAAAAAGATATTATTTATAATTAAGAAACAATTTTATAATAAAAAAAATAAGCGGGTAATGGGTATCACCAAACCTAGATAGCTTTTAAGCCTGATTATAACATATCATTTATTTGTGAACCCATTTTATCATCAAACCTCAACTATATTATTATTAACTTTCTTACAATAAATGAAATTAAAATTCAAATAAATATCTATATATATATATATATATATATATATATTAAAACGAAGAATGTAAAACAACCCCCGTAATACGGGGGATAAAATCTAGTATATATATAATTAGATCAGTTTATAAGTAATCATAATTTTGAAAGAATGATTAATTATATTCAATGTTTTCATAACCGTATCGGACACTGAACCGGTCGGGTCCCCGGTTCACCGGTCGGACCGGCCGAACTCAAAAATATGAAAAAAACAATTTAATGAAAAATATATAAAAATTTCATAATAAACCGGTTGAACCGGTCCGGTTTTGCAGACAGACCGGTGAACCGGTTTGGACTGGCCGGTTTTTGGGAAGCGAGTGAACTGTAACGAACCGGACCGGTCGGATGACCGAATCCCGGTTCAACTGATCGGACCGGCCGAACCGGTCCGGCTTTTAAAAACATTGACTATATTATTAATATAACTATTACTAAAATCATATCTTATTACACTATAAATAATATATTTCATAAATAGTTAATAAAAAAGAAAAGTGATTAAGAATTTGAAAACAATACTATTACAATATAAAAGAAACAAGCCCTCATCTTCATTCAAACCCCATAACTGATTCAAAACCGAATGACCAAAATTTGATTTTTTTTTCGTGGCACACTATTGGAAAACAATAAACTTATGGTTTTGATTCATAATAAATAGACAAGTAAATTGATGGTTTAAATACCTTATGTGATAAATGATTCGAATAACAATGGCCGGGGGGGGGGGGTAAATACAAAATAAAAACGGTTGGGTGAAGGGAAGCATTTCGAAAAGGAGGATAAGTCGGTATTTAAAAGGGTCCAAACAAAAACATGTGTTTTAAGGCTAATAAAGACAATTATTAATCAGTTTAATAAGATAGTCAAAACTTTTTATGGTGAATCGGCAATTTTAGTTCAAATAAACGGGTAATGTGTATCACCAAACCTAGATAGCTTTTAAGCCGGATTATAATATATCATTTATTTGTGAACCCATTTTATCATCAAACCTCAAGTATATATTAATTATTAACTTTCTTACAATAAATAAAATTAAAATTCAAATATATATATATATATATATATATTAAAAACGAATAATGTAAAACAACCCCCATAATACGGGGGATAAAATCTAGTATATATATAATTAGATCAGTTTCTAAGTAATCATAATTTTGAAAGAATGATTAATTATATTCAATGTTTTCATAACAGGATCGGACACTGAACCGGTCGGGTTACCGGTTCACCAGTCGGACCGGCCGAACTAAAAAATTATGAAATTTTTTTTAAATATATATAATTAGATTAGTTTCTAAGTAACCATAATTTTGAAGGAATGATTAATTATATTCAATGTTTTCATAACTGGATCGGACACTGAACCGGTCGGACCGGCCGAACTCAAAAATTATGAAAAAAAATTTTAAATGAAAAATATATAAAAATTCCATAATAAACCGGCTGAACCGGTCTGGTTCACCGGTCCTACCGGTTGAACGAGTCAGGTTTTACAGACAGACTAGTGAACCAGTTCGGACCGGCTGGTTTTTGGTAAGCGAGTGAACTGTATCGAGCCGGACCGGTCGGATGACCGAATCCCGGTTCAACCGGTCGGACCGGCCGAACTGGTCCAGCTTTAAAAACATTGATTATATTAATAACATAACTATTAGCAAAATCATATTTTATTACACTATAAATAACGTATTTCATAAATAGTTAATAAAAAAGAAAAGTGATTAAGAATTTGAAAACAATACTAATACAATATAAAAGTAACAAGCCGTCATCTTCATTCAAACCCCATAACTGATTCAAAACCGAATGACCCAAATTTGATTTTTTTTTCGTGACATACTATTGGAAAACAATAAACTTGTGGTTTTGATTCATAATAAAGAGACAAGTAAATTGATGGTTTAAATACCTTAACTGATAAATGATTCGAATTACGATTGGGGGGGGGGGGGGCTAAATACAAAATGAAAACGGTTGGGTGAAGGGAAGCATCTCGAAAAAGATGATAAGTCGGTATTTAAAATGGTCTAAAGAAAACATGTGTTTTAAGGCTAATAATGACAATTATTAATCAGTTTAATAAGATAGACAAAACTTTTTATGGTGAACCGGCAATTTTAGTTCAAATAAACGGGTAATGGGTGTAACATCTAGGAAAAACCCATATTTATTTTGGACCAAATATGTCAACTTTGAAAGTTAAAGGATTTAAAAATAATTACAAAGACAAGTAATGGGAAAAATAAGATAAGAAAAAGAAAGCATCTTATCTTAAGGAAATAAGAAAAAAAAATCCATCTCACATGGAAAGATGGAAGAAAATGGAATCATTCCATATGGGTATAAATAAGGAAGAAAAGTTTCATCCCACATGGAAACAAGAAAAGAAATGGAAGCTCTTTATAAGGAAGCAAGTTTCCATAGAAATGTTTTAATGTGGCTAACCACTCTCCATAGTCCTAGCGGAGGGTGCGACGCACCCGACGCGCACGGACACGGACTCGGGCGATGGGCGTAATGTGGTGTTTTGACTTTGCACTTCGCACGTTCGCATCGCCACGAGCCACATAAGGCCCGCTTTAGTATTTTTGGACAAGTACAAGGACTGGAAATGAAAATATGAAAATTTCGTTCTTCGCGATACGCGAAGGATCAAGCCTCAACATCTTCGCGAAAGACAAAATACTTGGACCGACTTTGAAGCATCTTCGCAATACGCGAAGTTGCGGATCAAGGCATCTTCGCGATACGCGAAGTGGCATTTCTGCATTCGTGACACGTGGAGACGCGTGGCAGCACCTGGTGACACGTGGCAACCCTACCGATGACTCAGCGAAACTAGTGCACCTTCGCAATACGCGAAGCAGCTTCGCGATACGCGAAGATGCACGATTTCAGCTATAAATAGAAGGATGTTCGGCACATTCCAACTCACACCAACCACTTCACTTTTTGCATCGTTTTGCGTGCCGGCCTCGAAAAGCGTGCCAACCTCGAAAGGCATGCCAAACTCCGAAGCTCTGACGGTGTAAGCTCTGTTACGTGATATAGAGTAGAGAGTGCCGCTCGATTAGTCATAGGCATATAACTACAAATACCCGCGTGAGGTAGGGGTTCTGTTTAATATTATTTCATTATTATAATAGCTTAGACCATAGTCGGGGATATAGCCCGAACCTTGATTACTGATAAGCATAATATAACTTTTCAGAAGCAAGGATTATAGTTAAATTATTGTTTCTTCACGATTAAGAAACGTAATCATTCTCATGCAAAGGTTATAGTTAAATAGTATTTCTTAATGATTAAGAAAAATACTATTCATTCACACAGGTTATAGTTAAAGTAATGTTTCTTCTTGAAGAAGAAACCTGGTATAAATGTTTCTTCCTAAAGAAGAAACCTGATAAACAAACAAAAGGACTAAAGGTCCACATGTTTTATACAAACAAATAAATCATCAAGGTTACAGCTATACAAAACAGACTACAGGGTGTAGATCTAGATATTTATACAAATGTTATACTCGTACTATAGGCCCGAGATAACAGCCAATCAATCAATCTGAAAGCTGAAAACAGAAACAGGAATCAGTAACAGAAACTGATTTACAGACAGGGGTCAGTAACCGAAACTGATCAATATACAGGAATCAGTGTCAGAAACTGATTTACAGTCATATAAGGTGAATACGCCCTAAATTTTTACAACTCTTTTAGAGTCTGAATTTTTTACATAGGATTTACGAATCCTTAAAACTTTGTGTTGCAATAATAAGAAACGGGCATACTCAAATTAAGAGTATACATGTGTCTGGATCCATACATACATGGTGACTCGGAGTTCCCCAAGGCCATGCATATCATCAAACATGCATCTGGTAGTCTACAGGACTGATCAGAGAAATGATATTATGTATATGATTAATTGTACATGTACTTAGGGTAATTGTAACCCAATTGAGTTGGGTGCCTAATGAGTATTGTCACAAAGGTATTATTATTGATTTACACACTGGTATTATTGAGTCAGTGTCATTCACCGGCTGTGTGCTGACGTATTTTTTTCCCCCACATTTCAGGGAAACTGTAAAAGAATAGAACTGACATGCAGGACTGATAGAAGATTGGAGATATAGTCATTAGAGGTGATCTGATGGCTCAGATATTTATTCAGAATGTTATTAAAGAATTATATTTTCAAAAAGGCAGATATTTGGAATATTAAAATGGGTGTTCAATTCTCGAGATTTCAATATAATAATATTTTATCTGAAAAGACTTTCGCTGATATTTTACAATATCCAAACGGGTATTCTAACCCGACATTTTATAAATGAATAACATATTTTAAAAACTTCCGCTAATAACCCGCAACTCTGATATATTTTCAAAACATATACCAACTAACGGGCGTCGCACCCAGGCCCTAAGTCGGGGTGTGACAATGGGTATCAACAAACCTAGATAGCTTTTAAGCCGGATTATAACATATTATTTATTTGTGAACCCATTTTATCATCAAACCTCAAGTATATTAATTATTAACTTTCTTACAATAAATAAAATTAAAATCCAAATATATATATATATATATATATATATATAAAAACGAATAATGTAAAACAACCCCCGTAATACGGGGGATAAAATCTATTATATATATAATTAGATCAGTTTCTTAGTAATCATAATTCTGAAAGAATGATTAATTATATTCAATGTTTTCATAACCGGATCGGACACTGAACCGGTCGGGTTCCCGGTTCACCGGTCGGACTGGCCAAACTCATAAATTATGAAAAAAAAATTTTAAATGAAAAATATATAAAAATTCCACAATAAACTGGCTGAACCGGTCCAGTTCACCGGTCCTACCGGTTGAACCGGTCCGGTTGTGCAGACAGACCGGTGAACCGGTTAGGACCGACCGGTTTTTGGGAAGCGAGTGAACTGTATCAAACCGGACCGGTCAGATGACCGAATCCCGGTTCAACCGGTCGGACCGGCCGAACAGGTCCGACTTTAAAAGCATTGATTATATTTTATTAATATAACTAATAGTAAAATAATATCTTATTACATTATAAATAATATATTTCATAAATAGTTAATAAAAAAGAAAAGTGATTTAGAATTTGAAAACAACACTAATACAATATAAATGAAACAAGCCGTCATCTTCATTCAAACCCCATAACTGATCCAAAACCAAATGACCAAAATTTGATTTTTTTTCGTGGCATACTATTGGAAAACAATAAACTTATGGTTTTAATTCATAATAAAAGAGACAAGTAAATGGATGATTTAAATACCTTAACTAATAAATGATTCGAATAACGATGGGGGGGGGGGGCTAAATACAAAATGAAAACGGTCTGGTGCAGGGAAGCATCTCGAAAAAGAGGATAAGTCGGTATTTAAAAGGGGTCTAAAGAAAACATGTGTTTTAAAGCTAATAATGACAATTATTAATCAGTTTCATAAGATAGTCAAAATTTTTTATGGTGAACCGGCAATTTTAGTTCATTTCCATTTCAATTTAAATGAATGCAATAATTATTCCTTCAATTCAATTTTCTTTAATTATTTATAAATCGTAACCACCTTATGTTTTAACTTTACTTGAATTTTCATTTAGTGAAATAAAGCACTTACTCTATAACAATCTTCCTATACTATTAAAACAATAAGATTTTTAAACAAATGGCATATTTTTATTGCTTCTATTGACTATTTTCCTAAAATACCATTCATCCATAGAATTTCTATCTATTATAATAAATCAAAAACTAGGATAGTGGCCTGTGTTACACACGGATGGAAAAAAATTCAAACGTCATATATATATATATATATATGTGTGTGTGTGTGTAGCTATCCTAAGAATTCTTTACATTGTTTTTTGCAAAACTGTAAGGCCCCGTTACCGGTAGCCCTACTTTCGTGTTGGATTTACTCATAAACACAGTTCTAAATATCAGAGTTAATTAAAACTTTCGCGGAATATAAAAGCTTTCATAAAACATTTCATAACAAAACACGTCTTGTCTTAAAACATCATTTTGTCTTTCCAAATAAACGAAACATTAAACTTAAACGTCTTGAGTCTTCCGATGCCAGCCTCTTATTCAGTGTCACGTGTCTCCTCAAGCGAGCTGCCTCATCCTACTCACCTGCGTGCATACTAAAAGTCAGCTACGCTGAGTGAGTTCTAGTTAATCATACACTATACAATACACATAAACTTATATTCTTTCATTCATACTTTCATACTTTCTTTTGTATTAACTTACTTTCATATCTTACGTTATAAAGAGCATTACGCCCTACATTCCTCGAGTATTATTAGGGCTCGGTACCCTCCTTCCTCGAGTATTATTAGGGCTCGGTACCCTCTTTCCTCGAATATTAGTAGGGTTCGGTTCCCTAGTTCTCGAATATTAGTAGGGTTCGATTCCCTCTTCGTTACCATACAACCATACATCATACCTCGAGTATTATTAGGGCTCGGTACCCTTTTCGTAACCATACAACCATCATTTCCTTCTTTTATTAACTTTATCACTTTAATACACATAAGCATACATATCATACTTATCTTATACATAGCGTTACAACCTGACAGTACGTGCAATATCCGAAGATCGTTCACGTACCATCAAGCAATCATTCATACATTTCACATTATCCACATAAGGCATACACTTATCTCTTAGGATAAGCGTATTAACAAACATATTGAGTATGCACACAGCCCCGAAAACATAACACATAAATGGGGCTAGAAACTCACCTGAATCCTGTTACGCTCTCCGTTAATAGTTATTCCCTTCTTGAGCTGTGCATGGCTAACTGTATAATATTTACACGTATCAATTAACTACTACTACTCATGTTGTATTTCTATCTTTATATGACCCACAACGAACGGGGGTCCGGGGGCAGCGCCCCTGGAAGCGGGGTCTAGGGACGGCAGCCCCTAGCATGGTCCAAGGGGCAGAGCCCCTGGCTGGGGTCGAGCTGCCAGGTCAGCTTGGAAAAAATTTATTTCCATTAACTGTCTTAACACATTTTTCATTAGGTTTTTAATTTATTTTCTAAGCGAACTTAACTTTAGGCGAAGTTAAACCTTAAGCGAACTTAGCTTTAGGCGAAGTTATCAGTTAGGCGAACTTGGCCGTAGGCGAAGTTATCAATTAGGCGAACTTGGCCTTAGGCGAAGTTATCAATTAGGCGAACTTGGCCTTAGGCGAAGTTACCAGTTAGGCGAAGTTAAGCTTTGAAGGCGAAGTTAAGCTTTTGCAGGCGAAGTTGCCCAGTTCGCAGGCGAAGTTGCCCAGTTCAGCTACGGTTTGGTTTTTATCAAGCATTTTGGCGATTTTAATACCCTTGTTATGGTTCGACATCACCCACTAACGTTCCCTAACCATTTTCGGTCGTATATATATCCCGTATATACTATAAAGCTTGGATCTTTAAGCTTAAGGACATTCAAAAGGCTAAACGTTCAATAAAACGTAAACTTTAAAGGTCAAGAACATACCTTTTATACGTTCGGTGTGGTCGCGGTTTGCTTGGTAATCTCGTATATAGAAGATCTAATAATGGTTGGCTCGATTTTGGTCTTGGACGTCTCTCTCTCTCTCGGCCGAAATATGGTGTGTGTGTGTGTGTTTGGAGTGTGTTAGAGAATAAGATGGAAATGAAATGAGGGTTTAGGGTTTTAGCTTGGTTTAGGGGATATTTATATCCCTTAAAGCCCATGGACCTAAGGCCCATTCTCATTTAACCCATCTCAATTAATCTAAGTCCATGATCCGTTCTTTACTCGATATTAATTAATTAATAACGCGAAATCACTAAACGTAACTTTCTTTATTCAACATTATAAATTTTAGGATGTTACAAAAACCACAAGATGTAGGAAAAATATGTATAAATGGTGTGAATGAGAAACTGTATAAATATACAAACCATTGAATTGCTAAAGTAATAGTCATACTAAAAAAGGTAGCAAAAATTAGTTATAAATAATTAATTGTAGTCAAAATCGGTTTTTAAATAATTTGAAAGGAAATAGTTGATTATGATTCTAGAAAATATTAATTAGTGAGGTTATGATTCTAGAAAATATTAATTAGTGAATTATGTGGCAATTATAGAGATGGAAATCTTGTAAGCTTATGTGGACATCCTATTTGAAGGTTATGTGGATATCTTGTTTTGCTTTAATAGTACAGTAAGAAGATTAGCATTAAGATTAAAATTAATTGATTAATTATGTGAAAATTATAAGAAGGAAAGTGGATGACTTGTAAGATTAGGTTTAGTTGGACAACCTAGGAGGAGAATGACAGGTGCACAAATCGCCGTTTCTCAATAGGCGTTCCTCATCAGTTTCAAAACCCTAAACTACTAACTTTTCATTTAAGATTGCCAACAATTTTGGTTTTTTGGCTTGATTATTGTTTGTTTTGTTTCAGTTTCGGTTTTTTCTCGATTCCTCCCTAAATTGGATTTTGTTCCTATAATGAGCGACTCAATTATCTAGAATTCATGTTGGCTGATCCAAACAATTTCGTTGAACAGATTTTTGTAGTTTTACTCGCTGATTAGGTGTTTGAGAAAATGGCCGAATGAAATCCTGTTCATGAACTGTAAACTACATTAGTTTTTGATTTCTTCTAGAGAAGGCTGATGAATTTTGTTTGGTAAGAATTGTAGTCGTCTATACTTTATTTTGTTTAAAATATGCACAAATTAGGTCGAAGCATTAATTAAATTTCCTGACTTTTTTTTTGGTGATATATTAGAAAAATTAATAAAACGAAATGTGAATGATTGATTGAAGGAGTGATATAAGTTGTAATTTGGTGAGCATTACAATTGGTGTTTGCCACCTTTACTCCTGGTATGCTAAATATAAATTTCATCATCTTATTAAACAGAGCAATTCACTGGTTATAGAGAACTTGATAAAAATGGGTTATCTACATATGAGTCTCCGATGAAGGAGTTTACCTTGAAAAGCATGTCGAAGAGTCCAAATGGGACAATCAGTAATATATTGAATGGTTCTCTTTGTTACTTCTTTAGGATTTATGATAGTGTAACATCTGTGGGTCAAAATCTGGAAGAGGATTTGGTATGTAGTTTATGTCAAGTTTTATTCAAAGTTTTGAATTGTAGATGTGGTTATGATATGCAATAATTAATATTCTCTTTTGTTATTTTGGTGTATTTTGATACAGGCGGCATTTTAAGTAATACCTTGACTTAATGAAATTAAGTTTGGTAGTGGTGTGATTGATGAGCTATGGTTTCTGGATTTACCTCGGGAATGCAGATTTTCTTATGGAATAATGATGCTAGAGTATGGTAAAGTGGTTCAAGAAAGTGTTTATGAGCAACTACGTGTGGTTCATGAGGGTCAGTTTAAAGTTGTTTTCGCTCCTGGTTTAAAGGTTGATCATCGTATATCTTAATCTGATATAATAACTGATTTGGAAGTTGAAACTAACCCTTTGAAACAATTTTAGATACTAAGCTGGGAATCCTGTTCACGCCGCCACGAGGAGCTTCTTCCTCATAGACTCGTGGCTCCTCAGTTAAATATTATCTTTCTTAAATATAAGTATATATTAGAACGGCCACTTTTTGCATGTTAACAAAGCAAGTTTTTGTATATTTCAGGTGAATCGGTTCTTAGAAGTTATTCAGAAATTATAGTATACTATTGCTGAAAGTGGATCTGGTGGCGTTTCCCAGCAAGATTTGCACACAAGCGGTAATATGTGTGTTAAGTGTTAATTCAATGCTGTCCGTTTAGAGACATTCTAATGTTAATTTCATGACTGGTTGTTTCTTGGCATTCAGGCTCGTGGCAAGCAGCTAGCCAGGAGCTTGGAGTTGTAGTCAATAAACCACTTGGGATTTACTAAAAGGCGCGTGAGGTCCTTATAGGTAAAAATATTAAATACCAGTCAGTTACTTATATTGTTTGTACCAAAAGCTGGGCATATTTCATATTGTTTACTTTTATCCAATTACTTTTGCTAGATTGTTGAAGTTGTTTATAGCATGAAAGACTTGATGGATTTCACTTAAGAAACTAAAATTGGCCCAATTGGTAATGATTCATATCATTATATCTTGAATTCAAAGTTTAAATTTTCAAACCATTATTTCATATGTCAAAATGAACATTTTCTATATGTTTTACAGAGGCTTTGAAAAGGTTTCCCAGACAAACGAGTGTAGTAAATTGCAAACGCAAAGGATGCAGGGGATGAAGCAGATGTCAGGTAGTTGGGGAATCTCAAATGACATAAATGCCCTTGGCGGTCTTGTTGGATTACACTGGGAGTTAACAGCTCGATGAGCCATAGTTTTCAGGTGGGCAGCAGCCGAGGAACATTGGTGTACTCAAACTGATCTTCATGAACTCAAACTCTTCTTTTAATATCTCTGTTCAGAACCGATCTCCAATTCAAGGTCAGTGAAGAGGTAGGTCCCAGCAGAGCCCAGTTGGACCCGCAAGACTCACCTTGAACAGGGACGTCTGCGCAACGACCAACTGCTCCAGCAGGACCCACCATGCTCAGAGAACCTTACGCGCAGTACGCCAGCTGTACCTGCAGGGAAAGCCTCCCAATGGTGAAGTACCCCGCCTGTTCCCGCAGCTGCGGATACAAGCCATCAGGGAAGGCTACCCGCACTAACAGCAAGGCTACACGCACAAGGCATTAGCTACTTCAGTAGTCACATGAAGGAATGAGCAAGGCGGGAACACTCCCGCCTAAATGAGCCAGTCCGTATGCTTCTGGAAGATCTTTCGTACTATACCTACTAAGGTATGGGCAGAACAGACGATTTGACCAGAACAGCCCGTGAACCAATCACAGGGTGACAGCTCACCGACAACAGTACGAGGAGGAGCACCCTCTAGTACTGTTTGTCACTATTAGCCGCTGCCTACTCACCAACCCTTACAATGGGACGTGCGCAGCCTACAGTTGGTGGAACAGTGCGTAGCCGGCAGTAAAGGAACAGTGTACAGCCGACCTTGTTACTGTTGGCCGTAGCCTATCCACCAACCAGCATGGCCTGTGCGTAGTCCACTGTTGGTAGAACAGGAATACTATTCAGCCGGCTGTACCTTCTAGGAAACCTACCTTCGGCTATAAATACTCCAACACCTTGGAATGGTAAGGACATCATCTGATATCTCAATCTTATCTAGCAATCTCTTAATATACACTTATATTCAGAGCAATCTAGTCTGATTCTCACGCCGGAGGGTGGTCACAAGGAGGAACCCCCCCCTTCTCAGTGACGAGCTTACGGTGTCTGTTTTGCAGGTCCCCTGAAGAACAACCTTCTCTGCTGGACCTCATCCTCGTGGGAAACATTACTTAACCCCCAGATTATCTATAATCTGCCCCAGGGTTCACTTAGTGTTTCTTCATTGGCGCCATCCGTGCATAAAAGCTAGAACTAATTATTAGTTTTTTCAAAATTTCTGAAGAAATGGTTAACGTTACTCCGGTCCCAAGGCCAGTAATCGACCAAGAAACCCCGGTAACCACAACCCCAGCAACTGGGGGGAACACCGGCGGTTATACAAATCTTACGAACACTACCCCGACTACCCAAGCCGGGGCAAGTGCAGTAAATATTCCACTGGGGTTCACTGATGCCCAGTTGGAAAAACGAACGAGGGTCCCTCGCCAAACACTAGATCAAGTGAAGGCGTGGGCCGAAGCACGTCAGAGAGAGTTCCAAGCTGAATTGGATGAACGCTTGCGTTCAGTTCAACAGGCTGACGAATTCGGCAGTACTCGCCAACATCTCAATATGAACAGTGAGTGCGAGTACTCAGACGACGAGAGGGAAGAATCCGATACCGACGCAAACCCTCGCCATAAGGCGAAAGGGAAGCGTAAGGAAACGGACTTCCAACCGAAAAGGAATTTTGGGGAAGCTTTTAAACCAACGAATGCGGAGAGAAACCCGCGTGACTTCTCCAAAACCTTTAGACCAACTGCTACAAATGCAGGAAAGTCAAAGTTCGCAAGGGACATTGCGGAAGCAATCGCCCCGAGAAGTGCCAAACAAATGTCCAACATTGGCACTTATGATGGTCTATCCGACCCAGACGACCACTTGAACAGATTCATTGCGGGGGCAACCGTCAGTAACTGGACGGAACCCACGTGATGTTATATGTTCCAGATGACTCTGGTTGGAGCGGCCAGGGCATGGTTCGATCGTTTACCGGTCCACCACATATATGATTGGGCGGACTTTCAGAACAAGTTCAGCCAGCACTTCAGCCAGCAGAGGAAATATACTGAAGAACAGTGGACGATCCTCAACTGCGTTAGAGAGGAGGATGAATCTTTACTAGACTTCATCACCCGCTTCAACTCCAAAAAGCTAAGTCTCGGCAACATAAGTGAAGATCTTGTTCGCGCCGCTTTCATCCAAGGCGCCGAATACCCAGAGCTTATCCGCACATTGACGGGTAAGGATGGCATGCCATCAACATGGGATGCCATCATGACGGCGGCCAAGCGCTTTGCCGAGACGGAGAAGCAACTGGGAAGGGATCTTCCCCAGAGTACACACCTCTACACGCAGAGGACAAGAGAGAACAATGTTCGGATCGCCCGGCAGAACAAAAAGAGGAAGCTAGGTATCTGGCAGTCAAGGGTAAACTTTGACACCTCATCCAGCTCTCACCCTCTTGTTGGCGGAAGAAATCACACACACCCTTCAAGCCAAAAGCACCGGTGGACGCCACTCACCAAAAGCGTCACGGAGATATTTGCCACTGAAAAGCTACCATGGCCAAAAGCTCCAATGATCCGGCAGCGACCTAATGCGGATCAGAGCAAATCCTGTGACTTCCACGGGACAAAAGGTCATGGTACGGAAGAGTGTACATCCTTGAAGGATATTATTGAAGCATTCGTCAAGGATGGAAGACTGGCACACCTGGTGGCATCAATCAAGAAGGGAGGAAGGAACGACAACCGGTACCGAGGCAACGGACGAAAGCCCGTTGACATCAGCATCAACATGGTTCATGGTAAGATCAGAGGAAGAAAAAGGCGAACGACAGAACCATGTGCGTGGAAGGAAGCTGAGGTGCGCTTCCCGCGAGTGCCAGGAGGACCCAGCAAAGAAGGCCCTATCGTCATCAAAAGCCAGCTGGGGCACTACATCACTTCTCGCACTCTTGCTGACAACGGCGCCTCGTCAACGGTGATGTACAGGCAGTTCTTCGACAAGCTAGATGACGAAGACAAGGAACGCCTGGAAACGATCTGCGCCTCGATGGAAGGGTTTGATGGCAGCACAAACACCCCCCTGGGTATCCTATCTTTCCCCGTCACTCTTACGGATGGGAAACACTCCCGCACAGAAGATGTGGACTTTGTCGTGATGAGGAAGCCACACCACACATACGACATTCTCTTCGGGAGAGACGGAATGGCAAGATTCAACGCCGTGGTATCCTCAGTCCACGGCATGATGGGATGGCCAACAGCTGAGGGTGTAGCGATGATCACCGGCATTCCCCAGGTATGCATCGCATCTGTCTCATCTAAACCCAAACCAAAGATGGCTAAACCAACCATCACCGAACCAGAAAGATGGGCCTTCAACGGCAAGTACCCTGACCAGGCCGTCTCCATTGGCCCAACAATTGTTGATCCCACACGCACCTTACTCAAGCGCTTATTACAAAAAAACACTGACATCTTCGCGTGGACACCAGCTGACATGACTGGTGTACCCCGAAGTAAGGCAGAGCATAAGCTCAAATGCGATCCGGCTGTTACGCCGATCGTACAAAAGCGCAGAGTAATGGGGTCAGAACAAACTAACGCGTGTAGAACCCAAGTCAAGGAACTCCTTGACGCAGGCATCGTACGCGTTAGTAGATATCAAACTTGGGTTGCAAATCCCGTTATGGTACCGAAGAATAACAAACAATGGCGCATGTGCATAGATTTCAAAGACTTGAACAAAGCATGCCCCAAAGATTGTTATCCGTTACCCGAAATTGATCTTAAGGTGGACTCGTTGGCACCGTTCCGCCTTAAATGCTTCCTGGACGCGTATAAGGGGTACCATCAAATCCACATGGCCGTTGATGATCAGGTCAAAACCGCTTTTCGGACGCCCGATGGCACATTTTGTTACCAAATGATGCCATTCGGACTTAAGAATGCCGGGTCCACATACCAACGCCTGATGGACAACCAGTTTCATGCCCAAATTGGGAGGAACTTGGAAGTCTACATGGATGACTTGGTCATCAAAAGCCCTGACCCAGAAGCGATGTTGAAGGACATCGAAGAAACTTTCAACACGCTCAGGAAGATAAACATGAAGCTCAACCCGAGCAAGTGTGCCTTTGGAATGAAAGAAAGGAAGTTCTTGGGGGTCATCGTCACTAAAGATGGCTTCAGAGCGAACCCTGAAAAGGTCGAAGCCATAATCAAAATGGAATCACCTACCACCATCAAACAGGCTCAGACACTGAATGGACGACTAGTGGCACTTAATCGCTTTTTGGCAAACCACGCGGATAAGTCGTTTCCCTTCGTGTCAACATTAAGAAACTGTTTAAAGAAAACGCACTTCCGCTGGACACCAGAAGCGGAAGCGGCTTTTCAGGAGATTCGGTCACGCTTGATCGAACTCCCAACGCTCACAGCACCAAAAGCAGGAGAGGAGTTAATCCTATACCTTTCCGCAACAGATAGAGCAACCGGGGCAGTCCTGCTAGTAGAGCGAAAAGGCATCCAGATGCCAATCTATTATGTCAGTCGTATCCTAACAGACGTAGAAACCCGGTACTCTACCCTCGAAAAATTAGTCTTGGCACTTATACACGCTTCACGCAGGTTAAGACGATATTTCCAGGGTCACCCAATCACCATTCTCTCCAACTTCAAACTTGCAAACGTTCTAGGCAAACCCGAGTTATCGGGACGCCTAGCCAAATGGGCAATTGAGTTGGGGGAGTACGCGATAAAGTATAAGCCAAGACCAGCCATAAAAGGCCAGGTTTTGGCCGACTTTATTGCGGAAGTGCCTGCATCGCGGGAAAAAGAGTGTCAGGAAGAGGCTCAACCCTCTCCAGCACAAGACATCAATGATGTCTGGCGACTCTACACTGATGGAGCAGCCAGTAACGAGGGTTCAGGCGCAGGGCTGAAACTAACCAACCCAGCAGGCCAAGAATACACTTACGCTATTCGACTGGATTTTCCAAGTACGAATAACGAAGCCGAGTATGAGGCATTCTTGGCTGGGCTGAGAATTGCGCGTAAGATGGGAGTGAAAAACTTGGAAGCCCACATGGATTCCATGTTAGTAGCCAATCAAATCAACGGGACGTACACGGCCGTGAACGACACAATGGCCCTGTACCTCGCACAAGCAAAATCCCTTATGCGCGATTTCAACGACTGCAAAGTCACACGTCAAGCGAAGTGAAAACAAATCTGCGGATGCGTTAAGCAAGCTTGCATCGTTAGCCTTCACCCACTTAGGAAAGGACATCCGCATTGAACTCCTCGAGACACCTTCGGTCCCGCACAAGGAAATTTGTGTCATCCAAACCGGCACAGAAACATGGATGACACCAATAATAAAATACCTTGCGGCAGGTACACTACCAGAGTCAAAAACACAGGCAAGAAAACTACGCTGTAAAGCACTGAATTATCAACTCATCGATGACATCCTTTACCGACGTAACTTTCTTGGCCCACTCTTATGATGCGTGGACAACCAAGATGCTGACTACCTCCTAAGGGAAGTACACGAAGGCATCTGTGGAGTACACGCAGGTCCCCGCGCTGTTGTAGCTAAGCTAAACAACGTGGGATACTTTTGGCCGGGGATGCATACGGATGCGCTGGCATACATCAGAAAATGCAGGTCTTGCCAGCTTTACGCACCCAACACGCACCGCCCGAAGAATGAACTTGTTCCAGTCACTTCTTCATGACCATTTCAGAAGTGGGCCATCGATGTGACAGGCCCATTTCCTACAGCAGCAGGAAATGTTCAGTTCCTAGTGGTAGCCATCGACTACTTCACCAAGTGGATAGAAGCAAAACCCTTAGCCCAAACAACCGCAAAACATATCAAAAAATTTATTTGGGAATTTATTATTTGTCGTTTTGGACTTCCACAGAATTTGGTGAGCAATAACGGCACCAACTTTGCTGACAAGAAGCTACAACAGTGGCTGAAAGAACTTCAAATCACCCACACCTTTACCTCAGTGGCACAGCCGCAAGGTAATGGTGAGGTGGAAAGAGCAAATAAGAGCATCGTCGAAGGCATCAAGAAGAGACTCTTGGAACACAGATCCGGCTGGGTGGACGAGCTTCCGCACGTCCTTTGGGCAAACAGAACGCTGAAGAAGGCCAGTACGGGAGAAACCCCGTTCAGCCTCACTTATGGCACTGAAGCCATGGTCCCGGTCGAAATTGGTTTACCCTCACCAAGGGTCTTGATTCAGCCAGAAGACAATGATGCGGAAAGACGGTTGGACCTTATGCTAACCGAGGAACGCAGAGACTTAGCCGCAGTGCGTGAAGAGAACTACAAGCGACAAATGCAAAAGTACTACAACACGCGGGTAAAACTCTGCAACTTCAAAGTAGGAGACTACATACTGCGTAACAACGAGGCTTCGAACCAAGAACGCCCAGGAAAGCTGGCCCCGGTCTGGGAAGGGCCATACATTATCAAAGAGGTCCTGGGAAAGGGCGCATACATGCTCGAAAGGCTCGATGGCACTCCCATCCCAAGAACATGGAATGGAGCTCAATTACGCAAATGTTATATGTAGATCAATTCCAAACTTGTAAAGAAAAGGCCTAGAGCCACTTCTAATGGAAATGATTCTCCTTTCACAATGTGTTGATAGCCTTACCTTTATACTTATGAACTTCCCACACTGATGTGCCGGTATTCACCGCATAAATGGGTGAAGAAGTAAGTCGTTACGTGTGGAAGGCGGCAAAACCCGCATAAACACAACGCTAGAAATCTCAAGTTTTAAGGAAAACCTACACGCAGGTCAGATGTAAGTAAAGTTTAGCCATCCTTGTAAGTGCAAGTGACGGTCTTACCCGCACAATCACGAACAAGGAAGCAAAACTTCAACCTATCATCTACCACGTTCAAAGGTTAACTTATTCTGAACACTTAGAAAATTTCAAAGGAAAAGATGAGGAAAACTTCCACGCAGGTCGGATATAAGTAAAGTTAAGCCATCCTACTAAGTGTAAGTGACGGTCATACCCGCACAATCATGAAAGAGGAAGCGAAACAAACTTATAATTTGCCACGTTAAAAAGTTAACTTATCTAAGTACTAAAGAAATTACTAAGTTAGATCAAAACACGCGTAAAATAAACAAGGCAAAGAACTAACACAATCTTTATTTCATCAAATTCAAATATTACAAAGATAGCTATACAAAAGCAAAAAATCTACGCTAATGGTGGAAAGGGATCTTCAGAATCAAGCTTCAGGACCACTTCCACTTGGACCCGCTCCATCAGTAGAGCGTGGTGGTTCAAGGAAAGCTTTAAGGATAGCTAGCCCATCATCAGCAGCAGCGACTTCGTTCACCTTCTCCACCACTGGATGCGGAAAGGCGGCATACTGGTTCACTGCTTGGTCATAAACAGCTTCAGTATTCACATCGTACAAAGGGAAGTTGGAAGGCGGGATGCCTTTCTCAACGAACCCTATACCAAGCAGGAAACCGGCCTTTTCCCCATCCTCATGAGAAGCGTTGAGGGCTGCGCTCATAGCATCGTCATAAGATGTCTCTGAAAAGACCCGATGCACAACCTACAAAGAAAAAATACAAGTATCAGAACCTTTTCTATTTACAAAGGAAAGCGTAAAGATATGAAAAGCTTACCCGAGACAACGCTTCTCGAAGAAGCCATTCCTTGGCAACCAGAGCTTCTTGGAGGGCGGCTTGAGCTTGGGTACAGGCGCGTTCGGCTTCACTTTTATTAAGGTTGGCAAGCAACACTTCCTTTGCAGCAGCCTCTTCGACGCCCTTTAGCTTCCGCTCAGTGTGGTCAAGCACGCCCCTCTGGTCCAGGATCTCTTGGAGCTTCTTCGCGTCCTCCATCGCCAAGGCATCATGAGCCTGCTGGAGAGCCTCTAATTTGGCTTTAAGCTCTTCATTCTCCACGCGTAGAGGCTCGGCAACAGCTTCAGCCTTGGTGGCCCTTTCAGTTGCGTTCCTAGCAGTCTCCTTAGCCAGCCGAAGCTGTTCATTAACAGCTTGGGCAGCCTTGGAGCGAGCCTCGAGACGGGCCTGAACCTCAACTTCAAGGGCCTTCAACGCCTTCTCCTTCTCCGCAGCCGCGGCGGAGAGCCTCCTATTCTCCTCCCGGACAGCCCGCGCCTGAGCTACTTCCTGAATGCGAGCTGCTTTTAACTTGTCTTTTTCACGACAAAGCAGCTCGACGCGCGGCTGCATCCGGGCCAGGAGAACCCGAAGCTCATTGCTTAGCCTACCCTCCTGGTAGCTAGCCATGGCTTCCCCCAACGCACCACTGGGAGCAGCGTGACGAGCCCACTCCACGCACTCCACAGGTGTGCGAAGGGTTGTTCATCGGCGGATGTTCCATCGTGGAACATACACTTCATTGGAATCCGACACTGCAAAAAACAAAAAGCAGTTAGGAAAAGATGATAAAAAAATATATATATATATATATAAATTAGGCCAAAAGAACCCTACGCACCTGTAGGGTCAATAACAGGCCGATAGCCGCCAAACCCGTCACCTGAACCCAAGGGAAATCCGTCCAAGAGGTCAGGTAGATGGGAAGGAGGCAGAGGTTGGCGAGAAGCCCCATGCGTACCTGAAGGATCGGCCGTCGAGGCCGATGACGGAGGAGGCATGGTGAAGTCCGCCGCGGTCGCCGCTGCGGAGTCCGCAGCAAACGTAACCGCCGGCTCGGTGAAAGATGCGGTAAAAATGGCACTCACAGCCGGCGGTGACGTCATCACAGCTGGAACAGTCTGCTCAGAGTGAGCAACTGAACCAGCGGAAGCAGGCGCAGGCGCCTGGGTCGTCGCCTCAGGTAGGCTGACCAAGCCTACCGTCATTGGCGGAGAGGTACTCCTCTGCACTCCACCCTGGAATGCGTCAACATCCACGCCTGCACAAAGAAGATAAGTATCAATGATGGAAAACTATGAAGTTAAAAGACAAAGGAAGTTTGTACTTACGGGTTTTCTTGAGCCTGAAAGTGCGGACGGGCGGGGATGAACCCGATGGAGCCGGCCTCTTCACGCCGGCCACCGTTGTTATCCTGGGCTCTCCGGAGGTGACAATCGTTGCAGCCTCCGGAGCGGTCTTATCACCACCGGGATTCCCCGCCACCTCTTCGCTCTCGGTCTCCGAATCAGACTGAGGCGCCGGATCGGCAGTGGAGGCCACCTTCTCCTTCCCCTTCCCGCCGGCAGCCTTCTTCTTCCGCACCAATGGAGGACCATCTGCGGATTCCTCATCAGAACATACGATTAGAGGAATTCCAGCAGAGGTTTCAACATTGAGGGGTCGAGGGTCGAATAGCGCCTTACCTGGCCGCCGGGCGCTAAGGATCTCGTGGCCTAGCGGATAGACCTCCACGAACCGATCCGCCGTTTGTTCTAGGATGGGCAACTCGTTCTCGTCTAGAGCGCGAGTACCCATCCGAGCGGGACCGTCAGCCTCCCGCGGGTGCATGAGCGACTGCAAGTCGTTCCCCTCTGAAATAAACAGGAAAGAAGTTAGAAGAGATTCTAAATCAACAAAAAGAAACAAGGCATACCGTAAGGAACAGAGTTCGAACCGTATTCGAGGACGATCGGAATCTTTCGCGCATCCGCTTTCTTCCACACCCGGCTCATCCCGAGCATCACCATCCCGGACTCCGCAAACCGGTAAACCGGAGATTGGACCCGGGATATCTTCGAGAACCATTCCGCCTCCTGGTAGTTGGAGGCGTGAAGGCTGGGAAGAGCTTCCCCGTTCTTGAATTTCATGGCAAGGGGGATGGCGCGAGCGGAGATGTAGAAGAACTCCCGCTTCCACGAGCGAAGACTGCGCTCGGTTGCGCAAATCTTCAAACCCTTAATTCGGGTTATCAACGTATACCACCCCTGGATGCACCTCCAAGTGTAAAAGGTCATCAGGCGGTCAACATAGGGCTCAATGCCCAGAATCCGGCACACCCACTCGAAGTGCCGGATCTTGGCAATCGCCATCGGGTGCACCTCGGTCAGGTGCACACCGTGCCTCTCCAGGACACGGTATACAAACTTTGTCAATGGGAACCTAAGATTCCCATAAACAAAGAATGCAGCATATACCCCGATCTTGCCTCTGGGGGCATCGTACACCGTCTGATGGGGTTCAGGAAACTCAGGCTCGAGAGACTCGAGCATGAACTTCCTGACGACGTACTGATACAGATCGACAGGCAGAGCACACTGGCACTCGCCAGCAGTACTCTTGTCATCGGCTGTAGACTCAAGATCACGAGACGACATCTTGCAGATGAAAGAAAACGATTTCGAGAAAAGGCTCGACTGAAAAGTTGAGTATTCACCGGAAATCATTCTAAAGATGAAGAGAAAAGTGAAAGTGTGAATTACAAAGAACCCTCTCCCCCTTTATATACTAATCGCAATTAATGCGATGAATTTAATGCGGAGGAGAGAGAAATCGAAGGTGCAATGAAACTATGACACGTGGCAAAAAGCAAGCTGGCAACAGCTGTTGAAAGGACGCATACCATTAATTTCGCGGCTACGCGCCCGAAAAATCGGCCCACGCGCCTGAAAAAGCGTCTGGAATGACCAGGTACTGTCACGTCACCATAACTTCCTGCACGTCCTGACACAGTCAGAAGAAAAACCGTCGCACGACGTTTCAGAGGTTTGGACTGTTCTTATCCTTTCACCAACTCTTCGAATTTCAAAAAAATTCAAAAAGATTCAAAAGTAAGCGAGAAAATACCCCTTACCTTGGCAACCAAGTAACCATAAGACGGGTGCGGGTACAGTGTCAAGGCAAAACCCTTCACATACTGAGCACCCGCAGGGAATTGACGCCAGGAATACCTTGGAAGTAAAGTAACCGTAAGACGAGTGCGGGTACAGTGTCAAGGCAAAACCCTTCACATACTTAGCACTCTGCAGGGAATTCAAACCAAAAAGGATCTTCTGGGCCATGCTTGCGGAAGCAGGAATAACATCCCCGCATGACGGGAACGTCGAGAACTATATTGTTTGAAACTCCATGATGGGATTGGTGGTTTTAGCATAATTGATCAATATGTTGAAAACTACCAAAACCCCATGGAGAATCCACACAAGTGGGACTCAACGCTCCTGACGTGCGAGGAGGTTACAAACCTACCCGCTTCATACCCAAATATCAAGCAGAAAAGTCGGGAATTTCTGCGTGACATCAGGAAAACCGCGGGAAGAATCACCACGGAAAACCTAAAAACTAAACCCTTTTCAAAACCCCTTGCTAAGTCCAAAAGTTCACCTCACTTATTAATAATTCATGAGAAGAACATTGGACTGGGGGGGACTTGAAGAGGTAGGTCCCAGCAGAGCCCAGTTGGACCCGCAAGACTCACCTTGAACAGGGACGTCTGCGCAACGAGCAACTGCTCCAGCAGGACCCACCATGCTCAGAGAACCTTACGCGCAGTACGCCAGCTGTACCTGCAGGGAAAGCCTCCCAATGGTGAAGTACCCCGCCTGTTCCCGCAGCTGCGGATACAAGCCATCAGGGAAGGCTACCCGCACTAACAGCAAGGCTACACGCACAAGGCATTAGCTACTTCAGTAGTCACATGAAGGAATGAGCAAGGCGGGAACACTCCCGCCTAAATGAGCCAGTCCGTATGCTTCTGGAAGATCTTTCGTACTATACCTACTAAGGTATGGGCAGAACAGACGATTTGACCAGAACAGCCCGTGAACCAATCACAGGGTGACAGCTCACCGACAACAGTACGAGGAGGAGCACCCTCTAGTACTGTTTGTCACTATTAGCCGCTGCCTACTCACCAACCCTTACAATGGGACGTGCGCAGCCTACAGTTGGCGGAACAGTGCGTAGCCGGCAGTAAAGGAACAGTGTACATCCGACCTTGTTACTGTTGGCCGTAGCCTATCCACCAACCAGCATGGCCTGTGCGTAGTCCACTGTTGGTAGAACAGGAATACTATTCGGCCGGCTGTACCTTCTAGGAAACCTACATTCGGCTATAAATATTCCAACACCTTGGAATGGTAAGGACATCATCTGATATCTCAATCTTATTTAGCAATCTCTTAATATACACTTATATTCAGAGCAATCTAGTCTGATTCTCACGCCGGATGGTGGTCACAAGGAGGAACCCCCCCTTCTCAGTGACGAGCTTACGGTGTCTGTTTTGCGGTCCCCTGAAGAACAACCTTCTCTGCTGGACCTCATCCTCGTGGGAAACATTACTTAACCCCCAGATTATCTATAATCTGCCCCAGGGTTCACTTAGTGTTTCTTCAGTCAGCCTTTGCAAATTAACAGCATCAATATCCCGGTTGGATATCAGCGGTTCCCGAGTGGTATATTTCAACAGTCATCCTCTCAAAGTGGTGGTCAGGTGGCTCAAAACCACATCATTCAGCAAGCACTCAAGGGTGTGAGCGATGGAGGGGCAAAACCGTCTTTCTCAAGGCAAAGTGGGGTTGGTCGTGGTGGAGGAAGAGGTGGAGGTGATCCCACAAGAAGCAACAGTTTTAAAGTGGGCTCGGGTTCACACAACGACTCTTGTGCTGACGATCTGCCTCACGTATCGAACGTTTTTCAGGATATAGCCAGTGAGTTTTTTTACAATGAATCTGAAGACGGGTTTGGCTTTGAGTGGAAAGCTTGGCCCGACCTGACCTGACTGACCCGTGAACATGAATACTTGGTTTGTATAGTTGGATTTTCTTTTCTTTTTAGAATGTTGAGATATGGATGCAGTTGATGCTATATGGTTACGTGGGTTTATTTTAACTTTATGTTATGCAAATATGAGTTTGAAAATCCATACGCTAATGACAAATCTGATAGGGATTAATCGAGAATGGAGGGAAAACTATGGAGAAAGGAGAACGGAGTGAGATTTTGGAACTTTTCTATTGTCTTTTCTTACAGATCCGCTTGAAGGGAGTTCCATGTTACGACCAGCTGATATTCTTGTGTTTGGGTGGGCAGGGGGGAAACACGCTTGTGTGGACCTTACATGAGTGTCTCCTCTTGTCGGGCTCAGGGACCGCGGATTTGTTGTGAGTCAGGTTGCGTTGAAGGCCGAATCGGGCAAAGTTGCCAAACACGAGAAAGCCTGTTTAGAAAATCAACACGTGTTTCTCCCTTTTGCTTTTGATACATTTGGGTTTCTGGCCTCGGAGGCCGTGAATTTTCTAAACAGGATTTAGTGTGTCGTTCATGGTACTTTGTCGTCTCCTACGACCCAACGCTTTGTTTTTAGTAGAATTGGTTTTGCTATTCAAAAGGGGGTTGCGGCGCAGCTTGTTGCCCGTTTGCCGGCCACTTTATTGTAATCGTTTTGATTTTAATGATAAATTAATTTTTATCTAATTCATAATGCAAAACATACAAAACATAGGTACTTAACTAATACTTAACTTTAACAATGGTAGATTTTACTCTAATGCCCAATTTTCTTATAAATACATATATGTTTTATATTAAACTAGGGAGGAAGCTTTTTAGTTTTTAACTTGCCAAAATCCCTTGCTTGTCTTGAAGATGATTGAACTCGAGCTTGCATTTGTGGACCTGAATGATGACATGGCACGTGCCATTGCCTATCTTATTATATTACTTCATTGACCCTTGACAATTACTTAGGGATTGCTTGTTTAGCTCCTAGTGGGACTTTTCAGACATATACACTTAACCGGTTGGTCTAGAGCAGTTTGTGGCACCAACATCCGATAATTATCTATATATATAGTTGGAATTTTCAAAAATAATCTAATGAAGATATATGGTATTAAGTATGTGATCATTCCAAATACTTGAAAATTGTTTTCAAATGTTATAGATAGAATTAACAACACTAGGTTAGTTGAACCATGTAACAGCCAGCTACCGTCGCACCATAATATTGTCCGTTTTGGCCGGGACGTATCACCATCGCCTCACGGATTTGATTTTGGTTGCCCAGGTGGAGACTTCCCAGGTGGTCACCCATCCTGATACTACTCCCACCTGAGCACGCTTAACTGTGAAGTTATCCTCTCATCCACTACCATTAAGCGTCCAAAACGCGTTATGATGGGGAATGTATCCACCTCCTTATAAAGAAGGCTTAATTCTTCTCCCTAACCGATGTGGGATGTCACAATCCACCCTTTAAGGGTCCAGCATCCTCGCGGTACCTGGCACCACCGGTCCAGCCCTGGCTTTGATACCATCTCTAACAGCCCAGCTACCGCCGCACCATAATATTTTCCGCTTTTGCCGGGACGTACCACCATCGCCTCACAGATTTGCTTTTGGTTGCCTAGGTGGAGACTTCCCAGGTGGTCCCCCATCCTGATACTACTCCCACCTGAGCACGCTTAACTGTGGAGTTCTCCTCTCATCCACTACCATTAAGCGTCCAAAACGCGTTATGATGGGGAAGGTATCTACTTCCTTATAAACAAGGCTTAGTTCTCCTCCCCAACTGATGTGGGATGTCACAAAAATTAGTAATTTCGTCAGCTAAACATATATGCTTATACATTTGAATATTAAATTATTTAATTCTATAAAAGTTACAAAAAAATTTATAATTACAATTTGGTTAATTGAATTTTAAAAAAGAAGATACATATTCAACTACTAAAACCGTCCCTAAGGTTTCACGCATTTTATCAAATTTTGTGCATATCACAAACCGACTTAAGTCGGGTAAAACAATCTAAAACATCACATATAATATGAAACTTCACTTAGGTATGGTAAAACAATCCTTTTAGAAACATCACATGTAATAGCTTCATTTCAGCCTTTAACTCCATTAGGGTAAATGCGGGATAACAGATTTTGACCTTGAAAATGGCATTAGGAACATCCAAAATGTTTGCTTTGATTCGAGTTTCAACCCAATAGATATGTCACAAGAACATAATTAAATGCAACGCAATTTATACATATCTCTAATACAATATTGCTCTAATTTTTTTCACTTACATTTCAGGATACATTGAGCAACTACAAAAGGTCAATAATGCAACATGTACAACTTCTATAGGCATCAATCACTCAACATCGACTACTTCTGCTTGGGATTTTTATTGTATCAAAGTAGGATCTGAGTAGTTGATAATGCAGCATGTACAACTTCTACTCTAGATTTTTCACTTATATTTCACAATATATATCACTGAACATGTACAACTTTAATATAATATATATAGATATAGATATAGATATAGATATAGATATATAGATATAAATTTCTGAACTTGATTATGAGTTGTTACATAAGAAAATGCTTATGTGTTAAAAATAATTTAATTTAATTTAATTTAATTACCTATAATTTAGATTGTTTAAAAAAAATATTAAAAATAATAAATGATGTTTTAAAGATCCACCTTGACGTAGTAATGTATTTTAAGATAGTTGATCCATTGACTATGATTTAAGGATAGTTAATGTGTTGACTATGGTTTAAAAATATGTAATGGCCAGATGATATAAGTTGGCTGTAACATCTGCGTTTTTGAGATTTAGTTTAATTAGATAAAACGAGTTATTTTAATTACGTGTCGTGTTGCAATATTTAGTTAGTTAAATAATGAGAAAGGATGAGATTATTAAGGTTAGTGGACTTCAATACAATTTATGGGCCTAAAAGCCTTTGGGCTTTGCCTATTTAAACCCCTAAACCCTAATTTAATCCTTATTCTCATCATTTCACCATCATTCTCCAATCATCATCACACCCACCCATACACACATTTTCTGTACACATTCCATCTTTCCATTTAAATCCAAGATCTAGTTCAACCACTTTGAAAGGTAAGCATTATGTTTATTTTCATTTTGTTCTACTTTCGTTAAGATCTAATAAATGAACAAACGAACCCAGCCGTCATAAACAAGCAACGATCGAACCGATTAAAAACGGGATCTTGGCTAAACAAGCAAACAAGATATGGAATATATATATATATATATATATATATATATATATATATATATATATATATATAGGGGGGAGCTTTCAAATGAGAACCCCTTTGAGTTTTAAGAACTCGAAAGAGCTCAATGTAACGATTTTTTTTTTGAATTTTTTTTACACATGCGTAATATATGTAAGTTACATACACGTAAAAAAATTACAGAATTTTTTACGCGCCGAGTCGACTTATTACACATGTGTAACGGACGTAAAAATTAGTGTAATCACTTACAACTTTATTCTCCCTCCTACTTTGACTTTTTAGTCAGATTTAATCTCAACCACACAATCCAATCCATTTAATAAAATGTGTGGCTACGAATTGAGTTCTTAAGTTCTTAAAACTCAACATGGTTCTCAAAATATCCCTCCCATATATATATATATATATATATATATATACATATATACATACAGGTATAAACATTCATATTTATAAGCAGGCTAGAACATAAACTGATGTGGAAAACGCAGCTCGAAGCCGGATCCGAATTCCAGTAAGGAGCAGCTTCGGTGAACAGTGGGCGTGCACGGAACCCTAGACGCGGCCTGCTTGAGCCAAACACAAACCCATTAAACCAGATCTGAACCGCGGCGACTTGGTGGGTCTTGTATCTGAGCCGTGCGACGAAAATAAACTAGAACCAGATCTAATTAAACACCTGATACGACGTGCAAATGGTTCTCCGGAAAAAAGAATTCGCACCGCCATGCGAATGGTTTTCTGGAAAGAATTTGCACACTATGCGAATATTCTTGGGTGCGAATCCTTCCCAAGCGAATTGTTTGTGAGCGAATGGAATTGATGCAAGCAACTCGTTTCTCCACCCCGTGTTCTACTATGAAGTCACCATTGTCACCATAAGCAGGGGACCCGTGGTGGCCGGAAATACGGGAATGGCGGCGGCGACATCCGTGAGTACAGAAGGAGAAGAAGAAAGATGATGCGTGGGGTGGGGCAGGGCTACTTCATGGTTTATATAGGTAGGTGAGGCAATGGCGTTTGGGTAATTGATCAATAACCTTTAATAATAATACTAATAATAATAATAATACTCATTAATTATAAAAGAAGAAAGTAAGAAAACAAACGGGGCCCGAACCCGAGACCCGACTCGTTTAAAACCCGTAACCCGACTTATACTAGGCCGCTGACTTATGAGACCCGCTCAGAAATACTTAAAGATAAGGGCTCGTATATAGTGAATGAATCATAAGAACATGAAAACTGAGCTATAGACTTAACCCAAGAAGTAATTCTGTTAGAAACCCGTTAACTTATGAAGCTCGTAAGGATGCTTAAAGGTATGAGTTCGTTACGAAAGTAGTTGACTTATAAAAGACAAATATATATATATATATATATATAGACATGAGAACATAAAATAAAGTTAGGGATGTAAATTAGAAATAATAAAATAAATATAACATACATACATATATATATATATATATATGAAAACAATAAATATCGATTACGAATATAAACTAATGAAGTTGGTTCGTTAATAAAATAAAGTTAAGTATATTAAACTAATATGATCGGTTTAAGGAGATTGTATGTTCGGTTCAGTTAACCTAAAAGTTAACCCCATTTACTTTGGAAAATAAATAACAAACAAATATAGAGGATTAATACGTGTGCATTATTAACAGTTAGTTGAGCTCAGTTGATGAAAGGATTACTATTAATTCGGAGAGGAATCGACTACATGTGAGTTCTAGCCCCTTTCTCTGTGACGTTTTTCAGGGCTGTGTGCATACTCCTATGTGATAGTTAATACCCTTATCCTAAGTGATAAGTGTATGATATGTATATGATTATTTATTGAATGTTATTATTGAATGTTGTATGAATGTGCGTATATAAATATAATTATTATATATGCAATTGAAAGATATGTAGTATGCATGTATGATAGGAAACGTATGAAGTAAACGTATGGATGACTGATGGGACATGTATGGTTGTATGGTTAAGCGAGACACAGGGACCAGATCCTATTAATATCTGAGATGACAGGGACCAGACCCTAATAATATCTGAGATTGAGATAGAGGGACCAGACCCTAATAATATCTGAGACAGTGGGGACTAGACCCTAATAATATCTGAGATTAGAGGGACCGGACCCTATTAATATGTGGGATAGAAGGGACCAGACCCTTGAAAATTTCTGAGATTGAGGGACCAGACCCTAATAATATCTGAGATAGTAGAAGTAGGATAGTTACGATATACCATAGGAAGTAGGAAAGAAAATGTGTAAATACGTGTGTATGTACGTAAGGTATATATGAATGAGTAATAGCAAGTAAAGTACGAAATACGTATCTCCAAACGCGTATAAGTTTGAACATGAAAGTAATGTATGTTGAGTAACTAGAACTCACTCAGCGCAGCTGACTTTTAGTATGCACACAGGTGAGTAGGATGAGACAGGTTGCATGAGGGAGACACGTGGCAAATAAAAGAAGACTGGCATCAAAGAATAGAAGAGTGTGTTATTTATGTTTATGTTTAAGACTCATGTTATTTTTGTTTAAGACAAAAAGTATTTATGTTATGTACGAATGGTTGACTTTTATTTCTGTGAAATGTTTTAATTAACACTGATTTTCTGAATTATGTGAATGAGTAAATCCAACCAGCGTGAAAGTCGGGTTCCCAGGCTCGGGGGCCTTACACGTTGGTATCAGAGCATAAGTTCGAGAGAATAAGCATCCTATATGCTTAGACTCGAACAGAGAATGTGACAAAAGAAGAAATAAAGAAGATGCCAGTCAGAGAATGCCATGTGTCACTCAAGCAAGCTTAAGAACGTGAATTTCCCTATAACGTAAGGATAAGTAAGAAGATTGTATGAGCTGTTAGAGATAAGATTACTTGCTTATATTTGAAATGCTTGATTGTTTAACTGCTTTAAGTAGAACCGAGCACAAGTAGACTCACGAAAGGAAGCGGATAGGACACGAAGAGTGACGTGAGCAGCTAGTCACAGCTGGCCACTTGTAACATCCGCATTTCTAAGAAAAATAAATAACGGGAAGTTTATTATTAATTGTGTGTCGTTAGTGTCACACCCCGACCAATGAAGGCGGAAACGTCGAGGCGCGACATGATTGCTCATTGCACAATGACACTATAAAGTTACAATATTTAAACAACTCATTTAAATCCATATCATCATAAATAACACAATAATTGTTCATACAAAATGCCAAATAGATAGATAAACAAATAACTTGTTCTTTTATTTTCTAATATCCTAAAGCCAAGATAATAAGTTTCTTCAAGTAATCCAATCAAGCTAACATCAAACCTGTAACATTGCATAAAATAGAGTTTGTCAACACGAAAGTTGGTGAGCAATTTTCATAGTTTTGGACAATAAGTATATAGTATGAAATCCACAACTAGTATATGAAAACAATAAATAATAGCAACAATTTAGATAATGAAATGGTCAATAAGAATACATTGACGACACCTTTCTATATAGGGATACCATATATACTCGGAATTAACGTATGATCATACTTTGATGAGGCTACCCGCCTTAGCATTCAAGAGGCTACCCGCCTTAGCATTCAAGAATTTGCACATAATCATGTAAAACATATAACACCAAATCGAGCATTTATTTAAGTAAACATATACAATACGTGTTGTGGTTTAAGAATCAAGTATAAATCATTTGAATTTGAATAAGTATGCAATGTCACCCCCAAAACGAAAGATGGAAAACGGGGGATGAAAAAGTACTCACATTAACAAGTAACTTGAAAGATAGTGTCGCGAATAATCGGAGAGATCGGTTTAACGAGCAAGACCTATATTAAACGGGTCTTGTGTTAGTAGGTAGTCTTGGAAGGGTTTAAAATAAAATGCATGACAAATAAAGTAAATAAATAAAGTTTAGGATTTAAAATGTAAATATTTGAGAAATTAAAGAAACGAGTTTTGTAAAATAAGTTTACTCGAAACCGGGTCTCGGTATTCTATTCATTAGTTTTTTTCTTTTTTTTTACTCAACCTGTGTTAAGTAATAATGTGGGTTAAAATGCGATATTGCAAAACCCTTGGTTATAAGAATACCAAAACGAGGTTTAAACGACTGTTCGGGTTTGTCGGTTCGAGACTTGATAATTGACCAAGCTCAAAGTTAACTTCCCAAAATCATAAATGTTAATGAGATAACTCAATAAAATCAAAATAGACTTAACCAAGTATGTAGTTCTATTGTGAAGAACCTTAAAGTTCGTTAAGCGAGTATACGACCTTATCGGTTCGAACTTGTTATAAGATCAAGTTGGTTACCGACATGCCAAGTATGTTTAGAAATTAACTAAAATTGATTTAAAATATAATATTGAAGAAAAATATGAGTTTTGGTGGCTAAAAACACACTTGTGTGTCTTAAGCGAGTGAACTCGGTTTAGTTCGGTTTTTGGTTCGGTCCTTAACTCGGAATAAGACCGAGGATGGTTACCACATACCGAATTACCATGGAACTTGTAAAATAACTTATAAATAGTAATACTCAAGTTTTACATTCAAAAAGTTAACAATAAAGTTTTCATTAACGATATATTGATTTATTCAAAGAGCTAGTCTGACCGTGCTGAGCATCTGAGGGGAGTATTAGAAGTTTTGAAGAAGGAGAAATTGTATGCAAAGTTCTCGAAGTATGCATTTTGGCTGCAAGAGGTACAATTTTTAGGTGACATAATCAATCCCGAGGGGATTACTGTGGACCCAGTCAAGATTGAAGCGATAAAGAATTGGACGACTCCACGAAACCCGACCGATATACGCAGTTTCCTAGGGTTAGCTGGCTATTATAGGAGATTCATTCCGGGCTTCTCCAAGATAGCCGCACCGTTGACCGGCATGACCCGGAAGACTGTAGTATTCAGTTGGGGTAAGAATCAAAAAGAAGCGTTCGAAGAATTGAAGAGAAGACTCACTCAGGCACCAATCCTTGTTCTGCCCGATGGTGAAGAAGATTTGGTAGTCTGTACCGATGCTTTGTATCAAGGGTTAGGTTGCGTGTTGATGCAATGGGGGAAGGTCATAGCCTAAACGTCTACACATTTGAAAGTTCACGAAAGCACATACCCGACGCATGACCTAGAGTTAGCAGCTGTGGTGCATGCTCTCAATATTTGGAGGCACTACTTGTATGGTACCAAGTGTACTATATATACAGATCACAAGAGTCTGAAATACTTCTTCGAGCAGAAAGAGTTAAACATGAGGCAGAGAAGGTGGTTATAACTGATAAAGGACTATGACTGTGATATCAAGTATTACCCGGGGAAGGCTAATGTGGTTGCCGACGCCTTGAGCCGGAAGAACGCAGAAGTCATCGCGACAATAAAGTCTTATAAGCTGGTAATCAACTCAGATTTCTTTGAAGAGATCAGCAAGGTCCAGTCAGAAGTGTTGGTAGATGAAGGGTTGATGAAGAAAGAAAGGATTTTTGGGCAGTAGAACGAGTTGATAGACAATACTCATAGTGTAAAGACCAGGTTTGACAGGATGTGGATTCCACGTCATGGGAATCTTAGGGATCGAGTCCTAGACAAAGCCCATAAGTCTCGATACTCGATCCATCCAGGGTCCACTAAGATGTACCAAGACTTGAAGACCTGGTGGCCGGGTATGAAGAACGAAGTAGTAGATTATGTCGGTAAGTGCTTGACTTGTTTGCAGGTCAAGGCAGAGCACCAGAAACCGTATGGGAAGATACAGCCTTTGGAGATACCCGAATGGAAATGGGAACACATCACCATGGACTTCATAACTAAGCTACCGCGTACAGCTAAGAATCATGATACCATATGGATGATTGTGGACCGTTTGACGAAGAGCGCTCATTTTATACCTATACGAGAGGCTATCTCGTCAGAAACGTTAGCAAGGATGTTCGTTGAGGAAGTTGTGGCGACACATGGAGTGCCATTGTCGATCGTGTCCGATAGAGATACCCGCTTTACTTCAAGATTTTGGAAGAAGTTCCATGAAGCCATGGGAACAAGACTGAACATCAGCACGGCGTATCATCCTCAAACCGATGGGCAGTCTGAAAGGACTATCCAAACCCTTGAGGATATGCTACGTGCTTGTGTGTTAGAATTTGGAGGAAGTTGGGACGATCATCTGCACTTAGCAGAATTCTCGTACAACAACAGCTACCATTCGAGTATTGGTATGCCACCGTTCGAGATGTTGTATGGAAGACGTTGCAGAACTCCCATGTATTGGGGAGAAATTAGTCAGAGAGAAATTGGAAGTTTAGAAGTGGTGCAAGAAACCTCTTCGAGGTTTGATCAGATTAAGGCCAGAATGAAAGCCGCTTAAGACCGCCAGAAGTCATATGCCGATAAGCGGAGACGACCGGTTGAGTTTAATGTTGGATACCATGTGATGCTTAAAGTCTCACCTTGGAAGGGAATCATACGTTTTAGAAAGAGGGGAAAGCTGAGTCCAAGGTACATAGGACCGTTCAAGATCGTGGCTCGTGTGGGCGAAGTGGCTTACAAGCTAGACTACCTGATGAGCTAGAAGGAATTCACTATACCTTTCATGTTTCTCACTTGAGAAAATGTCTAGCGGATGACACATCCAATGTGCCGCTTCTGGACATCGAGGTGGACGAACAGTTGAACTATGTCGAGCAGCCTATTGAGATAGTTGACGGCAAATAAAAGCAGCTTCGTCAAAAGGTTATTCCCTTGGTGAAAGTGATATGGAAGCACCGTAAGGGATCGGATGCTACTTGGGAAGTTGAAGAAGAGATGCGCAAGTTTTACCCGCTTTTGTTTAGTTGAAATAGTTAGATTTCGGGGACGAAACCTCTTTTAAGGAGGGTAGACTTGTAACATCCGCATTTCTAAGAGTAATAAATAACGGGAAGTTTATTATTAATTGTGTGTCGTTAGTTTAATTGTTTGCGTGTTTATGTTTGGATAAGGTTTTGGTTGGAATGGGAAGTGGGTGGTGGGGCCCTTAGACCCCCTATATATATCCCATCTTCTTCTCCATTCCATTTCTTTACACAACACCAACACTCAAGAAACACACACACTTTCTCTCTAAAACCCGAAACCAATCCCAAGCTAAAAGAAGAAAGAACCTTGTGTGTGAACGCCATCAAACATCAAAAATCACGTCCAGATCCTCGAGTTGTTTCAGATATGAACCGAACCCGAGAACAGAAGGTGGGTTTTGGTTAAAAAGGTTAAGTTTTAGGTCGGTTTCGACATGCAAACTGATAGAATGCTAGATCGGGCTGTAAAATGTAAGAAAAACATAAACTTGGTAAGTTATAACCTCTTGCGTGCGTTTTAAGCTAAAAAGGTGATGGTTGGACTATGAGAAACACGAGTATGCAAAGTTGGTACAACCCAAAACCCATAAAAAGAGTAGAATCGGGTCCTAAGGAAGAATCTCGGAGGAGAATGGCCTTAAAATGGTAAAAACGAAGTAAAACAGGGTTTTTCGGATGAAAAAGGGCTTCGCATTGCATGCCATGCGAAATCCAAGAATTTTGCATCGCACGCCATGCGAAGCGAAATAAGCATGCGAAGCAAAATCGCATGCGAAGCGAAATTCTCATGCGAAGAGAAATCCCATGCATCGCATGCGAAGCGAAATTCCATGCGAAATGGCTATGCGAAATTTCATGAAATCCATTTTCTGATGAATTTTTGCTAAAGGACTGTCAACCCCAGCCAGGGGCTCTGCCCCTTGGACCCTCGTTAGCTAAGGGTTTCATTAACTTAGATGTAAGAAGTAGTAGTAATGGACAATTAACACGCGTAATGTGTTGTACAGTTAGCCGTGCACAGTTAAGGAAGGGCATTACCATTAACGGCAAGAGAAACCGACTTCAGGGGAGTTCTAGCCCCTTTTATGCGTTATGTTTTCGGGGCTGTGTGCATACTCCTATGTGATGGATAATACACTTACTTAAATGGTAAGTTTATGATACGTGTATGACCATGTATTGAATGTTATTATATATGATGATTATATGAATGATTGATGAGACAGGTATGGTTGAATGGTTAAAGGTTGCATACCCTACTAATATATGCGAAGAGTACGAGGTTGCATACCCTAATAATATATGCGAAGAGTACGGGGTTGCATACCCTACTAATATATGCGAAGAGTACGGGGTTGCATACCTTAATAATATATGCGAAGAGTAAAGGGTTGCAGACCCTAATAGTATCTGCGAAGGTCCTAGGGCGAAAGGCTCTTTAAAACGTAGAACGGTTATGTATGTATAAAAATAATGAAGGTAAGTAAAGATATGAATGTATGGAAGTATGAAAGTAAGAACGAACGTAATATGTGTCTTCGGATATATATATAAACATGTGTAAGAATATGAACGTAATGTATGTTACCTGTTTAACTAGAACTCACTCAGCGTAGCTGACTTTTAGTATGCACGCAGGTAAATAGGTTAAAGGAGCTGGCTTGAGGATGGCACATGGTAGGGACTGGAAGACTGGCATCTCGGGGAAGAAATGTTATGAAATATGATGTTATGTTAAAACAATTCAGCTTTTGTTAAGACAAGATTTTGTTGTTTTGTAATTTGATGGTTGATGTTTTATTATTCCGCGAAAGTTTTTAATTAACTCTGATTTTAGAACTGTGTTTATGAGTAAATCCAATGCCAAAGTAGGGTTACCGGGAACGGGACCTTACACCACTGTTATTACCTGCAGCCTTACTATCCTTGTACTAAATAGTTCCTTACGTGACGATGTTTGTGTTTTCCCTTTAGGATTTTGATGGCTGATACTAAGACTGATGGACAAGGAGGGCGCAAGGGGCGTCGTGGTAGGCCCCGTATCAACCCAGTACCCTCTGAGGAACCGATTACTAAGCCTAGTGAAGACAGAAGCCTGACTGTATGTGGAGAAGAGTATCAGCTCAATCCTGCTATTCAAGCTGCGATTACCCAAGTTGTTGTTGCTGCAGTGAAGAATCTCCAATCAGGCAAGTCTACCGAAAGCCGTACTAAGACTGTTGAGAAAACTGGGGAGATTAGTGAGAAGGATAATGATACTGAGGTTGAGGCGTCAAGCGAGATTCGTTTTGTGAAGATGAATAAGGGGAAGAGAGGCCGAGGTGGTAGCAACTACAGAACCTTCAAAGGTTGTGACCCACCTCAGCTAACTGGTGCTGGTGACGTAATCGCTACCTTCAGTGGATAACTGCAATGGATAAGGTTATCCGCATTAGCGAGTGCCGTCCCGACCAAGCTGTGGGCTTTGCTACTCAGTCATTTGGTGATGAAGCTATGTTCTGGTGGGAAACTGTTGAACAGAGAAAGACTGCTGCTGAAATTAAGGCGATGAGGTGGGATGATCTGAGAGAGATGGTAATGAAGAAGTTTTGTGCTGATGTTGAGGTTGAAAGGGCAGAGATGAGATTCCTGAACTTGAAAGCGGGAAATATGACACACCGTGAGTATATTACTGAGTTTAACCGTATGTCAAGACTCGTGCCCGAAATGGTGAATACTGAAGCTAAGAGAATCAAGTGTTATGTCAGAGGATGCCACCAAACGTCCGCACACTGGTCAGGACAAGCAGACCCGCTACTTTTGATTCCGCGCTCAAACTTGCTGAAGTGGTTTACGAGGACCTGGCAGTGAATGAAGCGGTGGTTGAGGTGAAGAAAGACAAGGGGTGGGATAATCAGGGGAAGAGGCACGATACTCAGCTGTGGAACCCAAGAGACAAGAAACGCGAGGTGTGGGAGACGAAGCCATGTCAGACTTGTGGGAAATGGCACGGTGGTGAGTGCAAGTGGGGAAAAGGTACTGATGTCTGCCATAAGTGTGGAAAGGCTCATGTGGAGAGTGTAGATAGGGATTGAATGCATGCTACAAATATGAGAAAATGGGACATTATGCTCCAGAGTGTACTGCTAAACCCGCGTGTTACAAGTGCGGGAAGACAGGTCACTTTGCGAGGGAATGTAAAGAAGGTGAAGCTGGAGGTAGTGGAAAGAAAGATGCTGAGAAGAATAGGCCAAAGACAAGGGCTTACATGCTGACTCAGGAACAAGCCAAGCAGATTCCCGATGTTGTGACAGGTACATTCCTAGTAAATGGTATGTCTGCTTCTGTTTTACTCGATTCAGGTGCTAATAGAAGTTTCGTAGATGTAGCATTCTGTAAATTAGCTAAAATGACGTGTTGCCGTGTGCCTGAAACTTTTATGGTAAAAACGGCTAGTGATACCTCTGTTAGGATAATGAGAATGGTTAAGGACGGTAATGTAGAATTAAAGGGACGTGAGTTCCTTGTTACTCTTTTGTAATAACCTTAGGAGGATTCGATGTGGAAACGGGAACACATCGCCATGGATTTCATAACTATCTACCGTGTACAGCTAAGAACAATGATACCATCTGGGTGATTGTGGACCGATTAACTAAGAGTGCTCTATCTACCTAGACGAGAGGCCATCTCGTCAGAAACGTTAGCGAATGTGTTCATTAAAGAAGTCGTAACGAAGCATGGAGTGTCATTGTCAATCGTATCTGACAGAGATACCCGTTTCACTTCCTGATTCTGGAAGAGGTTCCATGAAGCAATGGGATCGAGATTGAACATCAGCACGGCATATCATCCTCAAACAGATGGGCAGTCTGAGCGGACTATCCAAACCCTTGAGGATATCCTACGTGCATGCGTGTTAGATTTTGGAGGAAATGCGTAAGTTCTACCCGCAGTTGCTTCTGTAATAGATAGGTTTCGGGGACGAAACCTTTTTAAGGAGTGAAGACTTGTAACAACCGCGTTTTTGAGATTTAGTTTAATTAGATAAAACGAATTATTTTAATTACGTGTCGTGTTACGATATTTAGTTAGTTAAATAATGAGAAAGGATGAGATTATTAAGGTTAGTGGACTTGAACACAATTATGGGCCTAAAAGCCTTTGGGCTTTGCCTATTTAAACCCCTGACCCCTAATTTAATCCTTATCGTCATCATTTCACCATCATTCTCCAATCATCATCACACCCACCCATACACACATTTCCTGTACACATTCCATCTTTCCATTTAAATCCAAGATCTAGTTCAACCACTTTGAAAGGTAAGTATTATGTTTATTTTCATTTCATTCAACTTTCGTTAAGATCTAATAAATGAACAAACGAACCCAGCCGTCATAAACGAGCAACGATCAAACCGATTAAAAACGGGATCTTGGCTAAACAAGCAAACAAGATATGGAATATATATATATATATATATATATTTATACATATATACATACAGATATAAACATTCATATATATAAGCAGGCTAGAACATAAACTGATGTGGAAAACCCAGCTCGAAGCCGGATCCGAATTCCGGTAAGGAGCAGCTTTGGTGAACAGTGGGTGTGCACGGATGCCTAGACGCGACCTGCTTGAGCCAAACACAAACCCATTAAACCAGATCTGAACCACGGCGACTTGGTGGATCTTGTATCTGAGTCGTGCGACGAAATTAAACTAGAACCAGATCTGATTAAACACCTGAGGCGACGTGCAAATGGTTTGCCGGAAAAAAGAATTTGCCCCGCCGTACGAATGGGTTTGCAAGAAAGAATTCGCACCCGTGCGAATGGTTTTCTGGAAAGAATTCGCACACCATGCGAATATTCTTGGGTGCGAATCCTTCCCGAGCGAATTGTTTGTGAGCGAATGGAATTGATGCAATCAACTCGTGTCTCCACCCCGTGCTCTACTATGAAGTCGCCATTGTCACCATAAGCAGGGGACCCGTGGTGGCCGGAAAGACGGGAACGGCGGCAGCGGCATCCGTGAGTACAGAAGGAAAATGTAAGGCCCCGAATCCCGGGAATCCTGCAGTTGGTAATCATATCCAAAATAAAAAAAAAATTAAAACCAAACAAGTTCATCTTATTTAAAACCATTTCAGAGTAATTAAACAGCGGAATAATAAGTATTAAAATTCCCAAAAACCGGGAATTGGTGCCCAAAATCAAATGTATAAAATAAATAAATAAATAAATTGTTTGTTTTATTTGAATTCCTCGACCATAAATGCCTTCAACCGTCCAAGTAATCTCTAGCACGTCCAAGCGATAATCCTAGCCTTAACCTGAAAATCAATCTAACATACACACAAAGTCAGCTTGAGCTGAGTGAGTAAATCAGATTTATTTAATAAATATAAAAATATTTGAAGAAAATCATAAGTAATTAGATAAATACTTTTCTCTTGGTCAAATACGCAACACGGGCCTCCTCACCCCGGGTCTTCCCCGAGTAATATATTTGACCCGCCCGCGGTTTAACAAAAACCAACAAAATCATGCAACACGAGCCTCCTCACCCCGGGTCGTCCCCAAGTAATATATTTGACTCGGTCACTGTTTAATAAAACAAAAATCACGCAACACGAGCCTCCTCACCCCAGGTCTTCCCCAAGTAATATATTTGACTCGATCACGGTTTAACAAACCTAAACACGTGATGCGGGCCTCCTCACCCCGGGTCTTCCCCGAGTAATATATTTGATCCGACCACGGTTTAGCAGAACGGCGGGCCTCCTCACCCCGGGTCTTCCCCAAGTAATATATTTGACCCGCCGGGACATAAAAATGCAACACGGGTCTCCTCACCCTGGTCTTCCCCAAGTAATATATTTGACCCGATCACAGTTTACCAACACATACACATTCACATACACACTTACAAACATCTAATTCAAATATTCAACCAACCAATATCATCACATTCAATCCATAAATAATGGATATTCTAGGAATTAATACTAGGCCTAATAGCAACCTCGAGCATAAACCACAAGTAATATGTATAACTTTAAGGAATATACGACCATAACGAGTCTAAAATATCCTAACGCATAGAATATTATTCACACATAGTTTCATAAATCCACAAGTACGAATAAGGCTATGTAATACCATCCAAATAGTTTAAACGAGTAAAAACAAGTAAAATTGTAATAGGGTGTGTATGCTAGCCCAAAACGTAAAAAGGTAAAAAGGGGCATCATGAACTCACCTGACACGGGGCACACAATCACAACGAGCTAGAGAGTCCCTAAGTATTCCCATGACTCGAACGCCTGTCGGGTTACACGCAAAGATTACTAACGGAACCGAACCGACTCGTTTATCCTACTACGCGTGATGATTTGATTTACCTAAAGCGTCGGCCTTACCAAATTCAATTAAAACAGCTCCCGGGGCCTTGTATTTACCAAAACCTCCCTTAGCTAATTCCGGTGGCAAAGGATTCCCAAATTACCCCCGGGAGTTGCTAATTGAAAGAATATGTGCGTTTATGAGTTGTTTATGCTCTCAACAACCAACTCAGCCCCGTGTGGACCAAATTTAATAAAATCACAGACAACAAGTCCACACAACACTACACGAGTTGGATGGGTCGGTAACTCGCAAACACAACGCACCAACTATCAAATAAACGCGAATTCGCGTTGTACCGACCCGTTTGAGTAACCGACAACCAATTCAGCCCCAATACTTACAAAAATCATTTTTCCATAGCCCGTATATCAAACCGAAGTTACACAAACTGAATTGGTTGTTAATTCCTTCAAACCTCGCGCTAAACACAACAATCTAACAATCTAGACAACCGAACACTAGTTTTCAATCTATCACTAGTTGACCAATCAAACGAAAACCATAGCTCACGATATTAAGTATGTTACACTAGACATACCTAAGAAGATTATGGAGCAAGAACATCAATCAAAACAGCCCCGAAAGTGTTCAAAAGGACAGCCACCGGTTAAGCCTAAAACGAAAGTATCGATCAATAACTAGTATAACATGCAGATTTTAGCATGCAAAGATGTATTTTATTACATAGGAAAACCATAGAAATAAATTATACATTCTGAACACATAGTTTAACGTTCACATGTCACACTTCACACTTTACTTCAAATTAAACAATTGTTAATTAATTAAATTAGTCCATTTCCTTCACTTCCGCATGTTCAATTCACTTTTAATATGGCATGGATCATGTGAATTATCATATAAAAGGTGTTAAGTTTCTTTTTTATATTTTGTATATACGTGTTAATGAGATATTATATTTAAAGAGATCGCTGACTCCAAAAAACTACGACAAACTCAAAGAAAAGTTTGGATAAAAAATTAGTGGATTAAATCGGATCCTTTGATTTCCAAATTTTGGAAAGATATACACATGATTAATGGTTAAAACTCCAAACAAGATAACTACTTATGCTTGTTGTACAGAACAATTCTCAAATTGATTAAAAATATGATAAAAATCAATGGTACTTGCTTGATAAAGATTTTTCTTGTTATTTTCAACTCACTAAGAAAAATTGTCTTCAAAGTTGTCTGCTTTACGAATATGATATCTTTGTATGATTTCCATATTGAAAGAATTCGCAAGTTGTTTTACAAATACAATCATGCTCAACTTAATTATAGAATTGTTTGAATCCAATTTTCTCATTATTTTCAACTCTAGTGAAGATTCATATGATTTTGTCAGTTTTACGAATATGATATTTAGCATTTTTAATACTCTTTTTCGGTACGGTGCATGTAATTTCTACCAAAAGAATCTCACTACATAAAGTCAGTTAATTTCATTGTGAAACTTTTAAATTAAGATGTGTTTCTTATTACCTACATTTCTCTATGCATGGTTAGTTGGTGGGCTGTTGTTTACAAGTTCGTACTAAGATATATAAAAGCATTTAGTGAGAATATAAAAAAGTGAAAATTTATAAATATGTTTGACTCATCTAAAATTTTACACATTCTTAATCGAGTTATTGAACCGATTGGTATTCTAGTTACATGATTAGAAGTGTAGGTTGCTAAAAAAAGAAAAAAAAAATCTATGTTATAATCAATTTAATAGTTTAAAAAATATAAAAATATTGTAATTAAACATACTATATGAGAAAAATAAATCAGAAGTATAATCATATATTTGTTTTTTATACTTTGGAGCGCTAAAATTTGAAGTTTTATTTTCTTCCCTCTATAAAATGAGTAGCTTTTTATTTCAGATGGTAAAGACGCGTCATTCATTTTTGCTATCAAGTCTACCTCAATATCGTACTATGGGACTCGAACCTTCAATATCATGATGAGACTCCATCTTATATGCCATGATACCACTAGCTAGACTAGAAGCCTTTTGTTATGAAATGCATAGCAATGTACCTCTCTTGAAGGAAGTTCATACCAACCTCATGGTTTGCAAGTTCAACCATGAGAAGGGGGGAGGGGGGGGGGGGGTTCATTCTTTGGCGATATGGTTGTTAAATGGCTCTTGATTACTTTTGAAGAGATCAACCAAAACTGGTCAAAACACGTACTAACTTCATAGATTTACGTTTTGTCAAAAATTTTAATCCTTATTAGATTGTTTGTTACAAGCTTTTTATTATTCAGTTGTCAAGTAAACGGTTTAAGTTAAAAAGACGGTGATGCATTTTAAAGTAGAGCGCCTATATGTTTCTAACGTTTTCCTAGTTTTTCTCAATAAAAATAATGAAATATGATTCTCTCCTTTTTCGTTTAAAAAAATAGTTAACAAATAAAAGGAGAAACGATTAGACTAATTTCATAATCTGCATTTAATCTATATATAGTAACACGTGCATTAAGTACTACCGCGTAATGTGCATACATGCACTTCGATTATCATATGTAATCACACCTACGTTAACCTATTGGCCCAAAGTGTTGGTTTCATTTCATTAATAGTTTAGAAAATAAAATATCAGTATAAGTTTTAGCTAGGAGAACATGTACTGAATAATTTTAACATGAGAATATAGAAAACAATACCAATCTATTAAAAATGTGAGCATAGAAAACAATACCAACTACAATACCAATCTACATAAGTAATGTTTTCTAATAACAAAGAAAAAGCCCTAACAATAACAACAAAAGAATCAAAATTAACAACAAAATAATAACAGCAAATACTTTTAATAGCATAAGAAAAAACCTAATAATAACAACAAAATGTAAATCAACAAGCACGTATAATGTCTCATAATCAGAAATCAGCAAATACGAATTAAAAATAACAACAAACACTTATAAAAACAAACCTAATAATAACAGCAAATTTGTTCAGACTGTTTTTACGTTAAGAACAATTTGTATATGATCCTGAAACTAAGTTTTAGTCATACAAATGACCAGAGTTTATTTGAAATTATAATTTAGCTTCCACTCGAAGAGTTTGAAATTTTTCAAACACCATTTTCCACATGATAACACGGTTTCGAGGTCTGAGAATGCGTTGACAATTTGACCACCGAGTTTATTTTCTCTTCTTTAAAGGTACATTTGAGTATATAATTAGCATTTAATTTCTAGGGACCAAGTTTTTATCGTACGAGAAAAACTTACAAGAATAGACCAAGACAACTTATTAATGAACAGTCACATCCATATACAATGCACAATCAAGTGTCTTGTCAATGCTCTTTTGCCCCGTCATTTATGAGTTTGACATATATTAACAGGTGGAGATTTATTGATGGTTCTCGTTCACCGGCTCAACCAAGTTATTTGAGTCTAGTCCCTCCATATTATTTGAGTTTGGGTTATCCTTGAATCTTTTTAAAAATTAAAGTTTGTTTAAAGTCGAAGAACAAGAAATTTTTTTACAGATAAACCAAAAAAACCAAAATAGTTGATGTTCGAACACAACAAATAAATTTTAAACCAAAAAAAAACCCAGCCCAAAATCCAACCCTACCGCATAGTTGATGTTCGAACACAACAAAAAAAGAAGTTTCCATTATGCGTCGGACCTTGTGTGACTTACTAACTTGTGAGGTTCGGCACAGAAGTTAAAACATAAGCTGAGAAACAAGCAGGTGAATTGGTGAAATAGTTTTGGTGTGAAGTCGATTAATCGATTGATTGGGCGTTGCCACTATTTGTTGATGCCTAAGATTCGGAACTGACTCGTGTGGGTGTGAAATCGATTACTCAAAACAGTCAACAAAAGCAAGCAGAGACGAGATTTGGCAATTTGCATTTCATTATCTTGTGTTTTTTTTCAATTTGGTAGGTTAGGATTTGGATTTATTGTTTGACCCGAGAAGAACCAGATTGCCAACCAAAACCTAGAAATAGGAAATGAAATTTTGGGTCTCGTAACTTACGACCCATCCATAGTAGATGTTCAAGATCTGCCACTGCGTTGACGAGACTGTACCGCCTTATATTTAGATACCGTGCGTCATCTATACGAGTTATACATGTGCGGCCTTAATGTCAAATCTCATTAATCTCTAAACACACAAGTCTTATAGGTGTATTTGACTCGTATGGGCTTTTGTAATAGACGTATGCGCCTACACAAGTCGTTTAATTTTTATTTTTTTTAAGAATTTGTTTCGTTTAGAAAGAATAAAGCTTTTCAAAATATAGTTTTTTAAATTATAGTCATTAGAAGTTTTTTCTATAATTACATACTCATATATTGGTGTTTATTAATCCTAATTATCGTCTTTTGGTCACTACCGGGCCCAACTAATGAATTGGCTGCTGACGGTCCCAACTTTTAACGTATTTGTTCCTAACGGTCTGCGACTAACAGAATTCTAACGTTGTTAGTTTCAGGTCGCTGGAAACACGTTTTTGACAGGAAAACTCAATTTTTTTCTCGAAAACTCGACATTTCCATCCCAAACATCTTGGTAACTTTGTATCGGACCTTCAAAAACATTTTTCTAGTGAAAACCCTAATTATTGAGGTCGTTGGAAACCCTAGAATCACTGTCGGAATCAGTTGATGGTGCTCAAGTGGTGGTAGTTGGTTGGCGGTGAGTCAATTAGTGGTGGTTGCGGTGTTCAGGTGGTGTTTTTCGGCAAAAAATTTGAGTTTTCTGGCCAAAAACGTTTTTCAGACGACCTGAAACTAAGGGCGTTAGGATTCTGTTAGTCACGGACCATTAGGAACAAATACATTAAAAGTTGGGACTGTTAGTAGTCAATTCACTAATTGGAACCGGCAGTGACCAAAACGCAATCGTTGAAATTAATAAAAACCAATATACCTTACATGCTTCCTATTTCACAATATCTTCACACCAGCCCCATCATTAACACATTTATATGGCTTTTAAAAGAGGCTGAACGATGTTAACATTGCATCAACCAGTGCCACCCGTATCAATAGGCTCACACAACGTACTTAGCATTCTCTTGTTTTCTTCCATTCTCTTCGCAACTTATAATTGAGTGATCAATCGAATTTTCTGGTCGTATATCTAACATATTGTAGCATCTTCCATTGTGTCATAACATTTGAGCAGTTACTCACTAGATGTACAAAATTGCATCCACAACAAAACTAACAAGCTTCAAAGTTTTGACATAATGTTTACTCTTTTCTCTTGTAAACAATAAAGCATAATGCACACACTTAGATAACTTATGCTTCAAAGTTTATCTCAACAAGCTAAAACAATGTGTGGTTATGTTGGAGACTTACGTCAAGGCAAGTTTACCAAGGGTGCATATTTGGTCATCTTGTGGGTATCTTGTGTTTTATGTTATGAAATTGTTGTGCAAAAAAATACACAGAGCAAAAGAAAACTAAAGTTGCTAAAAAAACATACACATTTATAGGGCTTAAAAAATGGTCAAAACAATGTTAACGATGGATCAACCAATGCAACACATATTAGTAAGCTCTTCAGTCATACCTAGCATTCTCATGTTTTCTTCTAAAAGAATATGTAAATTTCTCTACCTCTTTGTAACTTTTTAACTAATTTTCATATCAAGTTTTCTAGTCTTATATCCTGCATAAAATGCAACATCTTTCATTGTGTCATAACATTTGAGCAACTACTCACTAGATGAGAAATTTGCATTCACAGCCAAACTTACAAGGTTCCAAGTTTCGACATGACGGTGCACTTTTTTCTCTTGTAAAAATAAATCGTGATACGTGCATTAAGATAGTGTATGTTTCAAACTTTATCTCAACAACAATATATGGTTATGTTCGAGACTTGCGTCAGTGCAATACTTTTTTCGCTTGTGAATATAAATCATGAAGCGTACACAACAATACCGTAGGTTTCAAAGTTTCTCGCCAAACTAAAACAATACATGGTTATGTTGGAGACTTACATCAATGGAAGTTCGAATATGAACGTAAATATGATCATAATGAAGGTCACTTTAAATGATAAGACACATCAGAAGTATATTGTATTATATGTTACATAAATATATATATATATATATATATATATATATATATATATATATATATATATATATATATATATATGTAAATGTTGTAAGAAAAACAAAGAACCAAAAAGCAATTGAAGTGTTAAGAAAACCAACACACGTGTTTGAATTAGGTATGCTGGAGACTTATGCCAGTGCAAGTTGACCAAGAGTGCAAATTTGATCATCTTGTGGGTATCTTGTGTTTTATGTTATTTATGCAATTGTTGTGCAAAAAAACATGAAGCAAAAGAAAACTAAAGTTGCTAAAAAAAGTAAACATTTATAGGACTTAAAACATGACCTGAACAATGTTAAGAATGGATCAACCAATGCTACACATATCATTAAGATCTTCAGTCATACTTAGCATTCTCATGTTTTTTATAAAAAAAATATGTAAATTTCTCTACCTTTCGTAACTTTTTAATTAAATGTCATATCAAATTTTCTAGTCTTATCCAACATATAATGCAACATCTTTCATTGTGTCATATCATTTGAGAAACTACTCACTAGATGACAAATTTGCATTCACAGCCAAACCTACAAGGTTCAAAGTTTTGATATGACTGTGTACTTTTTTCTCTTGTAAAAATAAATCGTGATAAGATAATGTATGTTTCAAACTTTATCTCAACAATATATGGTTAAGTTCAAGACTTACGTCAATGCAAGACTTTTTTCACTTGTGGAGATAAATCATGAAACACATACTAAGATAGCGTGTGTTTCAAAGTTTATCTCACCTAGTTAAAACAATACATGATTATGCTGGAGACTTAAGTATGATGTATATAAAAATATACATCTTTTAAATATCAAATAACCTTTTATTGTATTATTTATTTCAAATAGCTATTTATTATGTTATTTTCTACTTTTATGTTTATTCCAGCCTCAAACGAAGAAACGAGTAAATAAATGAAGAAAAACCAAAGAATATTAAAGGAATTGTATATCAGTCAGCCTAGCACGCCCCCATGTTTCAGTGGCCACGCCCCCATGGTCACCTGCTTAATATAAGATAAAATCTGGCGGAACAAACATGGGGCAGTGCCTCAGGACCACACCCACATGGTCACTTTTCCAAGGAAAGACAAAATTCAGAGATAAAAAACACGGGGTCGTGCCTCACCTTACACGCCACCGTGGTCACCCTACCCAAATAAGACAAAAATACAAGAATCTGGCACCCAAAACACGGGGCGTGCCCCGTATACCATGCTCTCGTGATTAGTCAGTATACTCACGATTTTGCAAGCATTTATTATACCTAGACAGCTCACCACGGTGCCGTGCCCATTTTCCCAGACAGCCTATAAATAGATTGCATGTCTTAATGCAATGGGTATGATTTGGACGGGCTTATCACTTAAAAAGATTTATTATTAGAAATACTATTATACATGTCTTAGTGCAATGGGTATGATCTTACAAGCATTTATTATACCCATGTCTTTGTGCAATGGGTATGATCTTACAAAGATTTATTATTAGAAATACTCAGTGTCCGTAGATCGATATTTGGTTCTTACCAATACTATTCTACATATACGATAGGTATACTTGCCTGTTTGTGTGTGATTTAGTATTAGTAGAAATCATTTTTATAAATTTAAAACATGATCTTGTGTGAAAACCAGCCAACAATTTTATACACCCTCACGCACACATCAACATCAATTGAAGTTCGAACATGGATGTAAATATGATCATAATGAAGATCACTTTAAATGATAAGACACATCCTAAATCTGTTGCATTATATGTTACCTATATATGTAAATGTTGTAAGAAAAAGATGTACCAAAAAGCAAGTGTTAAGAAAACAAACACACATGTTCAAAGTAGGCATGTTGGAGACTTACGTCAGTGCAAGTTGACCAAGGGTACAAATTTGATCATCTTGTAGGTATCTTGTGTTTTATATTATATATGCAATTGTTGTGCATTAAAAACATTGGGCAAAAGAAAACTAAAGTTTCTAAAAAAAAAGCGTACACATTTTTACTGCTTATAAAATGGTTAGAACAGTGTTAACTATGGATCGACCAATGCTACACCTATCATTAAGCTCTTCAGTCATACTTAGCATTCTTGTGTTTTCTTCTAAAAAATATGTAAATTTCTCTACCTCTTCATAACTTTTTAATTAATTGTTGCATCAAGTTTTCTAGTCTTATATCCAACATGCAACATCTTTTATTGTGTCATAAAATTTGAGCAACTACTCACTAGATAGCAAATTTGCATTCACGGCCAAACTTACAAGGTTTACAGTTTTGACATGACGGTGTACTTTTTTCTCTTGTAAAGATAAATCGTGATAAATTTACTAAGATAGTGTGTGTTTTAAACTTTATCTCAACAAGCTAGAACAATATATGGTTATATCGGAGACTTACGTCAATGCAACTATGGACGTGGGTGAGCAAATTTGATCATCCAATGACGCTCTCTTTAAACGTTAACTCACATCCCAAAATGTGGCGTTATATGCTACGTATATATTTGTTGTAAGAACAAACATGGAGCAAAAGGCAATTGAAGTTGTTACAAAAGCCTACAAACTTATAAGGCTTTTTGAAAGATGTAACGGTCATATGTGTGTATCTGTTTTAAAAGGGAATAGTCGCGATTTGGTTGAAAAATTGTTAAGAGCATATATCAACATTCAAATCAATATAAAAACAGAATACAAAGAATAAAAACATATATAAGGGCTTGCAAGTAAGCTAACGAAGAAAAATAAAAAAGATACAAGTAAAATGAAGAGAAAGTCCATGCACGTCGATGAGTGGCTGATGAAGAAGTAGATTTGGGGGCGAACTGTCGGAGAGGTTATCGCCCATTTATGCTTTTATTGACTTGAGACCGAGGAGTACGTGTGTACATAAAGTGTCCCGCAAATCAAAATTACATAGTTGGACCGATGTGGGGCACCATGTAAACACACAGCCTTAATCATTATTTTTAAAAAGAGGTATGGAATCTCATAGCGATGAAATTTTTCGAAAGATAACTCTTCTAGTATTTATGCATTGAAGTATTAACCTTTTACTTTTCATCAATGTAGGTAAGTTCATTAACAATTAGCACATTACATATATTCATATGTAGGTGAAACACAAGATATATGATGCTTTAACAAATCTATAACTTTGAACATTTTATAGAAAGTGGATTTTGCAATTAGGCAAATTATTAAATCTCATGCTTCACATGAAGGACGGATTATATAGCCGGTGGGCCGGACTCTCATAAAAGATTGCTTGAACAAATTGACTTTCAAGGACTTGGGCCGAATATTGGGCTTTTCAAAATTTGGGCCTTTTCAACCTTATTTCAATCAGATTTTGTGGTTTTTCAGGGCCGGGCCCAATTATGCCCTTCCTTTCTAGTTTAAACAAATATGTTGATTTGATTTGTTAAAATTGTCATGTAAAATAAATTATTATTTTTCATTAGCTTATGTTTGCTTACAATTACTGTAAACAAAATTAGATACTAGAATGACTTATATATTAGCTTCAATTTAAACAAAAGTTAGATAATTGTTGTGACTTGTGAGACACCATGTTGTTGACTTCTTGTCTTCACCTCCACCTCCACTTCTCATCTTCTTCTCTAGGCTTTCGTCGATGCATAAAGATCTCCACTCAAACATCGCCGTTGCGTGACTCTCTTGACAACCCACCAATTGCGGTGATGCGACTTAACCATATAGCTTAAGAGTTATGGCAGAAAAACAACTATTTTTTAATTTAAATACTTTTTCTTATAATAATATAAGTTTATTGCTTTCTATTTCATAACACTTTGAGCTAGTCATGATTATTCAAACAAATAAATAAAATTAAGTAAATGAATTAGTCGAACAACCAGTAGGTTAGGTTGGGAGTTAGGACACCTGTTTGCCAAATTCAATTTGAACACTATTAGATTACTCTAATATTAATCTTTCTTTTCTTAAGTCAAGTTAAAATCCAAACAACATATTATATCTACATCAGAAACAATGCTACACACACTTTTTTTTACATGGTTGCTCTTTAAAAATAATAGAAAGTATATATAGTGAATTTTGCTTATAAAAATATGTATATAACTATAATTTTCAATCTCTCCGATAAACTATAAATAGAATAGCCATTTTTACAAATCAGTTAGTAACGACCCAACATCTATATTCCAATGATGGTCCATGACTTCTCGTCAATGACGTGTTACATATACATTCACCATGATTTCTCATCGATGACATGTTACGTATGCACTCATAACATCGTGTTACATATGTCCTTCGTTCACACTCAAGAGTAATTGATTGGTTATCCGAAAAATGGTTCCAATAGAAAAACGACACCTCATCATTGTAGCATTTATAAATTATAACTTTAATGTTGAGTGGGCCATGACCCCATGTCAGCACTCAGCACCATGTGTCTGTTTATAATATCACAAAACTTAAGGCTACAAAATGTAACAAATTCATAAGGTTGGTGGCACATGGACTAGGGTTGCTTACAAACCGAACGTAAATTTACTCTCATATTTGACTTGGTTTGAAAGCGAGAGTTAAATTGAACGGATTGAATTTAAATAAACGAATGATATTTTATGTTTGAATTTGGTTTGGTTCAAAACCGAGCAACTTGGTTTAGCTTGGTTTATACAAAGTTTTAAATTTTAAATTTCTAACACTTCAAAATATCATTAATTCAAGACTTTCAATTCAAAAATATTTAGACTTCCAACAACTCTAAAATATATAAAACACAAAGTTAATAAAAAAAAGGATATAAAACGAGCGGTTATGGTTTAAAATTTAACTTTGAAGTCAAAAGAAAAAGAAGAAACTTTTAAAAGATAGTATATTTCTATATATGTACATAAAAATATATATAAAAAACTTTTAAAAATAAATTATATGTATATATATATAAAATAAAAAAAATAATTTGAGCAAAACAAACCGAACCAAATCGAACGAGGCTTTGTTCGAGCTTTGCTTGTTTTCAACCGAACCAAGTCGAACGGCTCATTTCCAAACCTAGCCAAAACTAAGCAAGCCTTTTTCAGGCAATTTACGAACAAGTGAGGAGGGTTAAGTTCAAATAAGAAGTTTGATTTTCCTAAGAAAGCTAGGAGGAGGGTATTTTAGTCTCAACACTTTAATATCAAAACCCACTTACTTTAATCTTAAAACCCACTAAATTAATTTCAAAAATCCACTTACATCTTCACTTATCTCCTACAACCACCACCAGTCCACCGCCCACCGCCGCCACAACCGTCACCCACCGCCACCACCTCGCCGGAAAAGTCCGAAAAAACACAATAGAAAACGCTATGAAAAACACAATTTAAAAAACACAATGGAAAAAGACACTATGAAAAAAAAGACAATGATAAAAACACAATAAAAAACACAATTGTATGGCACAATGTAAAAAACACAATGGATAAAAACACAATGAGAAAAAAAATACAATAATAAATACAATTGTCTAATACAGTTTTGTAAAACATAATTTGGGTAAAAAACCCACTAATTTTTTTTTAATTTTTATATAACAATATGGTACTCATATAAAAGATAAAAAGACACTCGTTATTATGGTGAATTTGTTTTTCAATAAAAACGTTGTAAAAAAGTTATGGACGTTTTAAAATGATGGGGGAATTTGGCATGTGCCTTGCATGTGAAAAGAGAAAGTCAACAAATGTGTTATTTCTTTTATGTCATTTCCCTGATTTTCACACATGATTTCTACTTAAACTAATCTCAACTCTTCATGTACAAAATCAATAGACAAAATTATTTTCTATCATTCCTACAAAAACTATACTTTCTATTATAACCTGGATTAGTTTTGTCAACAAATAAATCAAATATAAAACAAATATAATATTATCACCACAGAGAAAATGCATTGAATTATTATGTTGATAAATGCATGATATACGTGTCAATAAAGCAGTTAAAGCATTCCCAAGAAAACACCGCCATACACACACTTTCTCTCTCTAGAAAATCTTGAAACCCCACCTCAAGAACTCATCTTTTTCACATTTTAACAATTGGTAAGCAATTTAGGGCTTGTTTTGATCTTAAATTGGCTCAAAGTTTGTGTCTTTATTATCTTCTTGGCCTTGAACAAGCCCAAGACTCATAGTATTGGTGTGATGAGAAGAAAACCCAAATTAAGTTGTCACCTTTTTAGGGTTTTGTTCTGTAATTTGATATGGGTTAGGGTTTATTAATTGAAAAGTAGGATTTGGGTTTTTGTTTTTGTAGTTTCAAGAATCTTGAAATCTTTTGCAGAATTTAAAGAATCCCAATTTCTTGTTTTATTGATAATGGATTATTAGATCCAGTTGTTGTCAGTTGTCACATCTGATCTGTTGACCAAATCTTGATTAGTCAACATTTAGGTGTTCTTGATGGTTAATGAAGCTAGAATTAGTGATCAAGATTAAGGGGTTATGTTAAATAGTTGAAGTTGATGTAATTAGTGTATATCAAGTTTTTGAAGATTTGTGTAATTTGAAAGAAAAAGTTGTTAAATGGAAGAGATGCCGTCTACGGTTTCAGTTACGTTTAGTTTAACCAATCCGATTTCCGAAAATGCCCCCTCGACAAAATCACGTGGATTTCGCTCACATGAATCTGTTTACCGAAACCATTGTTGGTGATCAAATCATGATTCAAGAAAGTGATGGTGATGAAGTTATGTCGGTTGGGGACGTGCCGATTGAAATTAATAGTGAATTGCTAGCCATGAATGCGAATTCGGGTAGTTTAAAGGCGTCGGTAATGGCGATCGAGGGCATAGATAATGGTCAAATAGTTGCGAAAGTGATTAGTTTGGAAGCTACGACAAATGAGCATACTTTGAAAGCGTCTGTAATGGCGATTGCTGATAAGATGCATAGTAAAGTTGTAAAAAGTGTTTTCGAGTTGGAGTATTTACCGCTTTGGGGATCTAATTCGATTCGCGGTAGAAGGCCGGAAATGGAAGATGCTGTTATTGCAGTTCCTCAGTTTATGAAAATACCAATTAAGATGCTTGTTATGGATCATGCATTGAATACAAATTTGAGTGATTTAACGGCTCATTTTTTTGGTGTTTACGACGGCCATGGTGGAGCTCAGGTATTTCTTGAAACCTTCTTAGTTTATGTTAACACAAGTTTGAAGAATCCGATTAGATCATTTTTAAGTTTTTGTATAGACGTGCGTTTTGAATATTTAGTATTAAAATAATCACATTTGAAAAATTAGGTATGTAATAGACGTAAGAAATTTGACTTTTGAATTAACCGTAAAATTATTTTATTGCTTTTTTAGATTTTACTAAATGACTATCTCCTTTATCAAATGATTATCTTATTTGATTCTTATTATCTCAGTAATGATTTAGCAGTCTTATGCATTAAAATAACACTTTTGACCGATGTTTGACCCGACCCATGTTACCTTTTCTTTCTTTTTAAGCTAGTATTATTGTTTGACCTGTAGAGATAAAAACTGAAATTGAATTATTCTTGATTTAGGTTGCCAATTACTGTCGGGATCGTGTCCATGTCGCGTTACAAGAGGAATTAAAAATCATGAAACAAGAATTGATCAAAGGGACGGTCAACGACAGTGTACGAATACGTTGGGAGAAAGTGCTCACGAATTGTTTTCAGAAGGTAGATAATGGGGTCAGCGGGACTGCAACTTCTGAACCAGTGGCACCTGAAACCGTAGGGTCCACTGCTGTGGTGGCATTAATATGTTCATCACATATTGTAGTTGCAAATTGTGGCGATTCTCGAGCTGTGCTTTATCGTGGCAAAGAAGCCATAGCTTTATCAAATGACCATAAAGTAAACCTTTTTTCTCCTGCTGTTGAATGTTAATATAAATGTTTTTTTATTTATAAAAAATCTAACTTGTTGCTTGAATGCCTGATTATTTAGCCAAATAGGGAAGATGAATATGCAAGAATTGAGGCAGCGGGGGGAAAGGTTATACAATGGCAAGGTCACCGTGTTTTTGGTGTGCTCGCGATGTCAAGATCCATTCGTGAGTCTCAGTATTTCTATGGGTGGTAAAATGGGTAATTTTGTATGGCATTAATAACGTAACTTTATAAATAAAATGATTAAGGAAGTTTATTAAGTATACAATTTGGGTTACTTGCAACTAGGGGTGTAAATGAGGCAAGCTACTCGAGATCAGCTTGCTAAAAGCTTGAATTGAGCCTAGCTTAAACAACCTGAGCTTATACGAGTCTGAGCTCGAGCTAGAACCTAAAATAACTTGTTTATTAAGTGAGCTAAGCTCGAGCTGGATTTTGAGCCTATTATTTGTTTAATTTATATTTCTGATAAAATTAACTAAATAGTATATATGAACCCTTTCATATATATATGCAGTTATTAATAACTAATAAACGAGCCGAGCTGAGCTGAGCCCAACTCAAGCATTTCAAATAGAGCTCGAAAGAGCCAAGCTTGAGCCTAGGCGAGCCTGGGTTCAACTCAGCTCGTTTACACAGCCCCTACTCACAAGGCATTCAATCCATTGAATTGTTTTCACCCTTTTGGCTCGTTAAAGATAAAACATAATCCATATGGATTGAATTGCCACTTCGAATAGTTTTATAAGTTGTAATGGAAAAATTATTCGTTTCATATTTTTTACTCTTTTATGTGTTTCGCAGGTGATAGGTATTTAAAACCATCGATAATACCCGAACCAGAAGTCACGTTCACAGCCCGGGCCCGAGAAGACGAGTGCCTGATATTAGCAAGTGACGGATTATGGGACGTAATGTCAAACTAAGAAGCGTGTGAGGTCGCAAGAAAACGGATCCTGATCTGGCACAAGAAAAATATCGGGAAAATAGTGGAACGAGATGTTAGCGGGGTGGATCCTGCAGCGCAAGCAGCGGCGGATTACCTTACGATGTCGGCGTTACAGAAAGGAAGTAATGACAATATATCAGTGATTGTGGTGGATCTTAAGGCTCAAAGAAGGTTTAAAACAAAATCTTAATATTGTTTGTTGGTTGGTTGGATAATGTTTTTTATAGAAGACAAGTTAATGTTTTTGTTTTGGTTTGGGTTTGGGTTTGGGTTTTCTTTCTCATTGTTAGTCCATTCATTTTACATATGGGCTTTAAATGTGTGTACTGTTATAATATAGTTTGTAGACACAGACTGCTTAGATGTATGCTATATATATAATAATTGTTTTCCATCTGGTGATTTGATGAGTGATAAACGAACAAATGACCTCCCAAACGAACATCCCAAACAAACAGACGACCTACCAAATGAACAAATGACCACCGTAATGAACAAATGACCTCCCAAACCAGCAAATGACCTTCCAAATGAACAAATAATATTCCCCCGAAACGAACAAATAATATTCTTTTATTTCAGTGTGAAAAATTATATATATTTTAATGGATATCTAATAATTAATTATCCATTATAGCAATTTAATGAGTGACGTTGCTATATATTTATCTTTGATTTTCACTCGGTTTCACCAACAAGAAATGCATGTTTCATCATCTCGCTATTAATCACCATGTGAGTGAAATTTATGTATATTAATCATTGTGCAAGTGGGGTTATTTTATATAACGAAAGTGAATATCATGAGTTTCACCGGTTAAATTTTCAATATGAATTATCATTGGGCATAATGAAAGGCAGTATAAAATTGCTCATTTCGACTTGTACCCATTTTTATCAAATCTCGTTCTATCCCCGAACCAAATTAAGAAGTTTCTTTTTAAATGACGTTATTGTGACTAAAAATCGTCGTGGCCCGTTAACATCCCTTAGACACAAGATATATAAGAAAAATAAGAATCTACTAATTAAATTACACAATTTCAATAAGGTTTATTGGATTTTAATAATCCCTATTGATTGGTATTGGTCGATAATAATCCCTATTCATTTTATAGTGCTGGCGGTCCCAAATTTAAAAAAGTTGGCCCCCAATGGTCTCCCATTAAAAATGACTTAACGGCGTCATACTTTTTTCGAAATTCAAACTAATGCTTTAGGGTTTTTGATCAGAAGGATGATACGAGTCGATTGATGTAAAGCTTCGTTCGAAACGGTGCTCTAAAACGACAAAACAATGATTCAATTCAGTTGTTTGAACTTACAATTAACAAAAATCAAGTCGTTTGGATCATCGTTTCGAGCTAAGTTTTACATCAATCGACTCATATCCTATTTCCGAACAAAAGCTCTAAAACAATAGTTTGAAATTCGGAAAAAAGTATAACGTCATTAAGTCTTGTTTAATGGTGTATCATTGGGGGGGCAATTTTTTGAAATTTTGGACCGTCATAAAATGAATAAAGATTATTATCGGCCAATACCAACCAATAGGAATTATTAAAATCTAATAAACCTTCCAATAAATATTATTATTATTATTTGTTTTTTGTTACTAGCCAAAGTTGGATGTCTTCCTGCTTATCCTTAGTCCGACCATACCTATCACTTGTCATATGAAGATTTTTTATAAAATATTCCACTATGTGAAATATACTTCACTTTTTAAATTCTAGTAACAAATGACATCAATGTGACAACTACTACACAAAACATGTCATGTCTCTAAACAGTATTATTATTGTATTTTAATTTTAACTTCTCTAATAAATTATAATTGTCATTATACAGTATAGCCAGTGGCGGACCCAGGATTTTTTGCCAATGGGGTCCCATATTTTCGGTGTTCAAATTTTTCGGGTCGGTCGTTGTTCAGGTCGGGTCGAGGCGAAGAACATAATAAAAAACAATATCATAATAAAACTTTCTTTTCAATCATCACTACCTGAACGGGTCAAAATGGGTCGGGTTGACACATAAACACTTTGTTTTCCCTTTCTTAAACATTTTTGAGATAGAACCTAGATCCACCCTTTCATAAGCATGTGTTGAAAACCATTAACTTAAACTAGTGAAAAATAAAACTGATATTTTAAAGTGTTTGAATGTTTCTAAAGAAAACCATGCATAAAGTTGAAAACAATGATATGTATTTTAGAGGTGTTTGAATGTTTCCAAAGTTATCATTGCAACATTAGCAATCAAATGATTGATTAACACTAAAAATTAACACAAAAAACCAAAAACTGAGCCTTGTAAGACTTGAACTCATGACCTTTCAAAGATAAAACAAGGGATTTTCCACCAGACCACATCAACATTAATAGTATGGGTTCCAAGTATTAAATCTTATGGGGTCCTCAAAAAATTTAATATACCGCTTCTAATAAATTTTTAAAAAACATTGGTTTCCCGGGACCCCGATCCACACTATGTGGGTCCGCCCCTGAGTATAGCCTATGTTTCCTTTTCTAATCAATCATGTTTTATTGTATCCTTTGGTTACTAATTGATTATTCCTTTTATATAAAATTAATATGAATATTGATATAAACATCATAAGTATCATAATTGTTTTGTAGTGCACAAGACCAAAATTTTTCATTAGCAAAAAATAATATTGATAATAATCCAAAAGATATCTTAGAGACGACGCAAATTCAAGGATGTATAGTAAATTTTTCGCTACGAAAGCAATTCAATTTTAAGAAAATATGTTAAATCTCAAGTGGTGGATTCGATATGAAAGACAAAGCAATAACTTAACTAACTCTAATCATGTTTATTGATAAAGAAAACTAATTTAAAACCTTGATTACAATCCTTACGATAGCTTGGTAATTATAGACTAACGTAAACATGTTAGACTGCAACCAAATTTGCTAGATAACTATGACTCCAAAATTAATTAAATAGTATAGTTAACCAACTTGTTATTATTCAAACTTAACTAAATAATATTTTCCCCAAAGCTTCAATATCATTACTTGTGGCCCAAGGTTTATTAATTAGTAAACATATATATTGTGTGTGTATATATATATATATATGTGTGTCCTAACAACTTCATGTACTTATTATATAATAGATGGCAAGTTGTGTTCTATGCATGGAGACGTGTAGAAAGAAATGAAGCTGTCATTCCTTCAAGACATGCGATGTTGTGACCTTAGTTTATATAGTTTATATGCAAATATTAATTGTCCTAAACCACCTCTCATTGATGTCATCATATATGCCTAATGGCCCATGTTACTTTAAGCTTTTAAGATAACTGTTTCATATAACGGTAAATATTAACCATATGAATTTTTGGCATAACACAAACCTGACATGAATTTGTAAACTTAGGTTTAGTATAAACAGATTGAAACTGAACCCGCAAACATGTATAGGTAAACATGTTGGATTAAAGTGATAAGCAAGAGATAGAATAATTTGTAACGAATTTTTGCTTTGATTTTTAGGTTTAAATTTTAATGTGTATACAGATTATCACTCAATGAAGTATTTAGATTATCTCATTTTTTTTCTTTTTTCTTTTTTTTTTGTCAAATGCAAAGGATGACTGGAAAGTCAAAAGTTATAAAAGAAAACTGTTTAAATATAAATAGATGTGAGATAAATAATAAAAAATTGGTCGTGTTCATAACAAATAACTCAAAACCTGTTTTGAAGTTTTATTCCTATCTTAAAATAGGGAAGAAAATAAGCAATTAATTAAGCATGCCATGACAACCAAGAGGAAAAGTGTCCGTTACTCAAACAAAAATGCATCTTTCATTTAAATAAGAAAAAATCAGCATTTATTTTTCTTTTCATAACCCTTTGTGAGTAAAAAATTTTTACAATGTGTGTGAGTTTTTACATACCTGTGCATAAGATGCATGCATTCAAATAGTACTTAGCTCACAGTTTATATTAGTTGGTTAGATCAACCTAATACAAAAACTAAGTTTGGCACTACAAGTTATTTGTCTAGCCCTAAACACATTATATACTATCTTTTGCTTAAAAGTTTTGGTTGAAGTATACTTGTTTTTTTTTTCACCAACAAGTAACCACTTGTAGAGATAGGGTCTTGGACCCATCCACACCACTAAACAAAATTACAACGCGGTCCTGAACAGGGTCTGTGAGACAACCACAGTCACCCGTAAGCCTTCTTCCACCATCTGTGAAACAACTTTTGAACACATCATAAGCTCATGGGCACAAGACTTGTCACCCACAGGAGAAACAAATAGTGTATAACGGCTAGTCCCCAAGCCAATCACGGTGCAAGATTCCTTTAAGTGACAACCAGTACAAAAAGGGCCACAAATGCACGATTGACCTATCAGCGGTCTCCAACACTGTACATGGACATGTGACAACCGTCCTTTTCCATCAGTTGTCGCAGCCAATCGGAAACCTTAAACATGATCCCACAAGAATAGAAGATTCCACTGATAGTGACAACCTGTCCAATCATCCTCTACCTCTTTGACTATAAATACCACACTTAAACCAACGGTTAATCCTCACTCTTCCACTCTTATGATTACTCTCTCAATACCCATAATAATTGACACGCTGGAGGGTGGTTACAAGAACACTCCCCCTATTCCCCTTCTCGTATCAAGCTCATGGTATTCTGTTTTGCAGGTTGCATCGATTCCTAATCATAAAGATCATATTAGATATAACCCTCCGGTCAAGGTACGTATTAGGTTAACCCTTCTAAGATCGAGATATTAGGTTAACCCTTCTAATATTTCTTCACCACTAATACACAACTACTATTCCTTTTAATTGTTAACAAGCTCGTGCAATACAAAATTTCCTTTTGTACAATTTGTCTTTCAATTATCTCTTGATAAGATATTTGTCCTGGTGGTTTGTTCAAATCTACGGTTTTAGTCCAATGATTTCCAATTTACGATTTTCGTCCTTATGGTTTCATTTCACTTGCAATTAAACCTGATCCCACTAGCCTGATAAGTTTGGTCGTTAAGCCCATCATCGTGCACCTCACATGAGGGACGGTTTTGTACTTTTTCTCCCCAAATAAACCCCGGCCCTAATTCGCAAACTCTCTCACGAAAAGGCTGGGAAGCTCTCTTACGAAAGGTTTTTGCAGCACCAAAGTTGTCATATATAATAATTTCTTGAGCAACATTGTAACATTTTTCAGGTTATTAAAGCTTGAAAAAGGTACAACTATACTCACTTATTTTAGCTATGGCATTATGTTATTATTAAGCCAGACATGCATTGTACCAATACAATTATACAAATATGCAGCCAACATTACAAAGCAACCCATATAAACATTACCAAACACTTACATCTCTTCCAACCAAAATGCTTAAAGCAAAACATGAAACATCTTTTTCTCTCTCACCACCAAAACTCATGTAACAAGAAGAAGAATATGATGAACAACAACAGACACCAACATCACCATTTTGGATTCAAACCACCACCACCAACCGCCATATCTCCTCCATGTTCTTCAACTCCTTTGCCTTGATCATCTTCTTGTTATTACTTGCAATCCTTTCAATGGTGCTCATTATCCCATATCTTATAAGTTTATCATCCAATGTCTTTAGACCAAGTTTAGTTAAAAGAAGCTGGGATTCCATCAACTTGATATTGGTTTTCATTGCCTTGGTGTTTGGGTTTCTTAGTAGAAACATCAATAATGATCAAAGATTGAATCTTGATCATGGGTTTGATCAAAGATTGAATCTTGATAATGGGTTTGATCAAAAACTGAATCTTGATCATGGGTTTGATCAAAATTTGAATCTTGATCATGGGTATGCTAAAAGATTGAATTTTGATCATGGGTTTGATGAAAAATTGAATCTTGATGATGGGTATGTTGAAAGATTGAATCTTGATAATGGGTATGACCAGAGTGAGCTGGAGCAGTTAACCGGAGCTCCGAATATGTATGGGTTAAGAAGGCATAGGACTAGCATTTCTTATCCTGATCTCCGGGAACTGTCGCCACCGTGGAACCACCATGCCGGAGATCCATGGAGGTTTTCTGATGACACACATTTTGATTATTATCATGTTTTGGAGTCTGACCGGAATTTACTTCGGCACCGGCACCGGCGAGGAAGAGGCGGTGGGTCCGGGATGGGTAAAATGACATCGTCGGAAGTAAAGTCGTCGTCGGATCAAAAAGGCGGGAAAAATGAAAGGGAAAGAGGTGAGGTGGAGAAGAGAAGAACTAGAAGCTCTGAACCAGGAAGAATATTGTCCCCGATTATGGGTCCGCTGCAGGATTCAACATTGCCGTCACCTGTTTTACCGTTGAGTGAACGGAAGACAGACGACGACAACAGTGTAGGAAAAGACTTCTTTACGTCTTTCCATCATAAAAAGAAGAAAAAGAGGCTGAGGAACCGAAGTGTTGACAATTTAGGTGCTCTTTTGCACCAGTCTCAACAGTTAGCGTCACCACAGTCATACCCACGCGTGATGACGGAGAGTGGTGGAAAAGAGCACCATCGAAATAAGTTTACGTCAATCACACCGCCACCGCCACCACCGCGTACTACAAATTATGCTCGACAAGTCACTATAACTAGTGTGGCTCCGTTCATTACCGACAAGCCCGGAGCATCTTTGATGATGACGGGCTTCACCGGCATTGACGACAGCTCAAGCGGTGGAGAATCTCCAATGAAGCAAATTCCACCACCGCCGCCACTACCCCCGTTCAAAATGCCAGACTGGAAATTCGCAGTGGAAGGTGACTTTGTCAGGTTGCAAAGTACACTTAGTTCCAGAAGCGCGTCCCCTGACAGTGATGAGGCCCAATCTCCATCGTCAAACGTGGACATGACGACACCGGAGACCGGGCTTTTGTTTCCCGTCCCAGACGTGGATACCAAAGCTGATAGCTTCATTGCACGGTTCAGGGCCGGGTTAAAGCTTGAGAGAATGTCTAAAATTGGGCCAGGCCCAGGATCAGGCCCAAGTGACATTTAATGGTTCTTATTTTACGTTTTAATAGAATTGAATCCGACATATGCTTATTGCTGAAGTCTTATAAATGGTGGGTTTTATTTTTTACAGGTATAAATGTATATTAGATATTGTCATTTTAATTTATTTATATTTTGCTATATATATTTTTTATATTGTGTTTCTAGTAGTAGTTGTGACGTGGGTATGTGAAATGCCAATAATAAAGACATGCTTCATAAAAACTATAAAAACATGTGAGGAATTGACTTTTGAGTGATATCCTTTAGCTGTTTAGATAACGAAAGAATAATTAAAACAAATTATATATATGTAATTGTTTTATAATTTAATTGATTCCAGCACCAAACAATCCATCTATTCCGGAAATGTAATCAATACACATTTAGACAAATGTCATAATGTTTTATAAGTTTAAAAGGAATATATACAATTACATGCATATTATATGGTGTCTACTGTCTAGCCTTGATATGTTATACACATTGGACACAAAAAGGCTTTATTAATACAAAATATACATACATGATACACACATGTATAGAAGGTACTCTATGTTTGCATTGGATGTTTGGTCAATCCTCTGGCTAACTTAGGTATAAGGGACTCTTCCTGTCTAATTTTTTCGATCCATTTGGCTTTGATTCGGATTTGTTCTATGCTTTGGTTCAAGATCCTGACAAACGAAGGCGTCACTCGGCTGCTAAAAAAGTCTTCCATCTCTTTTGCCATCTCATGACTGCTAAACTGAAATGTGATGCAAACAATTTCATCAAATATGTATAAAGTTTATATAAATGGATCAAAACTGCAACCTTTATTATTTCAGTTTGTAAGGTTTGAGACTACTTACCGTTGTCACTATGTCTCTTATGAAACGATGGAACACCATCCCTTGACCTGATCGCTTCACGATCACATCCCAGTTCTCCTGAATTATTTATTTATTGTTTTTCATAAAATCATTAATTAACACTGATTACAGAATACAAGTATCAATATTATGCTCCCACCTTTAGCCATATCCATGCTGTTTCACGGCCTTCGAAGCTTATGCGTGCAGTTACATATATTGTATCTTGTTCTCGAATCTGTTAGGACAAACGTTAAACAGAATTATGGAACAATTTAGCTGGATTAAGCATAATGTTTAAAAAAGTAATTGAATAACATACCTCATCAGTTAACATGAGGTTTAAAGCCTCTTTGACTAATTCCGGGTCTGGAGAAGAAGCTAGATGACTCAAAATTCTTACTTTCTCTTGAATTGCATCGGCTTCTCTATATAGCTTTAGTAGGGAATCAAACCCGCTTCTGTTGGTAACACTTGAAGTTCTCATTATAGAAATGTAAGCAGCCTGAAGAAAATAAGAAGGCTCTAAAAGTTAGTACTTGAATTATTAAAAAATGGTTATTAATACTATTAACTTGTTAATAAATACGTACCCTTCTAATACCAACCGGAAAGACGGGTGTCGACTTATCGTTTATATAAATCTGTAACCGATTCTTTAACTCTTCATGAGTTTCCTTATGGCCAAAAGTAGCCAAGGCCTTAAAAACTTCTTCCCTCAACATTGAATTTAAATGGCTTTCTCCAGGTACTGGTTCAAGGCCTAATTTCCTGGAAGTAGTTTAAATATTTTAATCAAGTGACTTTATATTTTTACAAAATGATATACCGCGTCTATTTAGAAAGTAACTTACTCTGCAGACGATATAATGATATCCACAAAGAACTGGCTGAGATGATTCCATGGATCATAAATAGCATCTTTTAACACCTTTGCAGTACTATAACAAGCCTGCCACATAAGCAGTGAAATAAAAAGGTCAGTGCCACCTATTCGTCGCTGGCAAAGTTAGCAAAATTCACAAGATTATTACATTAATAAGTCTTGATAACACAATGTAATCAAGATCCTCTCTGTACAAATCCATCAAGGTAAGAAGAGATAATATCGACTCTTCACCAGCCTCACAAAGAGCATATGTATCATCCAATATTCCTGTAAACAAAATATTTACAGGTAAAATGCAGATTAAAATAACAGTAACAGTAACTAAATTTTGAACATAGGCATACCAAATTTATCTTCGGGTGACAAGCATTTTGTCTTTTATGGCTTTTGTCAATCTAGCTGTGAGTGCACCATCATACTTCACCCTGTAAAAGCCCGTGTACCCGACGTTGACTTTGACCCATGGTTTTTCAGTAGCCTCTTGACTCTTGTCATTTGACTGGTCAAACTCAGATATATCCCATTTTCCAACTTTTGTTTCTAAAAGAAACTGTTTGCGGTTATTGTAAGAGCCCACTGCTAGAGTTATTGGGACTATCCATTGACCTTCAACTTGCAATCCCAATGACGTAAATCGAGTCTGCAAAGTGCAAAACTATGTTATATTTAATATTATTTAAAAGAGTCTTAACATATCCTGCTTAAATAGATTAACCTGCTCAAAATGCAAAGTGTGCTCATCCAGTTTAACATATATAACCGGATGCCCGGTTTGCTTTATCCATACGTCCATAAGTTTGTTCACTTCAACACCAGATTCTTCAGAAAGAACGCTCCATAAATCGTCTGTTGTTGCATTTTTGTGCGCATATTTCTTCATGTAAGAAATCATTGATTTCTATGTTCAACAAACAAGTAGCTAGATCAGAAACATATAAAGGATATTGAAGGGTATTTTAGGAAATTCACAGTTTCAATAACCTGGAAAACGTCATCACCGAGATACTCCTTTAGCATACGAATAAGAGAAGATCCTTTTTGGTAGCTTATGGAATCAAAAACTTCAATCTCCGAGCTAGCAATGTATACCTCCACCTGTATAAATACATGTATTTATACAAAAAACTAATACTGAAGCCATTGATAATAATAATAATAATAATAATAATAATAATAATAATAATAATAATAATAATAATAACTAGTTCACCTCAACCGGCTGTGACTGTTCCATTGAATCTAATTTGAGACCTTCAGCAGTCTCTTCAAGAAACTGTGTCCAAATTCTCCATTCGGGAAATAAGGTATCGGTTGCAAAATAGCTTACCTAGATTATCGCATATCATATATCATAATAAAGATAATAATTTTTAATTGAAATTTAAAAGAAAAAAAAAAGTATAACAAATACCCATGTTGCGAAACCCTCATTGAGCCATAGATGAGTCCACCATTCCATTGTCACTAAGTTACCAAACCACTGGTGTCCAACTTCATGTGTTACAACAATCAAAAGCTGAAATGAAAACAGTGCCAGAGATAATGATTAAGTAAATAAGATAAATACGGATTAAAAAATATTTTCCTACTCTTTGTGTGTTAGCTGCTGCTGAATTCAAATCATCATGAAGCAACTCGGTTTCACGAAATGTGATCAACCCATAATTTTCCATGGCCCCAGCCCCAAAATCAGGAACCCCTACCATATCTAGCTTCGGAAGCACGTAAGGCATTGAAAAATACCTATAAAGTATCCACAAGTTTGAATAATTAACGACGTATGGTTTATATATATGAAGTTACTTACTTTGTATAAAGTTCAATCGACTTGACTGCAATACTTAATGCTAACTTCCCATTCTCGCTCTTACCAACGGGACAGTATGAACGAACCCGAATTCCTGCAAGAAAGTGAATCAAGCCGATAAACAGAAGCTGGAGGTAATGAAACTGAATTAAATTTATACTTGTATATTTTACATAAAATGACATTACCACCGGGCGTTGTTTGTTCGACGTAATCAAACAAACCAACAACAACAGCCACCAAATACGTTGACATTAATGGTGATTCTTTAAAACACACGGTCTTGAAATCTCCATTGAGTGTTTCTTCAGAGACAGGCATGTTTGATAATGCTGTCAGCTCTAATGGTACATTGCCAACTGTTATCTTGAAGGTAGCCTGCATGCATTTTGAGCATCAAAATGTTATATTTTATAATACCAACTTTGATAAAACTACTTGACTCATTTAGAAACTTTAATGGATGGTAACTTTTTTTTTAATTATTATTATAAATATTCAAAATAATGACTAGTTACACCTTAAGTGCAGGTTCATCCCAGCATGGAAAACACCGTCGTGCATCGGAAGGTTCAAAATTTGTCATTGCCATATTCTTTCTCACTCCTCCATCAACATAGGTCCTGCCAGAAATGATCAAATGAATATAGCTCTTATTTATATAAAAAGTCAAAGGTCAACAGACCTCAAGTAAAAAATAGCATAAAATCGATCCGAAACCATAACAACCAAAATAACCGAACCAAAACAAAAAAAATAAAACAACTATGGTTTGGTTTCAATTATGCGTGTAACTAAATCCAAAAACCAGAGCGTATAGATTTTTTTATGTAGTTTTTAAAAGATTGGGTTTTGCAATTCAAAAAGAGGTAGTAGCGCAGCTTGTTGCCCGCTTGCCTTCTGTTTCGATGTAATCAAAAACTTGAAATTAAGCTCATTAAAAAAAAAGATATGCATATGAAAATCACAAGCATGAAGTTGATATTTGGTAAAGAACGTCTTAAGATTTCATTTTGTTTCATATACTATTAACTAACCAATAGATTTAGCCCCAAATTCATTATTTTTGGCCAACTTTTTTTTGGCTCAAAATTTTCAACCTCAAATGGCATAACCGAAACCGAACTCAGACCAAAACCCGAAAAACTGAAACGAACGGTTTTCAAAATCTCAAAAACTGACATTTCGGTTTTGGTTCGGTTTTAGCCCAGAACCAAAGCGATCCATACGCATCCCTACTTATACCCTTTATAGAAACCCTGCATGTGTTCATTAAGAACCCCGGTAAACTTGATCTCCAAAACACCATCTCCTACACCGAGAGCCTCGTTAAAAACCAGCACCAGCATCTCAACATCATTGTCCACCACCACTTCACTAGGAACCACTTTCTGCATTTCACAAACACCTGGTGAGCATCCACAATATAGGGTTGCAAACGACCATAGCCGCTCGTGAGCTACTCGAGATCAGACTATTAAAAGGCTTAAAAAAAGCAGAGCTTGTTTAGTTAATGAGCCCGAGCTCAAGCCTTGTATGAGAAGATCGTTTAGGCTCGTCGAGCCTTATCGATCCTAGTGTACTTTTAAGTTTCAACTCCTTAACGAGCTCGAACCAAGCTTTGGCTCGTTTAAGGTACCACACACGAGCTCAAGCCAAACTTATGCATGTTAAAGTTTTTTTCTCAATAAATAGAGAGATAATAAAATAATGTATATAAATTAATTAATAAATAATAAACGAGCCGGCCCCGAGTCGAGCTTGAGCTCATTTAAGGTACTACACATGAGCAAGAGCCGAACTTAAGCTTGTTAAGGTTCTCTCAAAATATTGAAATACAATAAAAATAACGTTAATAAATTAATCAGTAAATAATAAACCAGCCAAGCCTGAGTCGAACGGGACCTTGAAAAAAGGCTCACGAATCGAACTTGAGCTTTAGAAAAAGAGCTCAAACGAGCTGGGCTTAGGATTGTTAAGGTTTTTTTCAAAATATATAAAAATAATTAAAAACATATATAAAATCAATTAATAAATAAATAACAAGCCAAACTCACAGCTTGAAAAACGACTCGCGAGCCGAACTTGAGTTTTAGAAAAAGAGCTTGAATAGAGCAGAGCTTTAGAAAAAGAGCTCAAGTGAGCCGAGCTTAGGATTGTTAAGGTTTTTCTCAAAATCTATAAAAAATAATAAAAAAAAGTATATAAATTAATTAATAAATAAAAAGCGAGCTGAATTCAGAGCTTGAAAAACGACTCGCGAGCCAAACTTGAGATTTAGAAAAAGTGCTCGAACCGAGCCGAGCTTTAGAAAAAGAGCTTGAATGAGCCAAGCTTAAGATTGTTAAGGTTTTTCTCAAAATATATAAAAATAATTAAAAACGTATATAAATTAATTAATAAATAAAAAATGAGCCAAACTCAGAGCTTGAAAAACAACTCGGGAGCCGAACTCGAGTTTTAGAAAAAGAGCTCAAAACAAGCTGAGCTCGAGATAGTCTAGGATCATACAAAATGAATGAACTAACTGATTACAATTAATTGTTAAGATTTTTCTCAAAATATAGAAATTTAATTAAAAACATATATAAATTAATCAATTAATAAAAAATAAGCCGAGTTCGGAGTTGAAAAAACGACTCGCGAACCGAACTCAAGCTTTACAAGTTGAGTCGAGCTCCGGGTAGTCTCGGATCACACAAAATGAATGAAGTAACTGATTACATTATTATTCGAGTCCACGAAAACCGATTCGCGAACCACGAGATCAATCGAATTCAAGACGAGGAACCGAGTGGATTCAACGATGGAAACATCAACTGTAACATCGCCTGAGAAGGTGCATAAGTCAAGGTTGGAGTTTAAAGTTAGGCTGTAACGATGTGGAATTGCGAATTTAGGAAGCCTGTGTTGGCCTTTGAAGTGATGAAGCTGTTGGTTTTGATCGTCCATGTGTTGGTGGTGTGAGTAGTTCAGTGGAGTTGTGTTGATGATTAAAAGAGGATTATTAATATTATAAGGTGGATAAGAGCTCGAGTCTAAAAGTAAGCTCGTTTAATAAACGAGACCGAGCTTGAGCTTCATTTATCAATCTCGAACCGGCTCGCGAGCCTAATCGAGCATGTTATTTATATAATTTTTTAAAATATATATTTAATAATTATTAATTAATATATATAATGTTATGAAAAAAAATAAATAAAAATAACTAAATAATATATATTGTTTTATACATAAAACTAGTTTTTGAGTCCGTTTAATACATAAGATTATCCAAATAATAAAGTTATAAATAAAGCAAATAAGTACATATTGTATATGAAAAAATGATTACATCTATGCTTATATATATATACTATGTGTACATAAATTGATTTTATTTATATCATAAAATGATTTTTTCAAAAAAATGAACTTAATAAAAAATAATAATAATAGTAACGCAAGTGCAAAAACATACATGAGAGCGGTCCATTTATTAGAAATTTGATTCTCAGTATCATATATATATATATATATATATATATATAATTGAAAGAATTTTAGTTATCAACCAATTTTAAAAAAAACTTTTCATACAATAATAGTTCTGAGTTACACCATGAAAATGATTTTTATAATTTTGAGGGCTTCTCGACTTTTTCATAATGACAACACATAAAAATAACACGTTAACCTGTTAAATTTTGTGAATGTTTTGCTTCACTTGAGCATAATTCTTTATGACATGTTTCACACACTACATTTTAATCATCATTAAAGGAAAAATCAATGCTGACACAAATGTTTCAAATTTGATAAAAGTTAGAAGCATTAATAAGCCTGGAGGTAGCATGTCGAAAGTGTTCGCTGTCTTTTCTTAAAATTTAATAGTTAAAATTTAATAGTTGTAGGAAAAATAGTCAATTAGCCAAACCCGAATCTTTCATTAATTCCAAAAATGTCATTGAAAATAAATTCGAAACCTAAATCACGTTTAAAATTCTAACTTTATTTTGTTGGACATTTTCAAGTCAAAACTTTGAACACGTAACAAATTTGATTATAAATCTACTTGCATTCTCAAATTTTTAAAAATACTCATATTATCCCTCTTTGAGCCGTAACAAATTTTGAGCCAAATGTAGTTAACTTGTACCACACAATCTATTTACCAACTTTTGACTCGTAACAATCAAATTTAAGTTCCATAACAAACCTGAAACAATCATTTATAAAAAAACCGAGAAACTGACTATGATAAACTTTATTATATTTGAAAGTGAATGGTATATATTGTTACATTTTAACATATATATAGTTCAGTAAATTAACGAAAAACTAAATGGATAGATTCAAAACATATATTTATAATTTATAAGAATATTTATTTTTATAAAAATTATAGTGTATATAATAAAATAGAGTTTAAAGAAAAGTGAATAATTTAATCATGTTATGTAAGGCCCCGTTACCGGTAGTGTAACATCCCGAAATTTCAAAGGTAATATTAATTATATTACTTATTAATAGATGGGAAGTTTACTCGGGTTATCAGGAAATAAATAAAAGAATAGGAGTTGGTATGGGTCGGGCTAGTGTCGGGTAATGGAAGTGGGTTATGGACTTGGGTTAATTGAGATAGGTTAAATGAGAATGGGATTTCAGGGATATAAATACCCCCAAAATCCCAAAATATCTCATTTTCTCACCAAACTCCCTAACACACACTCCTTACACCCTCAAAACACACACATTCTAACCGATCAAGATTCGGAGCCGAGACCCGAGGTTTTGTTGATAGATCTGCGTTGGTAAGGTAAGAACATATCCAACAAAGCTAATATTACTGAAAATGGTTAGGATTGGATGGGTTAAACCGGACCCGAACCCAAACTGCCCAAATCGGACCCCTAAAACGTCGATTTTAGGCCGATTTGATGGTTAGGGTTTGTAGGCGCCGATCATACGATTCCGTGGGTACCAAAATCGAGTTATTTGGCTAAGAAACGAAGGAGTTATGGGCAAACAGATCTGCAGCGCGACAACTTCGCCTGCAAGATCAAGTTCGCCTGATGAACTTCGCCTTCAAGCGTAACTTCGCCTTCAAGCGTAACTTCGCCTAAGGTATAACTTCGCCTACGGCCAAGTTCGCCTAAGGTATAACTTCGCCTGAAGCCAAGTTCGCCTAAGGTATAACTTCGCCTGAAGCCAAGTTCGCCTAAGGTTTAACTTCGCCTGAAGCCAAGTTCGCCTAAGGTATAACTTCGCCTGAAGCCAAGTTCGCCTAAGGTTTAACTTCGCCTGAAGCCAAGTTCGCCTAAGGTATAACTTCGCCTGAAGCCAAGTTCGCCTAAGGTTTAACTTCGCCTGAAGTGAAGTTCGTTTATAAAATAAATTAAAAACCTAATGGAAAATGTGTTAAGGCAGTTATCGAAAATAAAATTTTTCCAAGCTGACCTGGCAGCTTAACCCCAGCCAGGGGCTCTGCCCCTTGGACCCCGCTAGGGGCTGCCGCCCCTAGAACCCCGCTACCAGGGGCGCTGCCCCCGGACCCCCGTTCGTTGTGGGTCATATAAAGATAGAAACGCAACATAAGTAGTAGTAGCTAATTGATACGTGTAAATATTATACAGTTAGCCGTGCACAGCTCAAGAGGGGAATAACTATTAACGGAGAGCGTAACAGTATTCAGGTGAGTTTCTAGCCCCATTCCTTGTTATGTTTTCGGGGCTGTGTGCATACTCGATGTGTTGTTAATACATTTATCCTAAGTGATAAGTGTATGTCATATGTGATATGTGTGATAGATATGAATGATTGTTTGTCGGTACGCGAACGATCTTCGGATATTGCGCGTACTGTCAGGTTAAAAATAAAGGTACGAATATTATATATCGTAGATGTATGAATATTCAAATGAATACTTGTCGGGGCGTGAACGATCTTCGGATATTGCACGTAACGACAAGGGGTATGGTTGTTAATGAATGAGGTAAAGAATGCCTAGAGTGTTCTTATGTTATAATGTAAGTATGTGTGTATAGGTACACGAATGGTATGTGATATGTGTGATATGTATGAATGATTGCTTGATGGTACGTGAACGATCTTCGGATATTGTACGTACTGTCAGGTTGTAACGTTATAAATATGGTAAGTATGATATGTATGTTTATGTGTATGAACGTAATAAAGTTAATAAAAGAAGGAAATGACGGTTGTATGGTTGTATAGTCACGAAAAGGGTACCGAGCCCTAATAATACTCGAGGTAGGATGTATGGTTGTATGGTAACGAAGAGGGAATCGAACCCTACTAATATTCGAAAACCAAGGGACCAGACCCTTATAATATCTGTGATGTTAGGGACCAGACCCTTATAATATCTGTGATGTTAGGGACCAGACCCTTATAATATCTGTGATGTTAGGGACCAGACCCTTATAATATCTGTGATGTTAGGGACCAGACCCTTATAATATCTGTGATGTTAGGGACCACACCCTTATAATATCTGTGATGTTAGGGACCAGACCCTTATAATATCTGTGATGTTAGGGACCAGACCCTTATAATATCTGTGATGTTAGGGACCAGACCCTTATAATATCTGTGATGTTAGGGACCAGACCCTTATAATATCTGTGATGTTAGGGACCAGACCCTTATAATATCTGTGATGATAGGGACCAGACCCTTATAATATCTGTGATGTTAGGGAATCGAACCCTTCTAATATTCGAAAACTAGGGACCAGACCCTTATAATATCTGTGAGGTTATAGGGCGAAAGGCTCTTTAAAACGTATGATTATGAATGTAAAGAAAGTATGTAAATAAGAAAGAAAGTATGTAAGTAAGAAAGAAAGTATGTAAGTAAGAATGAAGGTATGAGTACTTATGTGTGTATGAAAGAAAGTTATGAGGTTAAGTACGTATGTATGTAAGAAGGTATTGCATGATATTGTATGATTAACTAGAACTCACTCAGCGTAGCTGACTTTTAGTATGCACGCAGGTGAGCTGATTATAGAGTTAGCATGAGGATGACACACGGCATGGATTGAACGGCTGGCATCTGAAGAAAGAAGTAAAGATGTTTTAAATATAAAGTTTTGTGTTATGGTATCAAAGAAAAGATTTAATGTTTGGTAACAAATGATTGATGTTTTATATTCCGCGAAAAGTTTTAATAAACTCTGATTTGAAGAACTGTGTTTATGAGTAAATCCGACGCTAAAGTAGGGTCACCGGGTTCGGGGCCTTACAGGTAGCCCTACTTTCGTGTTGGATTTACTCATAAACGCAGTTCTAAATATCAGAGTTAATTAAAACATTCGCGGAATATAAAAGCTTTCATAAAACATTTCATAACAAACACGTCTTGTCTTAAAACACCATTTTGTCTTTCAAAATAAACGAAACATTAAACTTAAACGTCTTGAGTCTTCCGATGCCAGCTTCTTATTCAGTGCCACGCGTCTCCTCAAGCGAGCTGCCTCATCCTACTCACCTGCGTGCATACTAAAAGTCAGCTGCGCTGAGTGAGTTCTAGTTAATCATACACTATACAATACACATAAACTTATATTCTTTCATTCATACTTTCTTACTTTCATACTATTTTTTGTATTAACTTACTTTCATATCTTACATTATAAAGAGCACTACGCCCTACATTCCTCGAGTATTATTAGGGCTCGGTACCCTCCTTCCTCGAGTATTATTAGGGCTCGGTACCCTCTTTCCTCGAGTATTATTAGGGCTCGGTCCCTCTTTCCTCGAATATTAGTAGGGTTCGGTCCCCTAGTTCTCGAATATTAGTAGGGTTCGATTCCCTCTTCGTTACCATACAACCATCCTTTCCTTCTTTTATTAACTTTATCACATTCATACACATAAGCATACATATCATACTTACCTTATACTTAGCGTTACAACCTGACAGTACGTGCAATATCCGAAGATCGTTCACGTACCATCAAGCAATCATTCATACATATCACATCATTCACATAAGGCGTACACTTATCTCTTAGGATATGCGTATTAACAAACATATCGAGTATGCACACAGCCCCGAAAACATAACACATAAATGGGGCTAGAAACTCACCTGAACACGGTTACGTTCACTGTTAATCGTAATCCCTTTCTTCAGTTGTGCACGGCTGACTTTCTGAGCTTGTTTGGATCTTGTTTAACTTGTTATCACAACTAATCGCTCTCTCTCTCTCGGATCTGGCTCGGTTCTTCCCTCGGCCGGCGGCGGTGTTGGTGTGAGGTGTGTGTGTTTTGGAGTGTAAGAGAATATGGTGAAATGAAAGATATTTTAGAGTTTAGGGGATATTTATATCCCTTAAATCCCATGGACCTAAGGCCCATTCTCATTTAACCCATCTCAATTAATCCAAGTCCATGATCCGCTCCTTACTCGATAACCAATAATTAACGCGAAATCACTAAACATAACTTTCTTTATTCAACATTAAAATTTTAGGATGTTACAAGTCTTCCCTCCTTAAAGAGGTTTCGTCCCCGAAACCTAACTATTACATAAACAAACTAGGGTAAAACTTGCGCATCTCATCCTCGGCTTCCCAAGTAGCATCTGATCCCTTGCGGTGTTTCCATATCACTTTTACCAGAGGTATAATCTTGTGACGAAGCTGCTTCTCCTTGCGATCAACGATCTCTATCGGTTGCTCGATGTAGTTCAATTGTTCATCAACCTCAATGTCCATCAACGGCACGTGAGACGTGTCATCAGCTAGACACTTCCTCAAATGAGAAACATGGAAGGTTGATTGAATTCCTTCTAACTCATCGGGTAAATCCAGTTTATAAGCTACTTCACCCACACGATATACAATCTTGAACGGTCCAATGTACCTCGGACTCAATTTCCCCCTCTTTCTAAAACGGATAATTCCCTTCCAAGGCGAGACCTTAAGCATCACATTGTCGCCAACGTTAAACTCAATTGGTCGTCGCCGCTTATTTGCATAAGACTTTTGTCTGTCTTGAGCGGCTTTCATTCTTGCTTTGATCTGATCGAACTTTGAAGACGTTTCTTGAACCACTTCAAGGCTTCCCATTTCTTTCTGACCAATCTCACCCCAACACACCGGGGTTCTACATCGTCTACCGTAAAGCATCTCAAAGGGTGGCATACCAATACTTGAATGGTAACTGTTGTTATAGGAGAACTCTGCCAGGTGCAGATGATCATCCCAACTTCCACCAAAATCTAAAACACAAGCACGTAGCATATCCTCAAGGGTTTGGATCGTCCTTTCAGACTGTCCATCAGTTTGAGGATGATACGCCGTGCCGATGTTCAACCTCGTCCCCATAGCTTCGTGGAATTTCTTCCAGAACCTCGAAGTAAACCGTGTATCTCTATCAGACACGATCGATAACGGTACTCCATGCTTGGTTACAACTTCTTTGATGAACAAGCTTGCTAACGTTTCTGACGAGATGGCCTCTCGTATGGGCAGAAAGTGAGCACTCTTGGTCAAACGGTCCACAATCACCCAGATGGTATCATGTTGCTTAGCTGTACGAGGTAGCTTAGTTATGAAATCCATGGTGATGTGTTCCCATTTCCACTCAGGTATCTCTAGCGGTTGCATTTTCCCATAAGGCTTTTGGTGCTCGGCTTTGACTTGTAAGCAAGTTAAGCACTTACTAACATAATCCACTACATCATTCTTCATTCCTGGCCACCAGTAATCTCTTTTCAAGTCTTGATACATCTTTGTAGCTCCAGGATGGATTGAGTACCTTGACTTATGAGCTTCATCTAAGATTCGACTTCTAAGATCACCATGGCGTGGGATCCACATACGGTCGAACCTAGTCTTAACTCCATGAGCGTTTTCCACCAACTCATCTTGCTGGCCATAAATCCTTTCTTTCTTTACTAACCCTTCATCTACTAACACCTCTGACTGCACCTTGATGATTTCTTCAAAAAGACTTGGGTTCATGATCAACTTGTAGGACTTCACTGTTGCAAGGACTTCCTCATTCTTACGACTTAGCGCATCAGCGACCACGTTAGCTTTACCGGGGTAATACTTAATCTCACAGTCGTAATCCTTTATCAATTCTAACCATCTTCTCTGCCTCATGTTCAATTCTTTCTGCTCGAAGAAGTACTTTAAACTCTTATGATCTGTATAGATAGTACACTTAGTACCGTACAGATAATGCCTCCATATCTTAAGAGCATGCACTACAGCTGCTAACTCCAAATCATGCGTCGGATAAGTACTCTCATGGACCTTCAACTGTCTAGACGCGTAAGCTATCACCTTCCCTCGTTGCATTAACACGCAACCTAACCCTTGATGCGAGGCATCAGCACAAACAACGAAATCCTCGTCACCATCGGGTAGAGCAAGGATTGGAGCTTGCGTGAGTCTCTTCTTTAATTCTTCAAAGGCTTCTTCTTGAAACTTTCCCCAACTGAATATTATCGACTTTCGGGTCATACCGGTCAGCGGTGCGGCTATCTTGGAGAAACCTTCGATGAATCTCCTATAGTAGCCAGCTAACCCTAGGAAGCTTCGTATATCAGTCGGATTCTGCGGAGTCTTCCAATTCGTTATCGCTTCAATCTTAGCTGGGTCCACGGTAATCCCTTCAGGATTAATCACGTGACCTAAAAATTGCACTTCTCTTAACCAGAACGCGCACTTCGAAAACTTGGCATACAACTTCTCTTTCTTCAGAGTCTCCAATACCTCTCTCAGATGCTCAGCATGGTCAGACTCGTTCTTTGAATAAATCAATATATCGTCAATGAAGACGATAACCGACTTATCCAACATCGGCCGACATACCCTATTCATCATGTCCATAAATGCTGCAGGAGCATTTGTTAGACCGAATGACATTACGAGGAACTCGTAGTGTCCATACCGCGTTCGGAACGCTGTCTTAGGGATGTCTGCCTCATTCACCTTCAGCTGATGGTAGCCTGATCTGAGATCTATTCGTGAGAACCAACTTGAACCTTGCAGTTGGTCAAACAGATCATCAATCCTTGGCAACGGATATCTATTCTTTACCGTAAGCTTATTCAACTCATGATAGTCTATGCACATTCTCATACTTCCATCCTTCTTTTTCACAAACAAAACCGGTGCGCCCCACGGAGAAACACTCGGTCTGATAAAACCCTTGTCTAGGAGTTCTTGCAGTTGGGACATCAATTCTCTCATCTCAGACGGTGCTAGACGGTAAGGCGCTTTCGCGACAGGTTGGGCTCCTGGTATTAAATCTATCTGAAATTCTATCTCTCGCTCCGGTGGCAACCCCGGAAGATCCTCAGGGAATACTTCTGGGTAGTCGCGCACAATAGGAACATTTTTCATTTCTTTCGTCTCGGCCGTAACGTTGACGACATACGCCAGGTAGGCACAACATCCTCGCCTTAGCAAACCCTCGGCTTTTATCATCGAAATGACATTAAGCCCAGAACTTTCCTTATCACCATAAACTGTCACCGCACTACCATCCAATGACTTTACCCTTATTATCCTACTCTTACATACTATCTGAGCCACAAACTCAGACAACCAATCCATCCCCAAAACCACATCGAACCCTTCTAAGGTCATAACATAAAAGGTAACAGGGAACTCATGTCCCTCCAATTCTATCCTACAGTCCTTAACCATTTTCATTATTTTAACCGAAGTGTCTCTAGCGGTTTCTACTATAAGAGTCTCAGACACTCGGCAACATTTCATTTTAGCTAGTTTACTAAATGGTGTGGCTACGAAACTTTTGTTTGCGCCCGAATCAAATAATACAGTAGCGGAAACACCGTTCACTAGAAACGTACCTGTGACAACATCCGGAATCTGCTTGGCTTGTTCTTGGGTCAGCATGTAGGCTCTAGTTCTTGGCCTAGCTTGATCGGCATCCTTCCTTCTACTACCTCCAGCTTCACTCTCGGTACACTCCCTAGCAAAATGACCTGTCTTACCACACTTGTAGCATGCAGGCTTAGAACTGCACTCATGAGCATAATGACCTGCCTTCCCACACTTGTAGCAAACATTCGACCCAAATCTACATTCTCCGGCATGAATCTTTCCACACTTATGACATGTATCCGAACCCTTTCCCCACCTACACTCACCACTGTGTGCCTTGCCACAAGTCTTGCACGACCTGTTCTCCCAAACTCTCGACTGCTTGTTCTTAGGGTTCCACATCTGGGTACCGGGTCGTTTAGCAGGAGCGACCCATTTCTTCTCTTTCTTCTCGTCTCCCACCACCACATCATCCGCAGCCAAGTCTGCATAGACCATTTCTGCGAGTTCGACAGCAGAATCGAAAGTAGCAGGTTTACTTGTCCTGACTAACATGCGGACTCTCTGTGGTAATCCCCTCACGTAACACTTGATCCTTTTAGCCTCAGTGTTGACCATATCGGGCACCAACCTAGACATTCGATTGAACTCGGTGGTGTACTCACGATGTGTCATTGTCCCAGCTTTCAAGTTTAGGAACTTCATCTCCGCCCTTTCAACCTCGGCGTCAGCACAGAACTTCATCATCACTAACTCCTTCAGATCGTCCCACTTCATCTCTTTGATCTCTTCACGTGTCTTCCTCTGCTCCACACTCTCCCACCAATACATAGCCTCATCTTCAAATGATTGGGTGGCATAACCGACAGCTTGGTCAGGACGACACTCGCTGATTCGGATAATTTTATCCATGGCGGTTATCCACTGAAGAGTAGCGATTGCGTCTCCTAAACCAGTCAGCTTAGGCGGGTCGCAACCTTTGAAGGACTTATAGTTGCAACCGCCTTGGCCCCTCTTCCCATCATCAACTTTCACATACCTCACCTCACTTGAATCACCCTTTTCCCTCTCATCATCTTTTCTACCATTACCACCAGCCGCTTCAACAGTTCTTTCACGGCTTCCCGCAGACCCTCCCGGAGTAATATTTTTCACAGCAGTGGCTACAGCTTGAACAATAGCTGCTTGAATTGCGGGATCCAGTTGAACTCTTTCATTGTTTTCCGGGTTTCTTCCAGCTGCGCTTCCTTCAGCTTCGGTGTTGGAAGCTGTCTCAACCGAAGGTTGCTGGACACGACGAGGCCTGCCGCGTCATCCAGTGCGACCTCCAGCTCCAACAATGTCTCCAGCTCCAGCCATCGTATTTTAAAAGGGAAAACACAAACATCATCACTCAAGGAACTATTTAGTACAAGGATAGCAAGGCTAACAGGTAATAACAATGGCCAACTGTGACTAGCTGATCACGTTGCTTTCCGTGTCCTATACACTTCCCTTTATGAGTCTATTTGTGCTGGTTCTACTTAAGCAGTTAGTCAATTCAAACAATCAATTATTCCTATCCCTGTCGTTCACATATCTTTTCTTTCTCAATAACATATATCATTTAATCTTACAATTTACCTTTACTGATCTTGCTTGAGCGACACATGGCATTCTTGGACTGGCATCTTCTTTCCTTTCTTACTTAAATCTCATTCTCTGTTCGAGTCTAAGCATAGGATGCTTAAATCTCTCGAACTTTGCTCTGATACCAACCTGTAAGGCCCCGTTACCGGTAGCCCTAATTCGTGTTGGATTTACTCATAAACGCAGTTCTAAATATCAGAGTTAATTAAAACATTCGCGGAATATAAAAGCTTTCATAAAACATTTCATAACAAACACGTCTTGTCTTAAAACACCATTTTGTCTTTCAAAATAAATGAAACATTAAACTTAAACGTCTTGAGTCTTCCGATGCCAGCTTCTTATTCAGTGCCACGCGTCTCCTCAAGCGAGCTGCCTCATCCTACTCACATGCGTGCATACTAAAAGTCAGCTACGCTGAGTGAGTTCTAGTTAATCATACACTATACAATACACATAAACTTATATTCTTTCATTCATACTTTCTTACTTTCATACTTTCTTTTGTATTAACTTACTTTCATATCTTACATTATAAAGAGCATTACGCCCTATATTCCTCGAGTATTATTAGGGCTCGGTACCCTCCTTCCTCGAGTATTATTAGGGCTCGGTACCCTCCTTCCTCGAGTATTATTAGGGCTCGGTACCCTCTTTCCTCAAGTATTATTAGGGCTCGGTCCCTCTTTCCTCGAATATTAGTAGGGTTCGGTCCCCTAGTTCTCGAATATTAGTAGGGTTTGATTCCCTCTTCGTTACCATACAACCATCCTTTCCTTCTTTTATTAACTTTATCACATTCATACACATAAGCATACATATCATACTTACCTTATACTTAGCGTTACAACCTGACAGTACGTGCAATATCCGAAGATCGATCACGTACCATCAAGCAATCATTCATACATATCACATCATTCACATAAGGCATACACTTATCTCTTAGGATAAGCGTATTAACAAACATATCAAGTATGCACACAGCCCCGAAAACATAACACATAAATGGGGCTAGAAACTCACCTGAACACGGTTACGTTCACCGTTAATCGTAATCCCTTTCTTCAGTTGTGCACGGCTGACTTTCTGAGCTTGTTTGGATCTTGTTTAACTTGTTATCACAACTAATCGCTCTCTCTCTCGGATCTGGCTCGGTTCTTCCCTTGGCCGGCGGCGGTGTTGGTGTGAGGTGTGTGTGTTTTGGAGTGTAAGAGAATATGGTGAAATGAAAGATATTTTAGAGTTTAGGGGATATTTATATCCCTTAAATCCCATGGACCTAAGGCCCATTCTCATTTAACCCATCTCAATTAATCCAAGTCCATGATCCACTCCTTACTCGATAACCAATAATTAACGCGAAATCACTAAACATAACTTTCTTTATTCAACATTAAAATTTTAGGATGTTACATGTTATAGATTTAATATAAATAGTGTGTAAAAGGAAAGTGAATAGTTATTGATCTATGACTTAATTATTAGATTTGAGGGAAAACATTATGAGGTTTAACCACAAACTGACACTTGTCCACAATTATTTTACTTTATTAGAATATATAGGTAGATTATGATATGTAAAATAAATCTACCTATATTCCAATCTATAATATATATAAACGAAAACCCTAAAATCCTACGTGTCACGATGTGGTCACTCCCCTATTTTATGGAAGCCACCAGATTGCTTGATTTTTAAATGGAGGCCTCTCATTGATTTAACCCAAATTCATGTGTATGTGTCTTACCAAAACCAGATAGCTCTTAAACGGGTTATAACATCTCATTAAATTAAAAATTAATCTTTCCAATTATTTGATATGAAAATCCTATAAAATAGGGATATACTAAAATTTAATATCCAATTTAAAAAGAAAAAGATATTATTTATAATTAATAATTAATTTTATAGTAAAAAACATAAGCGGGTTATGGGTCACCAAATTTCAGATAGCTTTTAAACGGGTTATAATATATCATTTATTTATGAAACCCTTTTATTATCAAACCCTAAGTATATTATTAATTATATTTAGCGTCTATGTCTATGTATAACACTTTAATAATAAACATCACCTATCGTTATTTTCTATAAACATTATCTTATCTTATTTTATTAAGAAAAAAAATCTTAAAAGTTTTATTTAAATAAAAGAGGATCTATATATACTGGAAGCCGGATCTCCGGAGAAACTCACCGGAATCACCAAAATAATGCTTTGCGATACCAGACGCTAGAAGAATTATGCTAATCTTTGTGTAATGTAATAATCTATCCCGTCTTAACTGTAATCAAAACTTTAAAGAAAGCAACCCCTTTATTCTTCATTAATTCTCACTCTCTTTGTTCATCCACCTTATACCCAGAAAAATTAACTTCAGATATTAACTTTCTTACAAAAAGAAAATTAAAATCCAAAAAATAAATATTAAAAAACCAAAAATGTAAAACAACCATTCTCTTAAGCCATTAGATTGCTTTATTTGTAAATGAAGGTTTCTCACGCATTTGACCCGAATTCACGAGTAAATGTCTCACCAAACCCAGATAGCTTTTAAACGGATTATAAAATCTCATTATATTAAAAATTAATCTCATAAAATATTTGATATGAAAATCCTATAAAATATGGATATACTAAAAATTAATATCCTATTTTATTTAAAAAAAGATATTATTTATAATTAAGAAACAATTTTATAATAAAGAAAATAAATGGGTAATGGGTATCACCAAACCCAGATAGCTTTTAAACCTAATTATAACATATCATTTATTTGTAAAACCATTTTATCATCAAACCTCAAGTATATTAATTATTAACTTTCTTACAATAAATAAAATTAAAATCCAAATATACATATATAAATATTAAAAACGAATAATGTAAAACAACCCCCGTAATACGAGGGATAAAATCTAGTAAAGTAAAATAATTGTGGACACTTGTCATCTTTTGCTTAATTCTCACAAATTTTTCCCTCTAAAACCATATATGTAATAGATCAATAATTATTCACTTTCCTTTTATACTCTATTTATATTATATCTATATACTTTTATAAATATAAGTATTAACATATTATTTGACTATATATTTCAAAAACTTGATGAATTTCAAAAATCAACAACAAATCTTGTTTCTCAAATATTGGAAAGAATATAATTTTAAATGTTATCATTCACATATTGTAATATGTATATTTTAAAAGATTGCAAAGAAAAACAAAACTCAAATATACTTTCATTTTAAAAAGTAATTTTTTAATCATTAAATTATAAATATATGTTTAAAAGTTGATCAAGTTTTTTAGAATAAATCCATTAATCTGTTATTATTATTATTATTATTGTAAATTGTCATATAAATTTATAGATTATAACTATATGCTTTAAATCTATCCATTTATTTTTTCGGTTAATTTAGTAAACTATATATATGTTAAAATGTAAGGATATTATATACGAATCACTTTCAGACATAACAAAATTTATCATACTTAATTTCTTAGTTTTTTTTATCAACGATTGTTTTGGGTTTTTTTGTAGAACTTAAATTTGAATTTATGGGTCAAAAGTAGGTAAATCTATTGTTTGGTACAAGTTAACTACATTTAGGTCAAAATTTGTTACGGGTCAAAAATGGAAATTTTGAGTATTTTTAAAAGTTTGAGAATGCAAATAGATTATCGTCAAATTTGTTATGGGTTCAAAGTGTTGATTTAAACATGATTTGGGTTTCAAATTTATTTTTAAGTGAGTTTTTTTGAAGTAAGCAAAAGGTTCGAGATTTGGCAAATTGACTATTTTTCCCTCGAATATTAAATTTTAAGAAAAGATGATGAACACTTTCGACATGCCACCCCCCATGCCTATCAATGCTTCTAACTTTTATCAAATTTGAAATATTTATGTTAGCATTAACTTTTCCTTTAATGGTGATCAGAACTCGGGAAGCATGTCATGGAAAACTATGCTCAAATGAAACAAAATATTCACAAAATTGAATGGGTTAACATGTTATTTTTTATGTTGTCATTATGACAAAGTCGAGAAGCCCTTTGAAACTTATCAAAATCTTTTTCATGGTGTAACTCAGAAAAACATAGTTCTTGAAGAACATCCGTCGTTACAATTTAATGTTCTTATTGATGGGTGGTAAATTGATAAATATATCGATAAAGGTAACGCTCCTTTTGTATTTAGGTTGAGTGGTTAGAACTACTATCGTATGAGAAGTCTTATTTTCGAAATTGGTTCATAACCAAAATTCTTTCAATTATACATATATGGCACTGAGAATAAAATTTTCAACAGAAAGAAGCATTCTCGGGTACGTTTTTGCACGGGCATTTTTTTATTAAGTTTATTTTAAAAAATCGTTTTGTGATATAAATAAAATCAATTTATGTACACATAGCATAGATACAAGCATAGATGTAATACATTTTTTTTATTTATGATATATAATTATTTGCTTTACTTGTAATTTTATAATTTGAATTATCCCGTGTGTGACACGGGCTCTAAAACTAGTCTAATTATATAAAAAATATTTAATATATAGTAAACGAGCTGAGCTCGAGACTGAAAATCTACTCACGAGCCAAGCTCGAGCTTTGAAAATAGAGCTCGAAACGAGCCGAGCTCGAGCTTGAGCTCTGTGTAGGTTAAGCGAGTCGAGCTCGGGCTCGGGTCAGCTCGTTTGCACCCCTATCCCCATGGTTTTAGACCCGGACCGGTCATCGACTCAAGCGTCTTACCGGGTCACAAGCCAAACTGGGATTGACCCAGATAGCATCATATAAATAAATATAAAAAAATATATGTTTTTGAATTGATGAAACTTAAAAACATACATAAAAAAAGAGATATATCATTAGTCTTAAATGAAAGAACTTCAACGGAAATGGTAAAATAGTTTAAATGAAAGAAAGGAACTTAAGGTTTTAACCCAAATAAACAGCACAGGTTCTTCTCTAGATCAACGGGTTGGTTAATGTCGTTATCTTCAAAAGCGGAGTTTGATTCTTGCTCTATGCAAGGATTATTCATACTGAAGAGGTAGGTCCCAGCAGAGCCCAGTTGGACCCGCAAGACTCACCTTAAACAGGGACGTCTGCGAAGAAACCAACTGGATCCGCAGGACCAACCATGCTCAGAGACGTGACGTCCTTACGCGCAGTACGCCAGCTGTTCCCGCAGGAAATGCCTCCCATGGTGAAGGACTCCGCCTGTTCCCGCAGCCTCGGATACAAGCCATGAGGGAAGGCCACCCGCGCAGCAAGGCTACACGCACAAGGCACTTAGCTCACTCAGTGTCACCTGAAGGAATGAGCGAAGCCGGGAACTATCCCGCACAAGGGCGGGAGGGGGAATACTCCCGCCCAAATAAGCCAGTCCGTACGATACAGGAAGATCTTCTGTACTGTACCTGACGAGGTATGGGAAAAAGATCTGACTAAAGATACGACAGCTTATGGACAACAGTATGGCGAGCAGCATGCTCCTACACTGTTTGTCACTGTTAGCCGCTGCCTACTCACCAACTCTTGTCATACCACGTGCGTAGCTGGCAGTTGGTGGAAAAGGAATAGTATACAGCAGGTCTGGTCAATATCAGCCGCTACCTACCCACCAACTACCAGCAGGACACGTGCGTAGGCTACTGTTGGTGGAACAGGAACACTGTTGCAGCCGGCCATACCTCCTTGGAAACCTACCTTCGGCTATAAATACCCCAAATTGTATGACCATCTCATCTTATCATATCTTATCTTATATCATCATATTATACCTGATATCTGCTCTAGCAATCTCTTAATATACTTTTATATATAAAGAGCAATCTAGTCTGATTCTCACGCCGGAGGGTGGTCACAAGGAGGAACCCCCCCTTCTCAGTGACGAGCTCACGGTGTCTGTTTTGCAGGTTATCAGAAGAACCATCTTCCAAGGGTCTAACCCCTCGTGGGAAACATCTCTCCAACCCCCAGGTTACCAGTAATCTGCCCGGGGTCCGGTTAGTGTTTCTTCATTGGCGCCATCCGTGCATAAAGCTAGAACTTTATTTTTCTCCAGTTTTTTCAAACTTTCTACAAAAGATGGTTAGAGAAATCCCGGTAACCACAACCCCAGCTACTGGGATGAATACCGGTAACACAGTTTTTACAAACACTACCCCGGTTACCCAAGCCGGGACAAGTGAAGTAAATTTTACGAACACTACCCCAGTTACTCAAGTTGGGGCAAGTGCAGTAAATGATCGCCTACTGGGATCCACTGATACCCAGCTTGAGAAACGAAGACTCCCCCGCCAAACTCTCGATGAAGTTAAGGCATGGGCGGAGGCACGACAAAAAGAATTCCAGGCTGAGTTGGACGAACGCTTGCGTTCCGTACAACAGGCCGATGAACTCGAATATTGGGAGGATGACTCGGAGGAATCCGACTCCGACGCGAACCCTCGCCATAAGGCAAAAGGGAAGCGTAAGGAAATGGAACCCCAATCGAAAAGGCATTTTGGACAAGCCTTCAAGCCAAAAAGCACAGGTGGAAGTCCACGAGACTTCTCCAAGACGTTCAGACCAAATGTAGCAAATGCGGGAACGTCCAAATTTGCAAGGGACATTGCGGAAGCAATCGCCCCGAGGAGTGCCAAACAAATGCCTAACATAGGCACATATGACGGTATATCTGATCCAGACGATCATTTGAACAGGTTCATAGCGGGGGCAACCGTCAGCAATTGGACGGAACCCACGTGGTGTTACATGTTCCAAATGACGCTTGTTGGGGCTGCTAGAGCTTGGTTTGATCGCCTACCGGTCAACCACATCTACGACTGGGCAGACTTCCAGCAGAAGTTTAGCCAACACTTCAGTCAGCAACGGAAGTATACCGAGGAGCAATGGACAATCCTCAAATGTATACGAGAAGAAGATGAATCTCTGCCAAACTTCATCACTCGCTTCAACTCAAAGAAGCTAAGTTTGGGCAATATCAGCGAAGATCTTGTTCGCGCTGCCTTCATCCAGGGCGCGCATGACCCAGAGCTCATCCGCACCCTAACGGGTAAAGATGGCATGCCATCCACATGGGATGCCATCATGACAGCAGCAAAACGCTATGCGGAAACGGAGAAGCAACTGGGTAGAGATCTCCCACAGTGCACAAACCTCTACACTCAGAAGACGAGAGAAGACAACGTCCTCACCGCCCGACTAAATAAAAAACGGAAGCAAGGCATTTGGCAGTCAAGGGTAAACTTTGACACCTCATCCGGCTTGCAACATCGATTGGGCGGAAGGGATAATGCACAGCCGCACCGGAACTCCAGATGGACGCCACTCAGCAAAAGCGTCACTGAGATATTCGCCACTGAAGAGCTCCCATGGCCAAAGCCTCCAATAATCCGACATCGTCACGATGCTGATCGGAGCAAATACTGTGACTTTCACAAGACAAAAGGCCACAACACTGAAGAATGCACAGACGTAAAAGACATGGTCGAAGCATTTGTCAGAGATGGGACGCTCGCGCACCTCGTGGCGCAATAAAGGCTGAGCAGGCGGGTGCGTGTAGAACCCCAGCTGGGGAAAACACGAATCAATTCCAGCTTCAATATCGAGACTACATGCTGCGTAAAGAACGAGATCCCGAACCAGGTGCGTATCGGCTCGATGGCACTCCCATCCCAACAACATGGAAGGGAGCTCATTTACACAGTTTGCATGTAAATCAATTCCAATTTGTAAAGAAAAGGCCAAGACCCACTTCTAATGGAAATGATTCTCTTTAAGAACATCGAAGCTGATGATTTTACATTTATACTTTTCTGAACACTAATATGCCGGTTTTCACCGCATAATTACGTGAAGTCATTGCATGGGAAGGCGGTCCTACCCGCACGAACCCAATAACGTGACAAACCTTCACGCAGGTCAGTTGAAGGGGAAAAAGTTCAGCACCCAAAATTGAAAGTGCCGGTCTATCCGCACCAATCATAACGAGGAAACTGAATAACCTATCAACAACCGCGCGTCGAACGGTTAAACTATGCAACACTGGTGATGGCATTCACATTACGTGAAGTCGTTGCGTGGGAAGGCGGTCCTACCCGCACGAACCCAATAACTTGACAAACCTTCACGCAGGTCAGTTGAAGGGGAAGAGTTCAATTATCCCATTAAATGAAAGTGCCGGTCTATCCGCATGAATCATGAAAGGAAACTGAACACTAACCTATCGACAACCACGCGTCGAACGGTTCAAAACAAAATTCTTAAAAAGGATAAGGAAAACCTACACGCAGGTCAGATAAAGGTAAAGTTTTGCCATCCTACTAAGTGCAAGTGACGGTTCTACCCGCACAATCACGAAAGAGGAAGCAAAACTTCACACCTATTAACCACGTTCAAAGGTTAACTTATCCTCAAAAGATGAGGAAAACCTACACGCAGGTCAGATAAAGGTAAAGTTTTGCCATCCTACTAAGTGCAAGTGACGGTTCTACCCGCACAATCACGAAAGAGGAAGCAAAACTTCACACCTATTATCAACCACGTTCAAAGGTTAACTTATCCTCAAAAGATGAGGAAAACCTACACGCAGGTCAGATAAAGGTAAAGTTTTGCCATCCTACTAAGTGCAAGTGACGGTTCTACCCGCACAATCACGAAAGAGGAAGCAAAACTTCACACCTATTATCAACCACGTTCAAAGGTTAACTTATCCTCAAAGGATGAGGAAAACCTACACGCAGGTCAGATAAAGGTAAAGTTTTGCCATCCTACTAAGTGCAAGTGACGGTTCTACCCGCACAATCACGAAAGAGGAAGCAAAACTTCACACCTATTATCAACCACGTTCAAAGGTTAACTTATCCTCAAAAAGATGAGGAAAACCTACACGCAGGTCAGATGAAGGTTAAAGTTTAGCCATCCTACTAAGTGCAAGTGACGGTTCTACCCGCACAATCACGAAAGAGGAAGCAAAACTTTAACCCATTATCAACCACGTTTAACAGGTTAACTTATTCTAAACACTTGGAAAATTGCTAATTTAAACTAAGTATGCAAGTCATAAGTTTATAAAGCAAGGAACCCAAAGAAGGAAATAACAATCTTATACGCAAAAAGATTTATATTTCACAAATTAATTATTACAAGAATGGCCGGGTAACTACCCGCCTACGAAAAGAAAAATACATCTGTACAAGACTATCCTAGCAATGGGAAGGGATCTTCAGGATCAAGCCTCAGGGCCGCCTCCACTTGGACCCGCTCCATCAGAACGGGGCGGTTCGAGGAAAGCTTTAAGGACAGCTAACCCATCATCAGCAGCAGCTACTTGGTTCACCTTCTCCACCACTGGATGCGGGAAGGCAGCATATTGATTTACTGCTTGGTCATATATGGCTTCAGTGTCAACATTGTACAAAGGGAAGTTGGAAGGCGGGAAGCCTTTCTCAACGAACCCTAGACCAAGCAGGAAGCCAGCCCGTTCCCCATCCTCGTGAGAAGCGTTGAGGGCTGCACTCATAGCATCGTCGTAGGATGTCTCTGAGAAGACCCGATGCACAACCTACAAAGAAAATACAAGTGTCAAAACATCTTTTCTATGTATAAAGGAAAGCGTGAAGACGTAAAGCTAAAATACCTGAGGCAACGCTTCTCGAAGAAGCCATTCCTTGGCAACCAGGGCTTGGGTGCAGGCGCGTTCGGCTTCGCTCTTATTGAGGTTGGCAAGTTGCACTTCCTTTGCAGCAGCCTCTTCAACGCCCTTAAGCTTCCGCTCGTTGTGGTCAAGCACGCCCCTCTGGTCCAGGATCTCTTGGAGCTTCTTGGCATCTTACATCGCCAAGGCATCATGAGCACGTTGGAGAGCCTCTAATTGGGCCTTGAGCTCCTCGTTCTCCACGCGTAAAGGCTCAGCAACGGCTTCAGCCTTGGTGGCCCTCTCAGTCGCGTTCCTCGCAGTCTCCTTAGCCAGCCGAAGCTGTTCGTTAACAGCTTGGGCAGCCTTGGAGCGGGCCTCGAGTCGCGCTTGAACTTCAACCTCGAGGGCCTTGAAGGCCTTCTCCTTCTCCGCAGCAGCTGCGGTCAATCGTTGGTTCTCCTCCCGTAGAGCACGCGCCTGAGATACGTCCTTGGCGCGAGCTGCTTTCAACTTGTCGTTTTCACGACAAAGCAGCTCGACGCGCGGCTGCATCCGGGCCTGGAGAACCCGAAGCTCATTGGTTAGCCTACCCTCCTGGTAGCTAGCCATGGCTTCCCCCAACGCACCATGAGGAGCAGCGTGGCGAGCCCAGTCCACGCACTCCACAGGGGTACGAAGGGTTGTTCCTCGGCGTATGTTCCATCAAGGAATATACACTTCATTGGAATCCGACACTGCAAAAAACAAAAAAGCAGTTAGGAAAAAGATGATAAAAAAAAAATTTAATTAAAGGTGAAAAAGGGCCAAAGGAACCCTACGCACCTGTAGGGTCTATAACAGGCCGATAACCGCCGAACCCATCACCTGAACCCAAAGGAAACCCATCCAAAAGGTCAGGCAGATGGGAAGGTGGCAAAGAGTGGCGAGTACTCCCATGCGTACCTGATGGGCCGGCCATCGGTGCCGGTGGCGGGGGCATGGTGGCAGCCGCCGCAGTCGCTGCCGCAGAATCCACAGCAATCGTAACCGCCGGCTCGGTGAAAGACGCCGTAAAAATCGCACTCACGGCCGGCGGTGGCGTAAACTCGGCTGGAACAGTCGGCTCAGAGTGAGCAACTGAACCAGCGGGACCAGGCGCAGGCGCCTGGGTCGACGCCTCAGGTAGGCCGACCAAGCCTACCGTCATCGGCGGAAAGGTACTACTCGGTACTTCACCCTGGAATGCGTCAACATCCACGCCTGCACAAGAAGATAAGTGTTAATAAATTTATGAAGTATGATAAATCTACAAAAAGAAGAATGTTTGTACTTACGGGTTTTCTTGAGCCTGAACGTACGGAGGGGCGGGGACAAGCCCGATGGGGCCGGTCTCTTGACGCCGGTCACCGTCGTCGTCATTAGTTCTCCGGAGGTAACAGTCGTAGCCTCCGGAGCAGTGGTCTTCTCACCACCGGGGTTCCCCGCCACCTCTTCACTATCTGACTCGGTGTCAGATAGAAGCACCGGATCAGCCGTGGAGGCCACCTTCTCCTTTCCCTTCCCTCCGCCAGCCTTCTTCTTCCGCACAAGGGGAGGACCATCTGCGGATTCCTCAGAAGAAGACAGGATGTAAGGATTTCCAGCAGCGGGTACAGCATTGAGGGGTTGAGGATAGAATATCGCCTTACCTGGCCGCCGGTGGCTCAGGATGTCTTGGCCCGGCGGATAGACCTCCACAAACCGATCCGCCGTTTGCTCCAGGATGGGCAACTCATTGTCGTCCAGAGCACGAGTGCCCACCCGCACGGGACCGTCAGCTTCCCGGGAACAGGAGCGACTCCAAATTATTCCCCTCTGAAAGAAAAGAAACAGTTAGAAAATAAACTAATATCAGCAAGAAAGACAAGACATACCATAAGGAATAGAGTTCAAACCGTATTCGAGAAGGATAGGAAACCGAGACGCCTCCTTCCATACCCGGCTCATCCCCAGCAGCACCATCCCGGACTCCGCAAACCGGTAAACCGGAGATTGGACCCGGGATATCTTCGCGAACCATTCCGCCTCCTGGTAGCTGGAAGCGTGAAGGCTCGGAAGCGCTTGACCCTTCTTGAACTTCATGGCAATGGGGATGGCGCGGGCAGAGATGTAGAAGAACTCCCGCTTCCACGATCGGAGACTGCGCTCGGTCACGCAGATCTTCAAACCCTTAATACGGGTTGTCAGCGTGTACCACCCCTGGACGCACCTCCAAGTATAGAAGGTCATCAGGCGGTCCACGTAGGGCTCAATACCCAGAATCCGGCACACCCACTCGAAGTGCCGGACCTTGGCAATCGCCATCGGATGCACCTCGGTCAGGTGCACACCGTGCCTCTCCAGGACACGGTACACAAACTTTGTCAATGGGAACCTAAGGTTCCCATACACAAAGAATGCAGCATATACCCCGATCTTGCCACTGGGGGCATCGTACACAGTCTGGTGGGATTCAGGAAACTCAGGCTCAAGAGACTCAAGCATGAACTTCCTGACGATATACTGGTACTGATCGACAGGTAGAGCACACTGGCACTCGCCAGCAGTACTCCTATCGTCGGCTACAGCTTCAGCATCATGAGAAGACATTTTGCAGAAAGAAGAAAGTGATTTCGGGAAAATGCTTGCCTGAAAAGGGGAGTATTTGCCGGAAATCACTAAGAAGAAGAAGAAGAAAGGTGAAAGTGTGGATTACAAAGAGGCCTCTCCCCCTTTATATACTAATCGCAATTAATGCGGTGAATTTAATGCGGAGGAGAGAGAAATCGAAGGTGCAATGAAACTATGACACGTGGCAAAAAGCAGGCTGGCAACAGCTGTTGACAGGACGCGTGCCAGTAATTTCGCGGCCACGCGCCCGAAAAATCGCGCCCACGCGCCGTAAAAAGCGTCTGGAATGACCATATAATGTCACGTCACCATAACTTCCTGCACGTCCTGACACAGTCAGAAGAAACTGTCGCACGACGTTTCAGAGGTTTGGACTGTTCCTATCTTTCCACCAACCTTTCGAATTTCAAAATTCAAAATTTAAAAATATTAAAAAGTAAGCGGGAAAATCCCCCCTTACCTTGGCAAACAAGTAACCGTAAGACGGATGCGGGTACAGTGTTAAGGCAAAACCCTTCACATACCTAGCACCCGCAGGGAATTGAAGCCAAGAAAACCTTGGCAAACAAGTAACCGTAAGACGGATGCGGGTACAGTGTTAAGGCAAAACCCTTCACATACCTAGCACCCGCAGGGAATTGAAGCCAAGAAAATCTTGGCGAACAAGTAACCGTAAGACGGCTGCGGGTACAGTGTTAAGGCAAAACCCTTCACATACCTAGCACCCGCAGGGAATTGAAGCCAAGTATTCCTCGGCAACCAAGTAACTATAAGACGGGTGCGGGTACAGTGTAAAGGCAAAACCCTTCACATACCTAGCACCCGCAGGGAATTGACGCCAGGAATACCTTGGAAGTAAAGTAACCGTAAGACGAGCGCAGGTACAGTGTTAAGGCAAAACCCTTCACATACCTAGCGCTCCGCTGGGAATTGAAACCAAGAAGGATCTTCTGGGCAATGCTTGCGGAAACGGAAATAACATCCCCGCATAGCGGGAACGTCGAGAACTACGTTGTTGGAAGCTCCAGGATGGAATTGATGGTTTTAACATAATTGATCACTATGTTCAAAACTACCAAAACCTCATGGAAAGACCACACAAGTGGGACTCAACGCTCTTGACTTGCGAGGAGGTTACAGACCTGCCCGCATCATACCCAAAGACCAAGCAGGAAACTCGGGAATTTCTGCAAGTGACAAGGACTTCCGCGGGAGGAATCCTTATGGAAAACCTTAAAAAACCCCTTTTCAAAACCCTTTGCTCAAGTCCAAAAGTTCACCTCACTTTATTAAACACGCATGAGAAGAACATTGGACTGGGGGGACTTGAAGAGGTAGGTCCCAGCAGAGCCCAGTTGGACCCGCAAGACTCACCTTAAACAGGGACGTCTGCGAAGAAACCAACTGGATCCGCAGGACCAACCATGCTCAGAGACGTGAAGTCCTTACGCGCAGTACGCCAGCTGTTCCCGCAGGAAATGCCTCCCATGGTGAAGGACTCCGCCTGTTCCCGCAGCCTCGGATACAAGCCATGAGGGAAGGCCACCCGCGCAGCAAGGCTACACGCACAAGGCACTTAGCTCACTCAGTGTCACCTGAAGGAATGAGCGAAGCCGGGAACTATCCCGCACAAGGGCGGGAGGGGGAATACTCCCGCCCAAATAAGCCAGTCCGTACGATACAGGAAGATCTTCTGTACTGTACCTGACGAGGTATGGGAAAAAGATCTGACTAAAGATACGACAGCTTATGGACAACAGTATGGCGAGCAGCATGCTCCTACACTGTTTGTCACTGTTAGCCGCTGCCTACTCACCAACTCTTGTCATACCACGTGCGTAGCTGGCAGTTGGTGGAAAAGGAATAGTATACAGCAGGTCTGGTCAATATCAGCCGCTACCTACCCACCAACTACCAGCAGGACACGTGCGTAGGCTACTGTTGGTGGAACAGGAACACTGTTGCAGCCGGCCATACCTCCTTGGAAACCTACCTTCGGCTATAAATACCCCAAATGGTATGACCATCTCATCTTATCATATCTTATCTTATATCATCATATTATACCTGATATCTGCTCTAGCAATCTCTTAATATACTTTTATATATAAAGAGCAATCTAGTCTGATTCTCACGCCGGAGGGTGGTCACAAGGAGGAACCCCCCCCCCCCTTCTCAGTGACGAGCTCACGGTGTCTGTTTTGCAGGTTATCAGAAGAACCATCTTCCAAGGGTCTAACTCCTCGTGGGAAACATCTCTCCAACCCCCAGGTTACCAGTAATCTGCCCGGGGTCCGGTTAGTGTTTCTTCACATACCTTCTTCGTTACTTAGCATTCTCGACACAACCAAATCCCTGGCCCCACCTACCTCATTACTTAGCATTGTGTACACAACGTTGGGTGAACTTTTAAACCGAAACCGCCCAAAAATAATATATTTGTATCATAGGAGATTAGCACCTCCTTTTAGGTTCCAGACAGTGGCGGATATATATAGAAAGTGGAAAAATAATATATTTGTATCGTAGGAGATTAGCACCTCCTTTTTTTTATTGAGGTTCCAGACAGTGGCAGATATATATAGAAAGTGGGTGGTTTCCCGGAACCACTCGAGTTTCGAAATAATAGTGTAGTTTTATATAGAAAATATTATAGGAACCACCTTATAAATTAGGAAGGAACCACCCTAATCTCAACTATAAGCGCTAGCTGCTGGTAAATACTTGGTTTTGTAAGTTGGAGGTCGCGAGTTCGATCGGGGTCTGATGCTTATTTATGAACTTCTTTTTTAAATTAAGCCTTATGTTATCAATTTAGGGTTTAAGTTTTAACACATCACAACATCAGCGCTGCCTCTCAAGACTCATGCATACACAGCCACCTGCGGCTGCCACCATACCATCGCCGACCTTCTCCGATCTCCGACCGCTGCTGACGGCTGGCCCTCTCTTTTTCCTGCCAGCCACACATCCACGGTCCACTCCACACAGCTCCTTGCCTCCTTCTTTCAACCTTCTACTCTTCCTCAAAGCTTGAATCCTCCCACTTTGAAGGTATGTTCACATTCATTTGTTAAATGTTAATTACTTGTTCTTGTTAATTGTTTTTTATGTTGTTAAGTTATTTGTTAAATTTAGCTTTAATTTGTTAGTTTGTTAGGTTGTGTTAGTTTCTTAGTAAAAAATTTGTTAGTTTGTAATTTTTGATTTGTAGGTATTATAAACATCATGAGATATTTCCAAAGAGAACCATTGAACCTTGGATCATCATCTTCAAGTAGTAAACCTTGGATCATCATCTTCAAGTAGTAAACCTTGGATCATCATTTCCAAAGAGAACCATCGAACCTTGGATCGTCATCTTTAATTCGTAAGACTATTGTATTTCTATTATGTGTTTTTAAAATTTTAATGACGGTGTCTCTTTTATTATTTTATCGTATTTTTATTGTGTAATGAACTTTGTCCGAACCATCGAACCGACACGAACCTCAAACCGACCCGGAATTTTTTTATATCCGAGTCTATGAAATTGAAGCATCTATAAGTAGTGCACCACCCGAAAAAAATTTCCTTGATCCGCTAATGGTTCCAGATGTATATAAAAGAAACAAACCACCGAGGCACTGACGGTACATTATATGGAGGCAACAAAACCAAATATGAAAGATAATAGAAAAAAAAGAAAAGAACTTGAAAACCAAGGAAAATAAATAAACTTATTAAAGTATGGACTCCAAAGCACCTTTAATAAAGTTCTAAAAAAAACCTACATGATGCGGATGGTCTTAAGGACAACAACCTACATTAGTTTAAAGTTCAAAGGGTATTTGAACATTTATATTGAAAAAAACGACCTTCCCGAGTCTCATTCCCACATGTTGCAACCAGGGCCGGCTTGTTAGCTTTAGTAATTAAAGCTGGGGCTTTGGGCCTCCAAATTAAAAGACCCCAACTTTTAAAAAATTATGGGTTATGTATATTTTATGTTTCACTTAATAAATAGATTGTTATTGTCGTTTAGCAGTAAACAACATATTTTTGTTCCCAATGGCCAAAGGTTCGATTCATGAGCTCTACATTTATTTCCCCCTTTTCTGTTGTTTTCTTTTTCTACAATCTGGTCTTTTGCAGCCCAAAAAATTAATCAAACCACTCTTTATGAAATTAAATAATAAATATTTTGAGCGAATAGGACATGTACATGAAAATATCTTATATGAAACATTAAATGTGAATTCATTAGCTATAATTTTTTTTTATTTGTTCTCTATGCCAAATTTTCATTGATTTTTATAACTTAATTGCTTCACTCTAATTCTTTTTTTTTTCGAACTGTGAACTTCTATAAACAAAGGCCGGAGCCAAAAGCACCCTCCACAAAGAGCCGAAACAAAGCAAGAAAAGACAATTACATCAAAGAAAACTTACACCAAACTGACCAACAAATTGATTTGTATTTAGATCTAAGTTTGAACCAAAAGAAACTTGACGATCTGATATCGCAAATGATATCTCCGATGTTCGTCTTTTTCCTTAAAAAATCATAGCATTCTGGCCCCTCCATATCTGCCAGCAAGCAATGATGACAATGCCTTTAAAGGCCTCATTTTCCTTGTTTTTCAGCCCCACATGGTTGTAAGCTTCAAGTAAATCCTTAACCGAAAAGGCAAAGAAAGACAGGATCTTACACCAAGATATTAAAGCGTCCCAAACCTGCGTGGTCATTGAGAAACCGGTGAAGACGTGTAACACCGTGAAAATACCCCATCTAATTTTGGGCTAAAAACGCCAATTCTGAAAGTTAAAGGACTGAAAATGAAAAATTTGGGTTTTGAGACCCATCGCGCTACGCGATGGTCTCCTGACTAACTCCGTCGCGCTACGCGACAAAGAATTACACAATTCAAGAAAAAGGGGGGCGCCGCGCTACGCGACGGCCAAACCCAACTAATCCATCGCGCTACGCGATGACCAGGTTAAGTAACCCGAGACACGTGGCCAACCACGTGTCAACACGTGGCAGCTTCTGATTAATTGCGGCGTCGCGCTATGCGACGGCCTTCGGGAAAAGGCCATCGCGCTACGCGATGGTCTGCAAAACTCGCCTATAAAAGGGCAGTTACGGGTTCAAGCCAATGCATCTCAATTTCACCTTCATTTCACACTTAACCTAGGTAATCGTGCCAAGGGTGTTCTAGGGTGTCGAGGGCCGTTTTCATGAAGAACCGAGGTGTCGTTACACTGTTTAACGAGCTGCTGATCTTGTAACGAAGTACAAGCTGAATTGCTGTTGATTTCTAAAGTTCTTAAGTTCCGTCAAACCGATTAAGGTAGGAATAGGGTTAAGTTACTTTACTAGTTACTTTAAATATCTAGTTACAACTTAGTTAAGAGTATAGTCGTTAAACTGTTAATATTTTCCAAGTAATGTTTTATAAAGTAAAGACGTTGCTTCCATGTGAAGTAATGTTATCAAAATTATTATTTTGACGGGCATGTAGTAACTGGAAGGGGGTATCATTAGTAGACTCTTCTTGCCTAAGGAAAGCAATTCGTATAAATCCCAATCACCCCGCGGGACCCGTTTGCTTACCTGGAGAAGTTTGCCAACGTGATATCCTTTATTAGGACAAAGCGTGCTATTCCAAACGTCATATGTAAATCCAAAGTATTTTCATAAAACGACTATAATATACTAAGGTTAGGTCAGACCTAAGAGTCTGCTGATCAGACCTCGTGTCTGCTGAACTGAATCAGACTTCAAGTCAGCTGATCAGACCTCGAGTCTGCTGAAACTGTAACAGACTTAAAGTCTGCTGAATAATACCAACTAGGTACCTATGCATACCTATTATGAATATAGGTTAATAGCATACTGAAGCCAAGGAGGTTGACATTTCCTACTGATAATATAAGGTGAACACGTTAACCTTTTACTGTCTAAACTGATTTTACTCTTGTAATAGACTGGTTGTTTATTGCAAAGAGTCTGATAAATGTTTGCATGAGATATAATCTCTAAAATCGTTATAATACAAAATAGATAATAAAAAGCAACTCAGACCGAATACACATGTGTCTGGATCCAAACATAACTAATAATTGGCATACAAAACCAAGTCAGTCATAACCGGTTCTCCAACAGGGTTACATAGTCTAGGAGAAGGTTGTCTCCGAACAGGGGCTATGTACTCGGGGAACCTTTGAATTGTGTGTGTAGGGCAGTGGTATAAATCCCGGGAATGGACAGGCATTCATGCTGAGATTGTGAACAGAAAACTATGTTTGTATTTAACGATTGTTATAAACTGTTTTATCGAGTCAACGTTTCAGCAGCATATAGCTGACGTGTTTTTCCCACCCTTGCAGATAACTAGATGATAATAGATGATATACAAGGATTGGAGTCATAGAAGATCGCTCGAGATGGCTCGTTTTTGAATATTACAAATTCTTGTATTATTAATATCACGGTTTTGTAAACGTGAAACTCGGGCGTTTAATTCCCGAGTAGTTTTGATAATGTAAATTAATATTTTAATATTTAAAGACTTCCGCTAATATGAACCCGCTACTCTGATATATTTACAAAACAGGTACCAACTGATGGTCACACTCTTAGGCCCTGGTTTGGGGTGTGACAAGACGTGCTCAGTAGACTCTTTTGCGGCATTGCAGAAAACACACGAGGAGTGAGAAACAGATATGTTTCTTCTTTTAAGGGCAATCTTGGTGGGAATTTTATCCATTTCTGATCTCCAAGCGTAAATGTTACACTTAGACGGGACCCATTTACTCCAACTCGAGACATAAATGTGGTTGTAATCCTTGCAAGAGATGATAGCTCTAATTCTAAGTTCTTCTCAGTTCACAACATAATAATACACACCAATGTAAATTAAAAATAAAAAAAATAAAAAAGAGCTTCATATATTATTATATATTATAATTAAAACAATGGGTACACACACGAAATCACTATTCATTGATTTTGTGCTTTATACTTAGTACTTTGTGCTGCTATACATATACTCTATAACTTGGGTTAGGAGTGCTACACGTGTTTGAGTAAATGACAGCTGGTGGTACAAATGTTGCAGTACTACGCATCTGTCAACTTTTGGTTAATATTTTAGGGTCCTGCTAAGGACATCCCCACACCCTACTAATACGCCGCGTATAGCACTATACGCGACGTATTAGTGGACTTTTCTAGAAAAACCCACCAAATTTATCTTATTATGTTTTTTTGTCTGAAGATTAGAAGTTGCGTATAGCCCTATATGCTGCCTCTTATATTTTTTTTAATTTAGTATTTGTTTTTATTATTGTTATTATTATTATTATAGTCAACATCTTTGACTAGTCAATTTCTCATGCTTTTGGTCGGAACAGACTTTCGGTCTAGAAGACTTTTATTTTTGTAACAAAATTTTAAGGCTACTGACCAAAACCCGACTTCTAACTCGATGTTCAGATTCTGGTCAGTACCAGCTCGCTTAAACGTTTAATTTAACATAACCGGAGTTCTAAACATCCATTTGGATCGATTCCAGCAGCAAAGTCAAATTTATTGTCGGAAAAAACCACCTGAACACCGCAACCACCACCAATTGACTCACCGCCAACCAACTACCACCACTTGAGCACCATCAACCAGTTTCGATAATGGTTCTAGGGTTTCCGCTGACCTCAATAATTAAGGCTTTTACTAGAAAAATGTTCCTAAAGCTCCGATACAAAGTTACCAAGATGTTTGGGACGAAAATGTTGAGTTTTCGAGGAAAAAAATTGAGTTTTCTGGCCAAAAACGTTTTTCCGGCGACCTGAAACTAACGACGTTATGATTATCTTAGTCACAGACCGTTAGGAACAAATACGTTAAAACTTGGGACCGTCAGCAACCAATTCGTTTGTTTGGACCAGTAATGACCAAAAGACAATAGTTGGGATTAATAAAAACCAATATACCTTTATTAAATAGGTAGATTGACCAATTTGCCATCGTGTGCTTGACGCATGACCTGACCTAACCAGAAAAACTAACCGGGTTAGTGTCAAAGGACAAACGTTGTTGGATTATGAAACGTAAAGGACAAAAAATATCAATTTAGAAGATAAAGGACCACGAGTAAAATTTGGGGTAAAGATAAATGACAGTTTCTGTAATTCATTCTAATAAAAACATAAAAAGGAGAAAAAAATAAGTATTTTTAATTGAACGGAGTGAAAAATAAATGTATATACCATAAAAAGCGTTTTAATACAAGGGCATTTTTAATAGAAAATACAATAGTGTTTCTTTTTTTATTATGATATACTTTTTCTAATCTAAATACTTTTTCTTAAACATTTTCTTAAAGCCATTTCAAACCTTTGTAAAAGTTATATATAAAATGTATATATTTTTCTAAAGAAACTTAAATAATATTTATAAGGACAACAAAGAAATTTGTATTTAAAAATCTTTTTACAAATAGTTACAGCCACATCATTAGTGGTGCAAATGAGCCGAGCTGCTCGCGAGCTACTCGAGACCGGCTCGTTAAAAACTCGATTGAGTCGGCCTTAATTGAGCTTGAGCTCGAGCTCGAGCCTAAAAATAAGCTCGTTTAATAAATGAGCCTGTGCCCGAGCTTCACTTATCGAGCTCGAACCTGCTCGCGAGCCTAAACAAGCCTGTCATTTATATTTTTTTATATTTTTTAATATCGGCGACTCTCTTGTATTTAGACTACCGCACTCTCCATATTTGGAGAGCCTCGATGCCTCACTCTGGCCAGACTTTGTTGTCTTAACCGGGCCCACGCTGGCTTCAGAGTTTGGCTTGGGCGTTCCCCCGGGAAACCGTACCGCTGAATGCCACTTGACAGTCGTTGTACCACCACAATAACAGAACTCTCTGGTGTAACACACGATGGGACGAAACCCGGGTGGGCTCAGGGTTTGAACTGACAACCTTTGGATAAAGCCTAGCCCAAATCCTTAATTGTCAATATCCACCCAAAAGTGACACAAGTTGTAAGGCCCATGACCCGGGCGCCTTACTTTGGAAAATGAGAGTGTGTGTTAGTAAAAATGGAAAGGTATGGAATATGAGATCTAGGGTTTTAGGAAATGTTTAAGGGGTACTTATACCCTTAGCTCATGGACCTTAGGCCCATTAATTCACTAAGTCCATGTTTTATTTTTAAATCCATATCCATTTAAGCCTACCATCTCTCATTTTAATTTATTGTTTATTCTATAAATAAAAAGTTTATTTAAATGTTACTTTATTTATTATTTCTAAAAGTCAGACGTTACACAAGTGGGATTCGAACTTGAGTCTTCACTGAAGAACCCAATCCTCCCACCACTAGACCACATGTGGGGCATGCCTGTCATTTATATAATATTTTTAAATATATATTTAATAATTACTAATTAATATATATAATGCTATGAAAAAATCCACCTAATATATTAAAGCAAGATGATGCTCTTCACATGTCCTTATTCTAGCCTATCCACATAGGCCTCCATGTAAGCACATTTTCATATCAATAATTTCCACATATTCACATTTATTTTTAATCCGCTAAATTAAAAACACACGCGACCCGTCAGTATAATCCGATAACCCAATACCCAGTTTACATCATCTTTCATTCTCTCAACCCTAATTTTGTTTATCGCCGTAAACCCTCCTGTTCATTGATCCAAAACCAACAGAATCCTTCGTTGAATTCAGAAGCCAATACCCTATTCATTGTGACATTCGTCAATTTTCGATTCGTTTTCGTATTTGTAAACCCGACCCGTCGGGTCGTTTTGATGTATTATCATTGTTAATTATCATAAGTATTCCCGACATTTAATATTCAACGTTCGTTCATTTATTACTATGTCCAATTTATTTATGAAATCCCGAGCCTTAAACGTTAAGCAAGTCGTACAGGTTAAACGCGTAAATAAACCAAAACCGAAAACCATATTATAAAGTTTAGGGTTAAAAGTGTAAACTTTAAAAACCTATTATTAACTTACATGGAAAGCGTGTTTTACCAAATTGAATGTCCTGATGATAAGTGGACCCGATTCGCTATAGGTATGTTCGAGGAAGGTGCACTTACATGGTGGGTCAAGGAAAATTCGAACCGCGGTACTGAAGCTGCCATGGCCTTGCCATGGAACGAATTGAAGGATCTCATGACCCAACAGTTTTGCCCTCCAAATGAGCTTATGAATTTGGAGGCTGGGTTTTGGAACCTTAAGCAAGAGTGTGGTGAGCACTCCGCTTACACCTCTCGTTTCAATGAACTTAGTGTGTTGGTGCCGCATCTTGTTACCCCTACCTCGCGTGCCATCGATAAGTACATTAGGGGACTACCGAGACAGATCCAAGACAGTGTTTTCAGTAGTTAGCCTAAGGAACTTGGGGACACAATCAATCTGGCCGCTACATTAACTGACAACCATGTCAAAGCCGGGACTTTGACATTGAAATCATCCAAGAAACCGGTCGATAAAACTGCTGCTGAACCCAAACCCGCATACTCCTCCCAAAACCGCAACAAGAAGCGCAAGAACTATGCGCTAACCCAACAACCCCAACCTCAAGCCAATTCCGCACCACCTCTCAAGAAACCCTATGGCAGACCTCACCCGTTTTGTAGCACCTGCCAACGTCACCATCCCGCCTATGCCTCTTGCCGACAGTGCACCTGTTGCAATTGTTACGTTCATCTTAGCCCCACTTGTCGTGAAACCACCATAGCGGCTCCCCCGCAGGCTGCTCCACCGAATCCCCGACCCGTACCATATGTCCAACCTATCAACCAAACGAGAGCTTGCTATAATTGTGGTGACTTTGGCCACTTCCGCAACGCGTGTCCACGACTCGCAAACGTGAACACACTTCGGCTGGCTCCTGCTCTGCAATTCCAGCTCCAAGCTTATCAAGCCTACCAAGCGATTCAGCCACAAGTTCCTCAATTGTTGGTTAATCAAGCTCCACCACCGCTAGCTATTCAAGAACCTACTCCTCAAGATGGACAAGCCGCTCAAGCCTTTCAAGCTCCTTAAGATAACCGTGGGTGTGCTTTCATGATGAATGCCCACCAAGCGCAACAAAACGGCAATGTGGTGAACGGTACGTTTCTTGTAGACGACCACTTTGCAACCATTTTATTTGATACCGGTGCCGATATGAGTTTTGTGTCTTTTGAATTTGAGTCCTTGCTTGCTAAACCTCGGTCTAAAATTAAGAGCTCGTACACTGTTGAAGTAGCGAATGGTAAATCCGTAACAATCGATTCCGTTATTCGAAGTTGCAAGATGAATCTTAATGGCCACACGTTCTCAATCGACCTCATCCCGATGCAATTGGGAAGTTTCGACATCATAGTAGGCATGGATTGGTTGTCCTCTCACCGTGCCGAAATTGTTTGCTTCGAGAAGATTATTCGTATTCTGATTTCCGATGGTCAAACTCTGCGTGTTATTGGTCAAAAGCCCTCTCCTTCGAGCCTTAACCTCATAACTTGCTTTCAAGCCCTAACTTATTTGCGCAAGAAATGTGTAGCATTCGTGGCTCACGTCGTTGAAAAGAAGGAGCAAAAGATCGAAGACATTCCGGTTGTTCGTGATTATCCCGAGGTGTTTCCTGATGACGTTTCTGGTCTTCCTCCCGTTCGAGAAGTTGAGTTCCGCATCGATCTCGTGCCTGGTGCAACTCCGATTGCGAAGGCTCCTTACCGTCTTGCACCCTCCGAGATGCAAGAATTGTCTACCCAACTCCAAGAACTTTCGGAAAAAGGGTTCATCCGCCCTAGTTCGTCTCCATGGGCGCACCTGTTTTGTTTGTCAAGAAGAAAGATGGTTCCTTCCGTATGTGTATCGACTACCGCGAGCTCAACAAGCTTACGGTAAAAAATCGTTACCCCTTGTCTCGCATCGACGATCTCTTCGATCAACTTCAAGGAGCTTCTTGCTTCTCCAAGATTGATCTTCGTTCGGGTAATCATCAACTACGCGTGCATGAAGATGATGTACCCAAGACCGCCTTTCGAACTCGATACGGACATTACGAGTTTAGGATTATGCCTTTTGGGTTAACCAATGCACCCGCGGTATTCATGGACCTCATGAACCGCGTATGCAAGCCATACTTAGATAATTTCGTGATTGTCTTTATTGATGATATCCTCATATATTCTAAGTCTAAAACCGAGCATACAAAGCACCTTCATTCAATCCTTGATCTCTTGAGGAGAGAACAACTTTACGCGAAGTTCTCGAAGTGTGAATTCTGGTTGAGCAAAATTCCGTTCTTGGGGCACATAGTAAACGAATAGGGTATTCATGTTGACCCTGCCAAAGTCGAAGCCATCAAGAATTAGAAGACTCCAACCTCTCCTACCGAAGTTCGTTCGTTTCTTGGTCTCGCGGGTTATTATCGTCGCTTCATTCCCAATTTTTCCAAGATCGCTTTGCCCCTAACCGATTTGACTCACAAGGATAAGTCTTTCGTGTGGGGACCAAAGCAAGATGAAGCATTCCAAACTCTCAAACGTATGCTTTGCGATGGCTGATCCTTGCTCTCCCCGAGGGCAATGTAGACTTTGTTGTCTATTGCGATGCTTCTAACCAAGGCCTCGGTTGTGTCCTTATGCAACGAGGTAAAGTCATCGCCTACGCTTCACGGCAACTCAAAGTTCATGAAAGGAATTACATGACGCATGATCTCGAGCTCGGTTCGGTGGTTTTTGCGTTGAAAATTTGGAGACATTACCTTTATGGCACAAAATGTGTGGTATTCACCGACCATAAGATTCTTCAACACATCTTCGACCAAAAGGATTTGAACATGCGGCAACGTCAATGGACCGAATTACTTAGTGATTACGACTGCGAAATTCGCTACCACCCCGGTAAAGCGAATGTTGTAGCCGATGCCCTTAGCCGAAAGACTCATGTGAAATCGATCTTGCTTCATAGTGTGACCGTTCAAACCGATCTCCAACTCCGAATCTTTGAAGCCCAACATGTCTCGGTCACAGAGGGTAATATGCACGACGAAATGTCCTGTGGCGCTGAGCTTCAACTCGAAACTAAACGTGATGGTTTGTTGTATTACTTTAATCGTTTGTGGGTTCCCAATCATGACGATCTTTGTACTTTCATCATGGACGAAGCTCATAAGTCGAGATACTCCATTCATCCCGGTGCGGATAAGATGTATTTCGACTTACGGTCCACATTTTGGTGGCCCGGCATGAAGAAAAACATTGCATTGTACGTCGCAAAGTGCCTTACTTGCGCTAAAGTTAAGGCCGAGCATCAGCGACCATCTGGTTTACTCGTGCAACCGCACATCCCGATTTGGAAATGGGAAGATGTGACCATGGATTTCGTGTTTAAATTCCCAACCACTCGAAACCGTCACGACGGAATGGGTTATTGTTGACCATTTAACTAAGTCCGCGCACTTCATTCCGATCAATGAAAAGTTCTCGGTTGATTAACTCGCTCAAATCTATGTTCAACGTATCGTGTGTCGTCATGGTGTACCCTTGCGTATTATTTCCGATCGTGATAGTCGTTTTACTTCTCGTTTTTGGTCATCTTTGCAAACTGCGTTGGGAACTCGTTTGGACCTTTGCACCGCCTATCACCCTCAAACCGATGGGTAATCCGAGCGAACGATTCAAACGCTTGAGGATATGCTTAGGTCTTGTGTTTTGGATTTTGGTGGAAACTGGGATTCTGATTGAGTTCTCCTACAATAACAGTTTTCATACGAGTATCGGTATGGCCCCATTCGAAGCACTCTATGGTCGTAAGTGTCGTTCTCCTATTTGTTGGAATGAGATTAGTGAAACCCAAATCACAGGTCCCAAACTTTTCCAAGAGACCACTGATCGAATCGCACAAATTTGACAAAACCTCTTAGCCGGTCGTAGTCGCCAAAAGAGCTACGTGGATAATCGTCGACGACCTCTTGAGTTCAACGTTGGTGATCGTGGTTTTCACAAGGTATCCCTTGGAAAAGCGTTGTTCGTTTCGGTAAGAAAGGTAAACTATCCCCTTGATATGTTGGACCTTTCAAAATTCTTGATCGTGTTGGTAGCGTGGCCTATACCCTTGAACTTCCGCAAGAACTCGCGAATGTTCATCCGACGTTTCATGTGTCGAATCTTAAGAAATGCTTAGCCGAGGAAAATCTCCACATACCACTTGACGAAGTGCGCATCGATGAGTCTATGCACTTTGTTGAGAAGCCGATGGAAATCATGGACCGCAAGGACAAAGAGACCAAACGTAGCCGTATACCCTTGGTAAAGGTTCGTTGGGAATCTAAACGAGGCGCTGAGTTTACTTGGGAGCGGGAAGACCAAATGCGAACTAAGTATCCTCATTTGTTTGATACGGATTCTTTAACCTAATTTCGGGACGAAATTTTCAAAAGAAGGGAATGCTGTGACATTCGTCAATTTTCGATTCGTTTTCGTATTTGTAAACCCGACCCGTCAGGTCGTTTTGATGTATTATCATTGTTAATTATCATAAGTATTCCCGACATTTAATATTCAACGTTCGTTCATTTATTACTATGTCCAATTTATTTATGAAATCCCGAGCCTTAAACGTTAAGCTAGTCGTACGGGTTAAACGCGTAAATAATCCAAAACCGAAAACTATATTATAAAGTTTAGGGTTAAATGTGTAAACTTTAAAAACCTATTATTAACTTATAAAAGAGATTTAAATTTCATTAAACTTCAGGGTCTAAATTGTAACTTTAATTTAAATTATAATTAAATAATTAAAACAACCCCAACCCTCCCGTCCCCGTGTCCCGTTTTCCTGGTGGGCCTCCGGCCGCCGGAATCTGGCGCCGGAGGTGGCCACCACCACCTTAAGACGTGTTTCGAGATCAATAAATTATATAAAACGCGTATATCGTCGATATTAAGGTATGATTTTCTATTTAATTGCGTTATAACCACCAAATCAATCCCGTAAATTTCACCGGAAATCCGGGTAAATCAAATCAACCAAATAACGCGAAGACGCTCCTCCACCTAGTATAAATAGCTGCCTAAACTCATAAACAACTCACTCATTCCTCTTAATCGCCCTCTAATACACAGATTTCTCTGTAATTGGGAGCTCTTAATATTTTACTCCGACGACCTTAATCTCGGACAAATCAAAACGTTAAAAGGTAATTGATATATGCTTGGTACTTTCGTAACATCAATGATTAAAAACCCTAAACTAATTTCACCAAACCTTGAACAGATTAGTCGATTGTAAAATTTAGGGTTCATGTTCTTCATATGAAGAAGATGAATCTGAAATACTATATATATAATTTTTTTTACTGAGCTTATAACGAATGAAATCCTTAGACCAACTGGTTGGCTTATGTTACTATCACACGACAGACCCGGGTTCGAAACCCGGGTCACGCACCTTCTTTTTCTTTTGTTTATAAGCTGCTATTATTATTATTATTATTATGATAAATAAAACTGTTAATATACATATATATATTAGAAACCAAACCATAATGGAAGTCCTTTCCTAGATCAACTGGTAACACATGGAACTTATAACACGAAGACCCGGGTTCGAATCCGGGTCACAACCGATTTTTTTGTAATTAACTTTTGTACCATTTAACCATTTTTTTAGCATTTAAAAATCAAAATAAAATTATAGAAACTTGTTTTAAATTAAATAAAAATTATATAAAATAACTATAAAATATACCTCATCATTTTACCTTTAAAAAAATCAAGATTCTCGTTTTTGTAAGTCGTTGTTAAAAATCGTTAAATAAACGTAAAGTAAACTTTAAATTTCTAGAAACCGTTTAGTCAATGCAATAAATATAAATATAAATTATAAACAATAGTTCAAGCTTTCGAACATATAAACTTCGTTTTCTCGCCGTTAAAATACTTAAATCATATTAGTAACCGATTTCCGTTAAGACATAAATAATAATAATATAAAATATTCATTACAAGTTATACAATAAAACCATCCCATACGATTATCGATTAAGTCTCATTTTTTCCTCAATTTAGTTAGCGCAGATCGCTTGATTCGGCTTACATGACGTATTCGGTTGTTGCATTCTTCAAACGCTTACAAGCCTCTTTTATTACCTTATTCATATGGTGAGTTTTTCACCACCCCTTTTTAATGTTTTAATGTTTTGGGGTAGCATATGTATCCTTATAAAAATTCAAGCATTGTTTCTTCTATTACAAAACTACAATTCATATATGGACTTGTGTGCTACTTGTATTACTTACACAAATATTACTTGCACGATTGGGAAGCCTCATTAAGTATGATCATACGCCCCCTTGCACTCCGATCCATTTGTATCGAGTGGAAAAGGGCCTCATTATCCAAGTACGTTGGTTGTTACCAATTGGAAAGGACCTTACTTGCGCGATTATCCAAGTACGTTGGTTGTACCAACTGGAAAGGACTTGCTTGCTCGTTTATCACTTGTCTATGAATTGTATGGTTTTTAAGTACGTATTTAAACTGTGGAAGCTCACCAACTATATTTATAGTTGACCATATTTTATACATATGTTACAGGTACCGTGATTAGAGGTTGAAGTATTGAAGACACTTAGATAATTAGGTTATTTAATAAACGAGACATTGGTTTTTATTATGATTTGATTTCAATTTGTATTCTTATTTGAACTTGTGTACTTGGCAATTTAATGAATTAATGTTATTATGGTCACTTAATAGTGCCACGTGTGTTTGGGCAATCTGTATGTCACACTCGGGCGTTTCCGCTTAAGCTGGGGTGTTACATTCATTCTCTCAACCCTAACTTCTTTATCGCCGTAAACCCTCCTCTTCATTGATTAATCATTGATTTTTTTAACCCTTAGAATCATCTTTCATCTTTTCAACCCTAATGTCCGCGACAAGCCAATACCAATGATTAATCCTTTGATTTCAGGGTAAGTTGTTACGCTGATTAAGCCATTGATTGGACTTTTAAGAAAAACATGAAATTAAGGGCTTATTGGATATATGTTTAATAAAAATAAAGTGTTTCGCATGTTAATTTATTCAGTTGCTTTTGACAGGTTCAATCTTATTACCTAAGATGCCTATTGCACAACAGTTATCCAGTCATCGTTTGCTCGGCGTGGTTAGGATTTACTCAAAAAAGGTCAATTACCTTTTTTGATGACTGCAGTGAGGCTTTGCTTAAAGTCAAACAAGCTTTTCGGTGATCTGCCAGATAGGGATGGCAAAAAAAACCAAACCCGATGGGGAAAACCGAAACCCGCCCCGAACGGGGCGGGTTCGGGGACACTTAATCGGGGACGGGTCCGGGTTCGGGGTTTCCCCGTTTAAGTTAATCGGGTTCGGGGCGGGTATGGTATAGCCTGTACCCGCCCCGTATACCCGTTTAAAACCCGTTTAATTAAATATAATTTTTATATTTATATATAATATATTATTTATTATTTATTTTCCCAATAAGGCTGCCTAACCCATTTTCCCGTATACCCGTTTAAAACCAGTTTCCTACTTTCCCATTTGGCCATTTACCCTAACCCTAGAACAACCTCCCGCCCGCACGCCGCCGCGCATCTCTGATCTCACAGCCCGACTCGCCATTCTGCAGTCGCCGTTCCCCATTCTGCAGTCGCCGGACTCGCCATTCTGCAGTGAGTAGGCACAGCCCGTTCCCCATTCTGCAGTCGCCGCCGCGCATCTCGCCGGACTCGCCTGACTCGCCACCGCCGCGCATCTCCACAGCCCAGTGAGTAGTGGTTTCAAAATCTATTTTGATATATTTAGTTTCTGTTTTTGATAGATTCAAACTTTGTTTGATAGATTTAGTTTGATAGATTCAATCTATTTTTGATAGATTTAGTTTTGATAGATTCAAACTTTGTTTGATAGATTTAGTTAACAAGATTCTTGAACTGAATACATATATAGTTATTTGTTAACTGAGGTCAACACTCACTAACTCATTGTTCATTCTATTAGATCATTGACGGTTGTAAGTTATGCTTTGTGTATTGTATTAAGTGCATTGACTGTTGTGAAGCATGCTTGTGTATTGTATTAAGTGCATTGACTATTGCCAAACTATTGAATATGATTGTGACAATGGTATTGAGGTAATACATATATATATGGTTTATCGTTTACATTTTAATATGGTTTAACATTGATTCTTATATAGTTTCCAATTAATATGTTAATGTTTGATTATCATAGCAATCCGGCGTGACAAGTGTTTGAATGGTTGAATGGGTGCGGTATGGACGTGTAAGAAGGATCAATCATGAAGTTAATTTCCGTTGTGATGGGAGACATAAACATTTTTATGTATTAATAATGTCTTTTGTATGTGTAATGTGTTTGGATATTGAACTTTTTGTGTATTAATATTGTATTGTAATTTTGTATCATTTTCTTACAATCGGGTTTTAAACGGTGAACCCGACGGTTAAATGGGGATCCCCACGGGGAATTTAGCCCGTTTAAAAACCATTTATGCTAGACGGGTTCCCCGAATACCCGCGGTTTTCCCCGAATCCCCGATGGGGATTCCCCGTTTTGTCCCCGCGGGTTTTTAGACGGTTTTGGTAATGGGTTTTATAAACCGGGGCGGGTATGGGATTGGCATTCCCCGCCCCGAAACCGCCCCGTTGCCATCCCTACTGCCAGACAGTGATCTGCAGGGGTTAGTTTATCACGATATATCTATTCAAGGGTTATTATTGTCAATTAAATTATAACACCTTAGCTGCTGGTTTTCATTCACCATCATTACTGATATAAATATTTTGCAGTAATTATGTTGATCAACATATTAGTTCAAAGGACCAGATCACACTACAAGATACTATGGAGGGTGTTATTTATTCTACATCTAAATTTGGACTTGATGGTTGGTATCCGTCCATTAATAACAGATCTATTTATGTTTATTTGCATTTCTTATTCTTATAATTTTCTTTTATTTATAGAGATATTTGGTGATGGTGATGCATCTGGTTTGGATCTGCACGAGGTAAATGTCTGTCTTATTTGCAATTCTTATTCATATAACTTGCTGCTGCTGCTGGTGCGTCACATTCAGAGTATGTTACTGTAAATTATATCTCTCCTTTTGATATTCTATATTCATGTATTAACATACATATTATTGTCTCGTATTATTGTTGATTTGTTATTGTTTTTTGTTATTGTTAGTTGTTATTATTCTTATTCTTAGCAATATAAATTATTTACTACTTAGGATGCTCCTGCAATTAAAGTTATTCATGGCCAAATTAAATTTATTGTTTGACTACAATTAAAATTATTCAATTTACTAATTAAGATGCTTTGGTTAATGGTTAATGCTTAATTTTCTGTTACTAAATATACAAACTATATTTGTATTACTAATTATCCGTAGCCCAATGTCAATAGACAAAACATAAGCGCAGATCAAAACTAGCACATGTTCTAGCTACGAAACATACAAACTATATTTGTATTATTAATATTAACAACAGATATTAAAAAATGATATTTAGAATAACTATATTTAGGGTTGTTAATGCTTAATTTTATGCATTACTTATTTTTGGTAGTTCCCACAATCAAGCTCGGTATTTTGAGACGAAATTGTATTCTTTATTTATAAGGAATTATTTATAGGCTTATAATATATTTAATAACAAATTTTTTGTATATATTACTTAATTAAAAAGGAAGTTCCTAAAATTACGATGTTTAACAAAATCAAATATCTCTATAGGAAATTGAATAAGTTTAGCATACTGATCTAGGAACCGTTACGTGTTCATTCAGCAATGCTCCTAATTAAGGTGTGTGATATATACTTCAGATGAATCCAAGTTAAAAATTAAGAACATGAGGTGTGCTCTGTTATATGACAACCTCAACTTGTACGTTTATTTCTTTAATATTATGTTTTTGCTTGCACTACACGAGCTAATTTTTTAATGACACAATAGTGACCAATAGGATGATGGGTAAATATTATAATTTTTGAATATGTTTAAACAATATCTTTAAATATTATGACCAATACTCTCCGGTTATAAACGGTTGGGCGTTGAGATGAACTTGTGGTTAGCAATGTGTTTCTTGACTCAACACCGGGATGTGTGACTCGACATAGATGACATGAGTTACGAAAGTTAGCAATATATTATTGTCTCGTATTATTGCTGATTTCTTATTTTGTTATTGTTAGTTGTTATTATTCTTATTCTTAGCAATATAAATTATTTACTACTTAGGATACTTCTACAATTAAAGTTATTCATGGCCAAATTAAACTTATTGTTTGACTACAATTAAAATTATTCAATTTACAAATTAAATACTTAAATTTTCGATATACTATATTTAGGATGCTTAATGGTTAATGCTTAATGGTTAGTTTTCTGTTACTAAACATACAAACTATATTTGTACGATTAATTATCCGTAGCCCAATGTCATTAGACAAAACATAAGCGCAAAACAAAACTAGCACAAGTTCTAGCTACTAAACATACAAACTATATTTGTACTATTAATTGTATTATTAATATTAACAACAGATCAACTTCAACTACCTTAACTATATTTAGACCAACTATATTTAGGATAATTAATGGTTAATGCTTAATTTTCTGCATACTTAATTTTGGTAGTTCCCAAAATCAAGCTCCGTTTTTTGAGACGAAATTATATTCTTTATTTATATGGTATTTATTCATGGGTTTATATTATATTTAATTAATAACAAAATTTTTGTATTTACTATTTAATTAGAAAGGAGGTTCCTAAAATTACGATGTTTAACAAAATTAAACATCTCCATACGTACTATATAATATCTAATTGTATATGCATTCTCCATCCACATTCATATCAATCTTCTTCACTTGAAGCTTTTACCAAGTAAGTTTTTCAACTGTTATTTAATTTCTATATTTAAACATATTATTTCACTAAAGTCTTCTATCATTTAATTCAAACACAGATTACAATGGAGGTTCAAAACTTTACAATGTTGAACGAAATTGATGTTCTCAAAACATCTCCGTCAACAGTTAAGGTTAGAGTATTGAGAGTATGGAGCGTCAAGGATAACAAAAATGCCAATGAAGACTTCTTGATGGAAATGGTCCTCATAGATCAATCTGTAAGTTTTTTATGATTTTATATTTTCCTTTCTCTTTAAAAATTACTACTCTTTTCATGAATTATTTACACATGCTTCTGTTTTATTATATTATTATTTCATGACAAGAGAATAGAATGCAAGCTACGGTTTTCAAACCCGACATTTGTCGTTTCAAAAGGTTTTTGAACGAAAACTCTACTCTAACAATTATGAATCCCGGCATGGGTTTGAATACTTCCAACTATAGAGTAATTGATTGTCCAAACAAGTTGGTGTTGGGACCAAACACCCATGTCAATCTATGTGAAGACTTTGAAGGTCGTATGTGTGGTTTTAAAATAACGTCTTTTCAATCAATAATTAACAAAGAGATTCCTTTGAAGTCCACTATAGGTAAACACATAATTTTATATATAAATAATATATTTTTTATATCTTTGATAGATTTTTTTATTAATTATGCAAGTTTGTATCTCAACTAATATTTTTATTTGATTTTGGTAGATGTCATTGGTCATGTGGTTCACATCTTCAAAAGCAACTGGTCAAACTTTAAATACAAAAACAAACGTACCATGGAGATCTCCGATTTAAGGTAATACTATTGATACCTATTTAACATATCTTTAAAAATTGTAGTTTAACTTTTTGGTAGATATATTAAATTTTTAAAAATACTAAATTTCCAGAATAAATAACATATAAGACTGATATATGCAAATCCACTAATACATAACTTATTTATAACAGTGATACACTTTCATTTTACCTTCTTTCATTTTAACAATTGATATTACTTATCTTAGAAAATTGATAAGATGACTCAATTTATTTTTTTTCATTTGAATTCATGAAAGTTGTCTGATTATTTAAGATTTATATAAATTTACTTACGACTATTTTTATATACTTGACTTTACAAAGTAGGGATTAAAGGAATGCAGTTGAAATTTCAACGTTTAAAATGGTATTGGGTTTATGGGTTAAATGATTAGTTTGTTACTAAAAATAAACGTATCTTTACTCAACTTCCTTTAACAAAACATTTTTCTATATTAGTAAAACTTTAAAGGGTATATTTTGTTTTCTTTCTTAACTATGCGTCTTTAAATTTTAGCAATATATTTACGGTAATTGAGAGTTTTGATATATAGTGTGATGTTACATTATTCATATTTATTATCTACATCTTTATTTAATTACGGTATATGCGCATGGACAACTTTTAGATTGCATTGATGTAGTTAAAGGATTTTGGACATTGTAGTCACATAATTTATAACATGTTATATAATTAACATCTACATTTTTTCCAGTGGAAATTGTGTTTGTCTTACACTCTGGGATGATTATGCCTCACAATTGTCTAAATACGTCATTAATCATTTTGAGGAAAGCCAAGCAATTATTCTACTTCAATTTGGTAGAGTAAAATATTATACCGGTTTTAATAATAAAGGTAATTATATTAATTCTACTTTAATTCATTTATCTTCCAAAATTATCATCTTCAATATATTATGTCATTCTATAATCTTTAATTTTTTAGAGAAAGTTTATATATCCAATTCCTTTGGATCGGGTGTGAGTCGTATGTTTATCAATGACTACTTGTTTGAAATTGAGGAATACAAAAACAGGTATATAACAATTAGTGTCTATTTTTTATCCTAAATATTTTGTTTTTTATCCTAAATATTTTTGAATACGTTAATTTTATGTAATAACATAATTTATCATCTACAGATTGTTTGGATTGCTAAATGGAAATGATGTTAACATTTGCAGACCAATTCCAGTGAAGTTATTGTCATCTCTTGATGACGAGTTTTTGAAAACATCTTTCTATAATATTTGCGAGATTTGCACAATACTCGTGGTAAGTTAGTGGTTAAAAGTTTCGTGGCGTCTCCTATTTGTCTCTTATACCCTATTGTATAACGACTAATTATATTGTTACTTTTTTACAGCCAAAAAGTATCATTTTGCTCGGAACAATAAAAGCTATATGTCCAGATACAGATTGGTATTACATTGGGTGTAGCACTTCTAGTCGTAAACTAATTGTTAATGTTGTTGAAGGTGGCAACGCTTATGAATGTAAAAATACAAGATGCAACACATTAGGTGTTGTCCCTACACTTAGGTATAAGATAAAGATAAGGGTGTAAGATTCCACTGGAGTTGTTTCGTTGACCCTCTTTGATAGAGATGCTAAGTTGCTTATTAACAAACCAGCCAGTGATTTGATTGTTGTTGAAGATGAGGTTTGCGTTTATTTACTTGTGCAAATTATTTAATTAACATGTCTAATTTTCTTTCGTGTATCGTGTCTTCTCTTTTCGTCCGACATGTCTTTTAACTTTTTTGGTTTAATTTACTACAGAATGGGATTGCAAGGGGTGGATTTCCCATTGAGTTGAATAGTTTGTTAGAAAAGAAAATTTTCTTTCAAAGTTGACATTGCCGACTTCAACTTCAGAAATAATGTGGAAGACCTATGGGATTTCCAAGCTTACTGATGATCACGAAATTATTTCACAAATTGAGAAAAGGGTTTTGATTCCTCCGGTAATTATCTTAAATAATTAGAACATAATTATTTTGTATTATTTGTTTGTTATACTTTAAATTACAAATTTTGTATTATTTGTTTGTTATATTTTGTATTACTCAACTTCCTTTAACAAAACATTTTCTATATTAGTAAAACTTTAAAGGGTATATTCTGTTTTCTTTCTTAACTATGCGTCTTGAAATTTTAGCAATATATTTACGGTAATTAAGAGTTTTGATATGTAGTGTGATGTTACCTTATTCATATTTATCTACGTCTTTATTTAATTACGGTATATGCGCATGGACAACTTTTAGATTGCATTGATGTAGTTAAAGGATTTTGGACATTGTAGTCACATAAACCATTCAGACAATGAAATTACAAACATTGTTGACATCGAACTCTCTTTTACTTATGTTTAACTTCGTATTTTGAATGGTGTGATGGTAAGGTGTCGCCCTCTATCTTAAAGGTCTAAGGTAGAAATGTTGCAACTTTCAGATATAACTGGCTTATAAGAGGAGCATTTAGGAGTAGAGGTGGACAACAAAACCGGTTCCTGGAACCGGTTCGGTGGAACCGAACCGGAACCGAACCGGTTCCTACCCGTTTTTCGTAGGAACCGGTTCGGTTCCGTTTCAACCCGACGATCCGGGACCGGTTTGACATGTTTGGAGGTGGACCGGGTAGGAACCGGAACCGAACCGGAACCGGTTCTGGAACCGGTTCGACCGGAACCGGTTCGGAACCGGTTATAGCCGTTGGAGTGGTTCTAGCCGTTGGGAAACGGTTTTATGGCCGTTTTTTGACCGTTGGGGTCAAAAATGGCCGTTTTTTGGCTCCCCAAACACCCCACTACTAGTATAAATAGGTATTTGATGTAATGGGTTCATCACAACACTCAAAACGCAAACCCGAACGCAAAAAAATACAAAAAAACGCTATTACAACGTTCTGAGTTCTCTAATCTCTTGTTTTCTCTTCTTCTATATTCATATTTGTTGTTATGGCTGCCTCACAATCATCGGTTGGTCAAGGTTCCACCGCCGGACCAAGTTTCGTTCGTATTGTACCTCATAATCGTAATCAAGAGATTTGGTGCAATTGGGATTTGGTTGAATTGAGTGACCATTCATTGAAGGCTCGGTGCAAGTTTTGTGGGATTTATTTAAACCCACTTTCGAATTCAAATTTGAAGAAACACATCGAAAGACCGTATTGCAGGGCGTTGAAACAGAACGTCGAGTCGCAACAAACGCAAATGGATAGTGAAGGCGGAATATTTACATACCAAATTGATCGAGTTCAAGATCGTATGGCGAAGTTTGTGATTCAAGAAGCTTTGCCGTTTAGCCACTTCGACAACCCTCGCTTAACCGCCATGATTCGAGATACGCTTCAACCACAATACACTCACGTAAGTCGTCATACTCTTAAACGTTATTGTTTAAAATTGTGGAAGAAGGCCAAAGAGGTACTAATTGCATATTTTGAAAATATAAATATGGGAATAAACTTAACTACTGATGTTTGGTCGGCTCCACATGGTCTACCCGAATCTTATCTTTGTGTCACCGCTCATTGGGTAGACCCGTCATCGTGGGAAATGATGAAACGCACCATTGCTTTCGAACTCTTTGAGTATCCACATACGGGAGATAATTTGTTTGAAATTTTAGATTATGTTATAAAAACTTATAAACTAGAAAATAAAATATTTTCAATTGCATTTGATAACGCGTCGAATAATACATCGGCGGTTGATAAATTAAAATTGAAATATACGCCGATTTGCAATGGTGTATTTTTTCACTCAAGGTGTGTTGCACATATCATTAATTTAATCGTGCAAGACGGACTTGCTTCGGATGAGGTTACATCGGTTATAAACGATTTTAGAGTAATGCTACATGAAGTTTTTAAGAAAAGTAAAAAAAGACAAATGGATTATAGAAAATTTTGTAAAGATACGGGAAGAAAAGCTTTGGGAGCTAATTGGGATGTACCTCATCGATGGAATTCCACTTGCATAATGTTTCAAAGTGCTTTGAAACAAAGAGACACTTTACAAATGTTTCATTCTAGTCTTGCCGAGAATGATTTGGCAATCCCCTTTTCAAATGAGAAATGGGAAATTATCAATGACTTATCGACTTTTCTTGAAGTTTTTAAAACATCAACTACGAAACTATCGGGAACGTATTATCCGACAAGTCCCTTGGTTCTTTCGGAGTTATTTTTAATCGTTAACAATCTTAAAGAATTTGAAAATAAAAGTCCAATGTTTTCAAACATCATATTACCAATGAAGTTTAAATTAAAAAAATACTTTCTTGAATTGCCACCGATTTTTACTTGCGCCGCCGCTTTAAACCCAATGTTAAATGTTACGGGGGTAGAATGTGTGATAGACGAAATTTTTTCAGCCTTAGATATGCATGAAGTTGACCCAAACTTTTCAACAGAGGTACAAAATGATTTTAACTTGAATTTTAAATTTATGTATGACTTTTATATAAATAAATATGGGTCAAACATACACATGCCTACGCCGGGGGGGTCTTCATCAAGTTCAAGTGCTCCTAGAGTACGAGACCCCATGATTAGCCTTATGAACACCGTTCGCAACGTAACGGCTAAAAAACAAAGGGGTAACACCCCTTCAAGCGAACTAGGAAGGTATAGTGCATATGATTTCTCTACCGGTTTATCCGAAGAGGAATATGGCACTTTTGATGTTTTGGCTTGGTGGAAGGTAAAGGAAACCGAGTTTCCGATTCTTGCCACCATGGCCCGTGATTTACTAACCGCCCAAGCTTCTACGGTAGCTTCGGAATCTGCTTTTTCTCTTAGTGGCAGGGTAATATCGGTGAGAAGAACAAGACTGAATTCGGAGTCGGTGGAGATGTGCATTTGCTTGAAGGATCACTTGGACTCAATCGATCGTGTTCAACACGTAACCACTCTGGAAGACGAAACACCACTTGATGTTCGAGTGCACGACGAACAAGAAGGCGTTTCTACAAGTAATTCTGATGAATAAGTCGCCACTCAATAATTACGACGAACAAGAAGGCTTTTCTAGAAATAATATGTCACAACTTTATATTTATAAGTTTAATGTTTTGTTAGTTTGTTTTTGAATATTTTAAAACATGTAACCTTTTTTTTTTGAACTTCTTAAAGTAAATAAAATGAATTTTATGTTAATTGTTTTTTTTATTTAACATGTTATACAAATACGAATCGTATAACACCGCTCTTGATTATAATTCAGCATTTGACTTGCGTAAGCCAAAAGACTATAATACATAGCAAACTCAACAAATGTAACACGATACAGATTTAAGTTCACCATTACACGATACACGATACAGACTAATCAATTCAAACACGCTGACACTCATAGCATTAAGTTCAATATGTTGTTTACCATTGCTCTGTGGGTGAACAACAAAAGTAGCATGAGCCTCTTCAGAAATCAGAAGAACACAAATCATCACCTACACAAGCAGCGGAAACGAAAAACGAAAAAAAAAATAATATTTTACACTGTAACCGGTTGGAACCGGTTACAGTGTAAGAACCGGTTTAGGAACCGGTCAGAACCGGTTCCACCGGTTCCGGGTCCGAGGGTTGGGGAACCGGTTCGGTTCTCTAACCGGTTCGACCATGGAACCGGTTTAAACAGTGATGTTGACTAATGGAACCGGTTCTGAACCGGTTCCGGTTCCTTTGACCAACCCGATTTGATCACCTATATTTAGGAGTAGCTTCGTTGTTAAAAATACATTATTATTTTGAGGTTTTCTTAATTTTAATCATTGATTGTTTTTCAAGGATTCAAAATCGTTAATTTCTTCTTTATTAAATCTTTACTAATACTAAGTTTTAATAAGTGGATAAATTGTTAGTTCAAACAATCATATTTGGTCGTCTGCCACCAATTCTATCGGTTATCTACTATAATTTATTTTGTCGTTTTACATTGTTTTAGTTAACTATTTATTACACTTAACTTTAATATATATCTCTCTTTACTATTTTATGTCAAAAGCCAACAGTACATGATTTAAGACTACAATCATATATTCTTGTGTCTTCCTCTACAAACCGTCATTACATCTTACCCAAAATTTTAATATAACGGCTTTATGATATACCTTTTTGTGCATTTTTTTATTATTTTTGTTTGTATTTGCAGAGAAAATGTGTACAGCAGATGTAAACTCTCCTGCTTCCAAACAAAAAGAAAGACGATTAATTTTAGATGGCAAACGATCTGCTTCAAAGGATTTAACGAAAAATGCATCACAAAATTCATCTTCAAGTATTTGACTTTTCCCTATAAGTAATATTTATCTTTGATTTTTTCTGTTATTTTTAAACATATAAAAAACTTACAAGTATGTGAAAATATTAGTTAGGAAATATTTGGTTCAAATTTAATTGTTAGATATTTATTTAAAAACTATATCTTAATGTAAGTTTGAAGTTTTATACGAAAAAAATGGTTTGAGAGTTTATACTTAACTATTATTTTTGTCGTTGTCATAAGGTCGTATTATCAAATCTAACGTTAATGTTGCTGCAAACATGTCTAACACGTTGAGATATTCTTCTCGTGTTGTTAAGGACATTGCAGAGCCATCGTCAACCGTTCGTAAAAGGCAAAGAAAGTTAACCAGTATTGAACCTGTACGGATGTCTGATTTAAATGAACATGCTACAGTTTTTAGTGATGAGAACGTTGTAGGTGTTTTTAAAGGGATATCTTCAGGTAATTTTATATTTTTATATCAGTAAAATGAAGATTGAATTATATATATCTATATATATATAATAATATTGTATATCTATACTAAGTAACTTAAACTTCTCTTCCTTATAACTTTATGTAGAATATCTTGATCATGGTAATCAATCCGTTATGTGTCCAAGTTGCAATGCATTTTTGTGGAAAGCTGAAGTTAAGGGAGGGAAGAAGAGTAACGTTGATGGAGGTTTTTCTCCATGTTGTTATAATGGAAAAGTTGAACTTTCGGATGTTAGGCAACCTGATGAAAGTTATATTCAATTATTTCGTGGTCAAAGCGCAATGAGCAAGTATTTCTTGAAAAACATTAGACGTTTCAATTCAATGTTTTCGTTTACGTCTATGGGTGGAAAGATTGACAATTCTCTAAACAGAGGAAATGCTCCATATACGTTTAGACTTAGTGGTGAAAACTATCATTGTTTGGGAAGTCTTCTTCCATTAGATGGGCGTAAACCTCAGTTTGCTCAACTTTACATCTATGACACTGAAAACGAGATTTCAAATCGTCAAAGTGTTTTTAGGTATTAACAACAATACTAATCGACAATTTTTATTATCATATATATTTTTGTACAGTTTTTTAATATATGTATCGTTTTTTTTGTAGTGACACTAAAAAAATGGTCAATAATCAAGAAAATGATATAATTAATTATCTTAAGACGATGTTAGATTCACATAATCATTTGGTTCAAGCGTATCGAATGGTACGGGATTGTTTTCAACAAAACCCACAAATGGATTTAAAGTTGCGTATTATTGGAACAAGACAATATGATGCAAGGACTTATAATTTACCATCCGCTTCTGAAGTTGTTGCTTTAATCGTTGGCGATATTAGTGATGCTGTTGATAACAGAGATATAATTGTAACTAAAAAATGTGGTACATTAAAGTGTATAAGTGAACTTCACCCATCATATGTTCCTCTACAGTACCCGTTGTTCTATCCTTTTGGTGAGGATGGTTATCAGGTTAACATACTTCATAAAAATGTTACGTCTTCATCTACAGCCAAACGTAAGAAGGTTACAATGCGTGAGTTTTTTGCATATCGGATTCAAGATAGGCCAAATAAATTTTCAGTGACGTTAAATGGTAGGCGTTTGTTTCAGCAGATGTTAGTTGACGAATATACCATGATTGAGGCTCAAAGGTTACATTATATCCGCGCTAAACAACATGATCTTAGGTGTGATACGTACGAAAGTTTACGAGGTATTCAATCAACTGGAAATACTGATCTTTCTACAGTTGGTCAGTGTGACATCTGCCCCATCCGACCCGACCCAGGTACCCGTTTCTCTAATCCGATCTCTTTCTGTTATGATTTAATATTTATTTATACTTATATTTTACTTTTTAAAAATATATTTTTCTTCTTCCCGCCTCTTTCTCTCTCTCTTTCTTTCCGCCGTCCCGCCTTCTCTTTTCTCTCTTGTCGCCGTCCCGCCCTTAAGCCTTGAACCCCTCTCCTGTCCTTTGTTTCTTCCCGCCTAAGGATGTCTGCGCAGTTCCACGCGCCAGACTCCTTACAAGGAAGCCTGCGTGAAGACCATCTGTTGCTGCGATACGCGAGGCGAACTGTCCCCGCAGAGCGCTTAGAATTGTAGTTCTTCCCGCAGTGCGCAAAGGTTGGTTCTGTCTGCCTTCGCGCTCGAGCCTTCTCGCGCTTAACCCTTGAGTCTGTTTAATCCAGCCGTTTACTTTTGTGATGTCTTATCTTCTGTGCTGTTGACCTGACCTATCTTGTCTGAAAAGTTACTTTCGGCGCAGCATGCGCACCAACCCCTTGGTTGGTAGAAAAAGTGACTGACATTATCTTTTGAGATCTGCTTTTCCATGCTTTGACCAGTACCTTTATCTGACCCTCCCATGCCTGTTTACTGTTACCTGTCAGCCCTTTTTCCTGTTCCCCTGCTGCCATATCTTTCCATATCTTTTGCTTTTGGAACCTTTTTGCTTTTGTTATCTTTTGCTTGATCCTGTTAAAGATCTTTTCCCCTTTTCTAGGGATTGTGTTCCCTAGGGTTTCCCTATAAATAATAATGCTATTTTCTTAACACTACACACACAAATACTTATTATCTTTCTCTTCCTTTGCTCTCTGCCGTTGTCCTCAGTCGCCTCCTCTCTCTGCCTTCGTCTTCCCTCCTGTTCTGCCCTGCTTTTCCGGTAATATATATAATATATAATATATAATAATTTACTTATTAATTATGCTAGCTTATAATCAAGACTTAAAACCAATCGTTAAAACAATAATCTTTAATTATAGGTTAACTTGTGCTTGTTTAAAGTTGGTTCTTGCTTTATCTTTCACCGCACCGTTTATCAAGTGAGTAATCTCGTACCTAATCCCTTTTATTTCTAATGTTTTGGGATGTTCATGTGTTCGTACAAACTTGAGTCTTAAACTTGTTTATGAACTTTAGTCGCGCAGTATCCCATGTGTTGAGGACGTTTACTTGGCTGTTTATTTGTATGTGTGTATCATTAACCGCTTTGTTCGGCCTATTCCGAAGTTTTCATGGATCCATTAGATGAACACGGGAGACCTATCGTTTACGGTTTTCTTTGTTTACACTTGCACAGATGTTTTCTTGTTTTTGTGCTCATTTGGGAGCACGGATTGAACTATGAACTATGATCTATTTAGGCTTGATCACAATCTGATTACACCCTTGTTAAACACCAGACATACACGTGTTGCGCGCAGTGATTATTGTTATCTATTATCTATTAAACTTGATTTCTCACCAACACGCAAGTGTTTGACGTTTATTTTAACACATGTTCAGGTTTGCTGTAGCTACATTTGGAGCTTGTGGACACGTAGGACGTTTTTACTTTTGGACCTAGATTAAAATGTGTCAAGACAAGTTATTGTTGATCGAATATTTTGCCTTATAATATAATGATTTATGTTGATTTATGTTATCTTGTGTTTACGTTGCGCGTGCGCGAATGAATATATTTATTAAATATTGACACCCAATAGTGTCACGAGTAATGAAACAATATGTGGCGCCCCGATGTATAATCCGCCTTTGGTCGGGTGTTACAGATTGGTATCAGAGCTCGTTGACTTTAGGATAGGTGGTTAGACGTAACGGCCTAGAATACCTAAGAGTCCCCTCTCGCGCATGAGAGAAATCTCATGTTTGCGCGCTTATTGTTAATTACTCGTTATTTATAAATATGCTTGCGCAGACGCAGCGTATGGTTTTATGTTTTATTTCGCGATATTTCGATTTTTGCTGAATTTCGATTTTTATTAATTTTACTTACATATTCGTTTGTTGGAATTGAAAATCCGAAAAGTCATGGTGATACATGAATAGTTGATTTTCAAATTCCATTTACGATTATGTTCTGAGGTTGGAGACTTGAAAAGTCATGGTGATACATGAATTGTCAACCTCCAATACTCATTTTCTTGTATATTTTATATTGAGGATTGAAAAGTCATGGTGATACATGAATCGTCAATCTCCAATACTCGTTTACTCGTCATTTTAAATTGAGAATTCGGAAAGTCATGGTGATACATGAATTGTCGATTCTCGATTCGAATTTGTTATATGTATTAAGTTTGCATTCAAATTCATGTTTTACTTTAACTGTTGATGGTATCTAACCCCGCGAAACCAAGCTTTATAAGATTATACTTTGCGCTAAGATATTAACGAAAACTAAAACTTTTATAGAATGCCTCCGCTATCAGCTCGTTATCAAAGGAGAGAAGCCTTGCGCAGGCGTAGACAGCAACGTTCCCAGGAAATGGCCGCCGCAATAGCCCAAGCTTTGAGCCAAAACAATACCAACCCCTCCGGATACAATATTAAATCCTTCAATGCGGGTAACCCTCCGAAATTCACAGGGCTTGAAGGAGCCACCGTGATGCTCCAATGGCTCGAGAAAATTGAAAACACTTTCCTCCATACCCAATGCCCTCCAGACCGACGAACCTTATATGCCTCTAGTGTCCTGGAATCAAGGGCGCTTACTTGGTGGAACGGAGTAGCTCATGCGCGTGGCGCAGAGGGTGCTTCTAGCATGCTTTGGGAGGAATTCAAGGAAATCTTGACGCGAGAGTTCTGCCCTCCCAACGAAGTAAAGCACCTGGAGGAAGAATTTTGGAATCTTAAACAATACAGTGGTGAAGCGCGCGAGTACGCGACGCGCTTCCATGAACTAAGTTTGCTTGTCCCTCACCTAGTTACCCCTTCCCGCCGAGCTATCGAGAAGTTCCTTGGGGGTCTCCCCATGGAAATTCAAGATTCTGTATGGGCCAGGAACCCACTAACCCTCTCTGACGCCATCGAGTTGGCCGCTGTGCTCAGCGACAACCATGTCAGAGCAGGAACCCTGTTCCTGCGAGGAACTGAGAAGACCAAACCCACTAAGACTGCCCCTGAACCAACAGAAACCAAACCAGAATCCTCAAACCATAACAACCCGAAGCGTAGGCGCAGACAAGTTTACGCGCTTATCAGCCCGCCCATTGTCCAGCAACCCACCTACCAACCCCCAGTTTACGCGCCTACCCCACTGTCAGCCTACCCAACACCTGCAGTCCACAACTATGCCTTAACCAATCCCGCACTCCCTGCCCCGCCAACTAAGAAACCCTACACAGGAAACCAACCCTTCTGCCCAACCTGTAGATTTCACCACCCAACCCAAACCCCGTGTCGACAATGTAACCGATGTGGCCGCGTTGGTCACTCTGCCGAGTTCTGTAGAGTCCCTCCCGCCAACCCAATCGCACAAACACCACCAACCTACCCGCAAAACCCTCAACCAACTTACCCTAATCCACGACCCAGGTCGTGCTTTAACTGCGGTGATCCCAGTCATTTCCGGAACGCGTGCCCGAGACTACAAGTGCAAATCACACAAGCAAATCCGGTTAACCAAATTTCCAACCAAGTGACGCACGGACGAGCTTTTAACATAACCGCGCACCAAGCGCAAGCGAATAATGACGTAGTTAATGGTACATTTTTGCTTAACGGACAATATGCATCTGTACTTTTTGATACTGGCGCCGATAGAAGTTTTATTTCTCGCACGTTTGAGCAGAAGCTTGCGCGACCGCGCGATAACTTAAAAGAAAATTTTTCAGTTGAATTGGCTAATGGTGAAACTGTTTTAATTAACTCCGTGATTAAGGATTGCACGCTTAACCTTAATGAAAACGATTTTCTAATCGACCTCATCCCCATGCCTCTTGGAAGTTTTGATGTTATTATTGGCATGGACTGGCTCTCGAAGAATCGCGCCGAAGTTATTTGCGCCAAGAAGTTGATTCGCATTCCTCGAGAAAACGGTGATCTTCACATCTACGGCGAGAAACCCTCCAGTGGTCTTAAGCTTATGTCTTGCGCCGAAGCCCAAAGACTCATGCGGAAGAAGTGTATTGCATTTTTAGCCCATGTGGTTAAACCCGATGAAGGAAAGAAGAAACTTCGCGAAATCCCTATTGTGCGTGACTTCCCTGAAGTTTTTCCCGATGATCTTCCTGGTATCCCTCCCGCTCGTGAAGTCGAGTTTCGTGTTGATCTTGTCCCTGGTGCTTCCCCCGTAGCCAAATCTCCTTATCGTCTTGCACCCGCTGAAATGCAAGAATTGGCAAGTCAACTTCAAGAGTTGACCGCTAAAGGATTCATTCGCCCTAGCTCTTCGCCCTGGGGTGCTCCGGTGTTGTTCGTTAAAAAGAAAGATGGTACGTTTCGCATGTGTATCGATTACCGCGAGTTGAACAAACTCACCATTAAGAACCGGTTTCCCTTACCGCGCATTGACGACCTCTTTGATCAACTCCAAGGTGCCTCTTGTTTCTCCAAGATCGATCTCCGCTCTGGCTATCACCAGTTGCGCATCCGCGATGAAGATATTCCCAAGACTGCTTTTCGAACCCGCTATGGCCATTTTGAATTCTTGGTCATGTCCTTCGGTTTAACCAACGCACCCGCCGTTTTCATGGATTTAATGAATCGGGTGTGTAGGCCTTTCTTGGATAAATTCGTGATTGTGTTTATCGATGATGTTCTGATTTATTCCAAAACCAAGACCGAGCATGAGCAACATCTTCGGTTGGTGTTGCAAAAGCTTAGAGCCGAGCAGCTCTTTGCCAAGCTCTCCAAGTGTGAATTCTGGTCTGATGAAGTACAGTTCCTTGGCCATATTGTGAACAAGATGGGTATTCATGTCGACCCATCCAAAATTGAAGCAATCAAGAACTGGATTACACCGACCACTCCTACCGAAATCCGTTCCTTCTTGGGCTTAGCTGGTTACTACCGGAGATTTATTTCGAACTTCTCAAAGATCGCATTGCCTTTAACCGCTCTGACGCACAAAGGTAAACCGTATATTTGGGGCTCGAAGCAAGAAGAAGCCTTTCTAACGCTCAAGCGTTTGTTGTGTGAAGCTCCTGTCCTTGCGCTACCTGAGGGTAATGAAGATTTTGTCGTGTATTGCGATGCTTCCAACCAAGGTCTCGGTTGTGTTCTTATGCAACGAGGCAAGGTTATCGCTTACGCATCAAGGCAACTCAAGGTTCATGAAAAGAATTATACAACTCACGACCTCGAACTAGGCGCAGTGGTATTTGCCTTGAAGATCTGGAGACACTACCTTTATGGTACTAAGTGTATCCTCTACACCGACCATAAAAGCCTTCAGCACATTTTTGATCAAAAGGAACTTAACATGAGACAACGCCGATGGAACGAACTCATCAGCGATTACGATTGTGAGATCCGGTATCATCCTGGTAAGGCTAATGTGGTAGCCGATGCGCTCAGCCGAAAACCCTGCCAGCTTAACTGTATCTTGCCGCGCACCCAGCTTCACTTCGCGCCGATTCAAAGCAACCTTGAATCACGCATTCGTGACGCGCAGCGCGCATCCATCAGCAATGGTAACCTTCGCGCCGAGTTAGCGTGTGGCGCGGAAGCACATTTTGTCCCTAATCTGAGTGGAATTCTCTGCTATCTCAATCGCATATGGATTCCCTTTGATGAGAATCTTCGCGCTGATATCCTGAGTGAAGCGCATAAATCTCGGTATTCTATTCATCCCGGCGCTGATAAGATGTACAAGGATTTGCGCATTACTTATTGGTGGCCCGGTATGAAAAAGGATATTGCTGTGTTCGTAGCTAAATGCCTGACTTGTTCTAAGGTAAAAGCTGAACATCAACGCCCATCTGGTTTGCTCGAACAACCAGAAATTCCTACATGGAAATGGGAATGTATAGCAATGGACTTTATTACAAAGTTACCTTTGACAACAAGCAAACATGATAGCATTTGGGTAATAGTGGACCGTTTGACTAAGTCTGCCCACTTTCTGCCCATTCGTGAAACCTACCGTGTTGAACAACTTGCACATCTATATGTCAAGGAAATTGTCTGCCGTCATGGTACTCCCTTGAGCATCATATCCGATCGTGATGGCCGTTTTATATCTCGCTTTTGGAAATCTCTCCAATCTGCGCTAGGAACTCGCTTGGACATGAGTACTGCATATCATCCTCAGACTGACGGACAGTCTGAGCGAACCATTCAAACCCTTGAGGATATGCTCCGATCTTGTGTTCTTGATTTTGGAGGTAATTGGGATTCGCACCTGCCTTTGACCGAGTTCTCTTATAATAACAGCTATCATTCCAGTATCGGTATGGCCCCATTTGAAGCACTTTACGGTCGTAAGTGCCGCTCCCCGATTTGTTGGAGCGAAGTGGGAGAAGTACAAATCACAGGACCCGAACTAGTTCAAGAGACAACCGATAAAATCGCCAAGATCCGTGATCATCTGCTGACTGCCAGAAGCCGACAGAAGAGTTACGCAGATCGTAGGCGGAAGCCTCTCGAATTTCAAGTTGGTGATCTTGTTCTCCTCAAAGTGTCGCCCTGGAAGGGTGTTGTCCGCTTTGGGAAGAAAGGTAAGTTTGCTCCTCGTTATGTTGGTCCATTCAAGATTCTCGTGCGTGTGGGAAAAGTTGCCTACAAACTAGACCTGCCGCCCGCGCTCAGCAATGTGCATCCAACGTTCCATGTATCCAATCTCAAGAAGTGTTTAGCCGACGAGAACCTTCACATTCCACTTGATGAAGTTCAAGTTGACGAATCCATGCATTTTGTTGAGAAGCCTGTTGAGATTATGGATCGCGAGGTTAAGCAAACCAAGCGCAGTCGCATCCCTATCGTGAAAGTTCGCTGGGAGTCCAAGCGCGGAGCCGAGTTTACATGGGAAAGGGAAGATCAAATGAAGATCAAGTACCCGCACCTGTTCTCTGCGCAACCTACTTCGAGATAAATTTCGGGACGAAATTTCTTAAAGTAGGGGAGACTGTGACATCTGCCCCATCCGACCCGACCCAGGTACCCGTTTCTCTAATCCGATCTCTTTCTGTTATGATTTAATATTTATTTATACTTATATTTTACTTTTTAAAAATATATTTTTCTTCTTCCCGCCTCTTTCTCTCTCTCTTTCTTTCCGCCGTCCCGCCTTCTCTTTTCTCTCTTGTCGCCGTCCCGCCCTTAAGCCTTGAACCCCTCTCCTGTCCTTTGTTTCTTCCCGCCTAAGGATGTCTGCGCAGTTCCACGGGCCAGACTCCTTACAAGGAAGCCTGCGTGAAGACCATCTGTTGCTGCGATACGCGAGGCGAACTGTCCCCGCAGAGCGCTTAGAATTGTAGTTCTTCCCGCAGTGCGCAAAGGTTGGTTCTGTCTGCCTTCGCGCTCGAGCCTTCTCGCGCTTAACCCTTGAGTCTGTTTAATCCAGCCGTTTACTTTTGTGATGTCTTATCTTCTGTGCTGTTGACCTGACCTATCTTGTCTGAAAAGTTACTTTCGGCGCAGCATGCGCACCAACCCCTTGGTTGGCAGAAAAAGTGACTGACATTATCTTTTGAGATCTGCTTTTCCATGCTTTGACCAGTACCTTTATCTGACCCTCCCATGCCTGTTTACTGTTACCTGTCAGCCCTTTTTCCTGTTCCCCTGCTGCCATATCTTTCCATATCTTTTGCTTTTGGAACCTTTTTGCTTTTGTTATCTTTTGCTTGATCCTGTTAAAGATCTTTTCCCCTTTTCTAGGGATTGTGTTCCCTAGGGTTTCCCTATAAATAATAATGCTATTTTCTTAACACTACACACACAAATACTTATTATCTTTCTCTTCCTTTGCTCTCTGTCGTTGTCCTCAGTCGCCTCCTCTCTCTGCCTTCGTCTTCCCTCCTGTTCTGCCCTGCTTTTCCGGTAATATATATAATATATAATATATAATAATTTACTTATTAATTATGCTAGCTTATAATCAAGACTTAAAACCAATCGTTAAAACAATAATCTTTAATTATAGGTTAACTTGTGCTTGTTTAAAGTTGGTTCTTGCTTTATCTTTCACCGCACCGTTTATCAAGTGAGTAATCTCGTACCTAATCCCTTTTATTTCTAATGTTTTGGGATGTTCATGTGTTCGTACAAACTTGAGTCTTAAACTTGTTTATGAACTTTAGTCGCGCAATATCCCATGTGTTGAGGACGTTTACTTGGCTGTTTATTTGTATGTGTGTATCATTAACCGCTTTGTTCGGCCTATTCCGAAGTTTTCATGGATCCATTAGATGAACACGGGAGACCTATCGTTTACGGTTTTCTTTGTTTACACTTGCACAGATGTTTTCTTGTTTTTGTGCTCATTTGGGAGCACGGATTGAACTATGAACTATGATCTATTTAGGCTTGATCACAATCTGATTACACCTTTGTTAAACACCAGACATACACGTGTTGCGCGCAGTGATTATTGTTATCTATTATCTATTAAACTTGATTTCTCACCAACACGCAAGTGTTTGACGTTTATTTTAACACATGTTCAGGTTTGCTGTAGCTACATTTGGAGCTTGTGGACACGTAGGACGTTTTTACTTTTGGACCTAGATTAAAATGTGTCAAGACAAGTTATTGTTGATCGAATATTTTGCCTTATAATATAATGATTTATGTTGCTTTATGTTATCTTGTGTTTACGTTGCGCGTGCGCGAATGAATATATTTATTAAATATTGACACCCAATAGTGTCACGAGTAATGAAACAATATGTGGCGCCCCGATGTATAATCCGCCTTTGGTCGGGGTGTTACAGTCAGCGTGTTGTTCTACCTTCCTCATTTACCGGGGGAGCACGATATATGATGCAAAATTATCTAGATGCTATGACCCTTTGTAGATGGTATGACTATCCAGATTTTTTCATAACTATAACATGTAATCCCAATTGGCCAGAAGTGAAAAGGTTTCTTAAAGATACTACCTTAAAATCGAAGGATAGACCTGATATATTATGCAGACTTTTTAAGCTCAAGCTTGATTCAATGATTAAAGAGTTGAAGGAAAAGTCTTTGTTTGGAAAGGTTCAAGCAGGTAACATCTTTTTATCTTATGACTATTAAATATTAAAAAGGTCATTGTTTAATAGTTTTTTTTCCTTTTTTTTTGCAGTTGTTTACACGATTGAATTTCAGAAAAGAGGGTACCTCAGGCGCATATTTGCATGTTTATGCATGCAGAAAGCAAGATTCATAATCCACAACTGATAGATAATTTTATCTCTGCTGAAATTCCAAACAAGAACAAGAACACTAACCCTAAATGCACCTGCATGGTTAATAAAAGATGTTCCAAGAATTTTCCAAAAAAGATTTCAAAATGAAACAACTATCAATTCCGAAGGCTTTCCTGTCTACAAAAGAAGAGATAATGGAGAATATGTTGTTAAGTCAGATATAAATTTAGATAATAGAAGTGTTGTTCCCTGTAACAAGACTCTACTAAAAAATTTTTAAGCCCATATAAACGTCGAGTGGTGCAATCAAGATGGGTCAATCAAGTATTTGTTTAAATACATTAATAAGGGTCCAGATCGAGTGACAATTTCGCTTGTACAAAATAAAAATTATGATAACCAAGATCCAAATTTGGATGAAATTAAAGCATTTTATGACTGCAGATATGTTTGGCATGCGAAGCCACATGGAGAATATTTGCATTTGATGTGCATTATAGGCTTCCGTCAGTTATGAGGCTCACTTTTCATTTACCTGGTGAACACCAAGTAATATATGGTGCTGATGATGATATTGAAGATGTACTTAACAAAACCACTAATGCGTATTCATTGTTTACTAGTTGGTTTGAGTGTAATAAGAAGTATGAGTCTGCGAGCCATCTCACTTACTCTGAGTTTCCAACAAAGTTTGTATGAAAAAAAAAACCAACGTAAATGGGAATTGCGAAAAAAGAGGTTTGCAATAGGTAGAGTTCATGATGTTCCACCCGCGTTCAATGAAGCTTACTACCTAAGAATTCTATTAAATAAGGTTAAAGGTCCTAAATGTTTTGAAGACATTCGAACAGTTGATGGAGTTGTTTGTGATACTTTTAGAGAGGCATGATACAAGAGGCCTTTTAGATGACGACAAAGAGTATATAGAAGCCATTCAAGAAGCAAGTTATACCTCCACCGGTTATTATCTTCGACATTTATTTGCTACAATGTTGATTACATACAGTTTATCTAGACCTTATTTTGTTTCGGAAAGCACATGGCAACTTTTACTTGACGGCATTCTATACAAACAACAAAATGATCAAAATAATTCGGGTACGATTTATAAAATTTTAATCCATTTTCTTACTGCATAATTATTTCTTTTAAACAATTTTTGTTTATACTTTTTTTGAATACATAATGTTATTTTATTGTGCAGAGTCGAGTCTTAACGAAGAACAACTAAAGAACCTAGCATTGCTTGAAATTGAAATTTTTTTAGTTTCTAATAACTCAACTCTCAGAAAGTATAAGGAGATGCCTTTTCCAGACAAGGATTCTATTTCTAGAGCAACTAATCCATTGATGGTTGAAGAACTTTCTTATGATACCGAAACCATGTCTAACGAATTTAATCATCTTTTTAATTCGTTAACAGATGAACAACAAGTTGTTTTTAATGAAATAATGAATTCATTGGTTGCTAAAAGAGGTGGTGTATTTTTTGTTTATGGCTATGGTGGTACAGGCAAAACGTATTTATGGAAAACCTTATCTGCTTCCATAAGGTCTAAGAGAGAAGTTGTATTGAACGTTGCTTACAGCGGAATCGCTTCTTTGTTATTGGAGGGTGGTAGAACAACCCACTCAAGATTTCTCATTCCGATTAATCTAACTGAAGATTCTCAATGTCCGGTATTATTTATCATACACTATATCTCCTCATGCGAATCTTATTCACACCTTTTGTTTTTTCCTATTGACTTAACAAAAATGTCCATTTAGAAATATTATAAGTATATTTTGTTCTTAATATTCAATTTCATATGTTTGAATTTCAATTTTAATATACATTCGTTGCATTAATCATGTTTATAATTCTTTTTCCAAATTAGGTTAAGGGAAATACAGACGTGTATGAAATATTGAAAAAGACAACCTTAGTTATTTGGGATGAAGAGCCCATGATTCATAAGCACGCATTTGAAGCACTGGACAGGACGTTAAAAGATGTTATGGCAGGTGATCCCGCAAATACTTTAGAAGCATTATTTAGAGGTAAGGTGGTTGTTTTTGGTGGTGATTTCCGACAGATTTTGCTCGTTGTTACAAATGGTACTAGAAGTGAATTTGTAAATGCTTCTATAAATTCTTTGTACATTTGGTCAAAATGTAAACTACTTAAACTTACAAAGAACATGAGGCTTACAGTTGGATGTGGATCCTCAAATCTTGAAGAGATCAAAGAGTTTGCTGATTGGCTATTGGATATAGGTGAAGGGAACGTTGGTGGTCCAAATGATGGAGAGTCAATTGTTAAGATTCCAAATGATCTTCTAATTTTGAATTCATTAGATCCAATTGGTGATTTAATTCAGTTTGTATATCCTAACATGTTAGACAGATTCAACAAAGTTACTTACTTTCAAGATCGGGCACTATTGGCACCTTTAAATGAGGTTGTTCAGGTAATTAATGAGCGTATGTTAGCACTGTTTCTTGGTGATGAAGTCGAGTATCTAAGTTTCGATAGTTTAGATCAAGCTGAAACTGTTTCTGATAATGTCGACCCCCCAATTGTACTCTTCTGATTTTCTAAATGGGATAAAGACGTCTGGAATGCCAAATCATAATTCGGTTCTTAAAGTTGGTGTCCCAATTATGTTACTATGGAATATTAATCATAAAAAGGGATTGTGCAACGGTACACGCCAACAAGTCGTTAGTCTCGGTAGACGTGTCATTGAAACTAAAGTTGTTTCTGGTACTCATATAGGATATCATACCTTAATTAGTGGCATCAGTCTGACTCCATCGGATAAGAAACTTCCTTTCAAGTTAAAAGGAAGACAATTTCCTATTGCATTTTGTTTTGCCATGACAATCAACAAAAGTCAAGGTCAGTCATTATCTAGAGTTGGCTTATACTTAAAAGGTCCAGTTTTTTTAGAATACGTCAATACACACCTGCTATCGTCTACAAAAACTTGAAAAACTGAAACTAGTATCATGAAAAATACACATGGTTTCAGTTACATGATATTATAATTTTGGCAGTTCACCAATTGTGAACTGAATCAGGGGTGGGTTTATTATAGGTGGATCCAGTTATGATTACTTCCAAAATACGACAGTTCAAGTTCATATATATCTAGAATTCATATAGCTCACACGAGTATGCCCTCGTATGAATTGTTGGTAATCCTGTATTAAACCTGTAACAATAAACCAGAAATAATAAACGTGAAAGATTGAATCGGGCTTGTGTTTGACACAATTCCCTTAAACAGATTCACGGTCTGTTCCCAGGGTACACCGGTTCGAAACAGCCGTAGTGTGCTGCCGGACTTGACGACTTGCCTGGAACGAAATCAAGAATAATGCTGTAGAGAGAAGATAGAGCTGTGTGTTTTCGGTGTGTATTAAACTTCTGCATATGGTCTGGTTTTATAATCACAAGATTATAACTGTATTATTCACTCAATAATGACCCGTTAAAGTGTAATAATGGTCATTGTAACTGATTAATCATTAACAAAATATAATGACTATTTACAGCAACCGAATAATTATTACTGATCATTTAACAACAAGTAATGACCATTGACTAGCAGTTACGATTTGAAAATATCAAAAACAAATGCAAAAAATCGCTTCATGCGGGCTCGGGTTTTCGGAGCTGCATTCGTGTCCGCGGGACGTGCGGGCACGCACGAGTTCGATAGATTTTTAGTCCAGAAACCCAAACACTGCCATCCTGAACCGTAACTTTTGCATCAGTTAAACCAATTAAGCAGCTACTAAACTAAATCAAGCAATATTTTGCCAAATTTACAAATTTCTAAATTGCACTAAATTTAAAATCGAGTACATCAAACTGGTGACATAATATTATATATATAGTATAAAAGACAAGTTTGGTGCCACAAAGTTTCTATTTTGATAAACTTTTATTTTGATATATAATAGATAGTTTCCACTTAAAAAATAACTTGACTTCTAGCATGTTGGTTGTAACACCCCTGAACAGGCTGACGTGTCACTATTACAGATATCAAATCAAAGCCACAATGAATTAACTTATAAAATCTTGAACGTCATTAGTCTCTCACATCACTAATTCCCATGATTTCCCGAATTACCTGTGAACAAATAAGAAAAACACAGACAAAGAAAACACGGCTGAGCCAAAAATTGCCCACTAACGGAAAGAACAATAGTAATGACGATAAGACGAATGAACGGAAGCAAAATAATAACCAAAATCTATCATAACGAAAATAAATATGATACTAAAATCTGATACTTTTAGAACCTATGACAATATCATACCAGAACAAAAACTGATATAAAACATATTACTGAACATATAACGGTGACTGACTTACACGACAAGTGATGCTGCAAAAATAAGTCGCGTACTGAAAGGAGTACCCAGAGCCAAAACATATAACATATAACTTGTAACATATAACATGTGACGTGTAACATATAACGTGTGACATATAACGTGTAGCATATAACTGAACTAGGATCGATCCATACGCCCCTAAATGGCCAAAGTACTACCAAAATACTAGTTAGAGACGCCGTGAACTTTTAAAACACACTGTCACGAAAAGTGTGGTGCTCGGGTAACCGAGTACTAAACCTGAAAGGCAATATAACTGCCTACCATATAACATATTAACATAAATCATATTATTATCCATAGGAATATGCAGTAATGAATACGAGTTTATAAAATCTATTGCATGCTACAAATTTCTCTAACCAAAACTAGTAATCAAAATAACTAGTTGAACAAACTAAATAAAAAGTTGATGACGTATAAAAGGTCCAAAGACCAAATGGGTTGTATCGATAGAGACAACTTGGTGATACTAAAATATAAAAGACCGAAATTCTGCACTACAAAGTAACGGATTAGAATTTATACTATGAGTAAACGAGAACAGAAACCGTACTACGAAGTAACGGAATATAAATAATACTAAGAGCAAACGAAAACACAAACCGTACCTTAGTAGTCGATGAGCAAGCAAGTGAAGCTGAGTCGCGTTAAGTCATACTAACTCCTACATTTTATTTATAATTTGCATTAAATTTACAAAATTTAATTTCATTGTTTTAATAACTGCTCCGGCGACGGGAAATTTACTGATTACTTGTCAATAGCCGAACTTACCCGTTATCTAAATGTCTCACTTAGATTCCATTTATGAAACTTATACCACCATAACTGTTATTATTATTATTATTATTATTATTATTATTTTAACACCTACTGATGCTAGTATTATCAAACTCTTGCACACTAAGAGTTTACGTGACATTACTTTCAAAACATTTGTTTTTCCCCTTAATCCTTCTTATTCATCTTACCATTTAATCTATATATATACATACAAAAAGAAAATAAGGATGAGTGAGGTGGGGGTGTGCAGGTTAGACCTCAAAACAACCAATATTCACCAATTCAGTATTTCCAAAATCCTTATTCCATTAAGAGTTTTAAAACGTATGAGGCATGTGACGAAAACTTTCCCTTACTTGATTAACTAGTTCAATTTAAATAATTGTATAAATTGACTATTTTAAAATTTGAATTTAGTTGGAGCTACATTACATGCACCAGACTTACAAAACAATTCATTCATATTACTTCAGCTATGATTAAATTTTTACAATCTCAAACTCCACCCTAACTATAAAATGATAGCAATCTGATTATAACAAATTACGTGAATGTGCTAAAGCAATTCAAACGAACAGAACTGTAAACTTGTTTTACCATTTTCTTCGTACACAAAATCTAAGATTTGTTATATACGTTTAGTCGCCGGAACAAATCGAACTCACAGAAGCATGTTTATGGAAAACGTAATAGTAGAGGGTCGGAACTATTACCTCACTTGCTGATTAACATCGAACGCATAAGTATAAAAGAGAACACAGATGCGTGTTGGTGGCTGAAAAGCGGAACAGGACATCAGGTGGTTAGAAACAACGACGGTACGCGGCGGATGTAGTGGTTGTGACTGGCGGCAGTGAGGGATGTGGTATGGGTGTTTGATATTAATAATAAAGATAGAATCACAATTAATTCAAATATTTAATATTTTGAATTAATATTATGCTCAATTCATGCAGGAGATCAAGATTCTAAAATAAGCATTTGTTTATATTTATTATGTCATTTACTTTTACATATTCTTATCCTTGATATTAGCTTGTAAATGTTATAAATCTGCATTCATTGTTATGAATAAACTAAGACTTTTGAATTCATTACTATCCAATTTCTAATATGGTATCAGAGCCACGATCTAAACTACCCTCCTTCCTCTCGCTGCATTACATACATATATTTTTTTTCTCCTCTGCTTCTTCACATTCAGAACATCACAATCCCACTGTCTCCGCTTTCATGACTCGTGGTGAAAGTAATAACCGTTCATGGGTTGGACGAAACACCACAACCCCAATTCTCTCAACCTCACAAGTTACTAATCCATTTCCTAATGGTAATCAGCCTTTCCTCAGCAAATGCCAATGGTGTCATACTAAAGGTCACACCCTTACCATTTGTCCCGTTTTCAAGAAGTTAATGCCCCACATTACCGTCCCACCTTTTATTTATAATCCCACCACTAAAACTACACTACAAGCCAACATGATGACCATGCAAAATGATTCAACAACTAAATGGCTAATGGATAGTGGAGCGACTCATCATGTGACAAATGACTTAAACTCGTTGGTCAACCATGCACCATATGATGGAACCGAGGAGCTTATAATTGGTGATGGTTTGTATATTAAAATTACTCATATTGGTTCACTTCTTATACATACACAAACTACCACTCTCATACTAAAAAATGTTCTTTGTGTTCCTTCCATCTCTAGAAATATTATTTCCGTATCTCGATTATCTTATGATAATAACGTTCTAATTCAATTTTTTCATTCTACTTTCTTTATCAAGGATCCAAGTTCGAATCTTTTACTTATTGAAGGAAAAGCTAGCCACGGGATTTATGAACTTCGTTCTACTTCTCGTAATCCTCCATCTACCTTCACAATCCACAAAACTAATTCCAAGTTTTGGCATCATAGATTGGGACACCCAAATACTATGATTCTAAAATATTTATCTTCTTTTGTTGATGGCATTTCTCATTCGGAAAATAGTTGTACCACTTGTCACATAAACAAGAGTCATAAACTACCCTTTCATAAATCTACTTTATCTTCAAATGCACCTTTACAATTAATTTTTTCGGATGTTTGGTCCTCCCCAATCACCTCAATTGATGGTTACAAATATTATATTATTTTTGTAGACCATTTCACAAAGTATACATGGCTATACCCAATTAAAAACAAATCTGATTCTTTATCCACCTTTATCCGTTTTCAAAAATTAGTTGAAAATTTTTTTCAAACTACCATCAAACAATTTTTCTCCGACAATGGCTGTGAATATATTAAACTCTCTTCTCATCTTCAATCTCATGGTATCTCTCATCTTACTTCACCACCGCACACTCCCGAACACAATGGATATGCCGAACGTCGACACCGTCACCTTGTTGAAACCGGCCTATCTTTACTTACCCATGCAAAAATGCCCACCACTTATTGGCCCTTTGCCTTAACCACAGCCGCTTACCTCATAAATCGCTTACCCACACCCACTTTACAAAATACTTCCCCATTCCATAAATTATTCAACAAACAACCAAACTATGAAAAATTGCGAAGCTTCGGTTGTCTTTGTTTTCCTTGGTTACGACCATACTCTCCCCATAAACTACATCCAAAATCTAAACCGTGTATTTTTGTAGGATATTCCCCTTCTCAAAGTGCTTACTATGTACTTGATCCTATTTCTAATAAAATTCATACTTCTAGACATGTTCATTTTATTGAAAACCAATTTCCATATGAAAAACTTACCACCACTAAAGTCTCCCCACCCAACGCTACGGAGTGGCTTCCAATTGCTATTCCCATTCTCACTTCTTCCACATACTCAAATTCTTCATCTTCTATGGAACCATCTTCTAATTACATCACCTCTACCCCTAGTCTAATAAGCCTAGATACACAATCCATTCCCTCACCCGACCCCCACCAAAATTCCATCCAAAACCATTCCCAACCCATTACCCCTTCTGAACCAAACATTAATTCTCCATCTAGTCCAACTACTTCTTCACCACCCGACCAACATAACACCTCTAGCCAACCCATTGTTTTCCAAAATAATCAAGACCAAAATCCCCTTATTCAACATACTGTTGCAAATAATACCAACTCAAACACCAAAAATAATCCATCAAACACCACAACTAATACTAGCACCACAACCACTGAACCCATACCTCAAACTCGAATACGTAAACCAAATCCGCGTTATTACAATCCTACTTTTCAACTATATACCGCCATCAACAGTCCAATTATCGAACCTTCAACCATTACCCAAGCCTTAAAGAACCCTCTTTGGAGAAATTCTATGAGTGAAGAATATGAGGCCCTAATAAAAAATAATACTTGGACTCTTGTACCTTCCAACCATGCTTCAAATATTGTTGGCTCCAAATGGGTCTTTCGCACCAAGTATAAATCCGATGGTTCTGTTGATCGTCTCAAGGCTCGCCTTGTTGCCAAAGGCTTTCACCAACGTCCCGGAATTGACTATGCCGAGGCGTTTAGCCCGGTCGTCAAACCCGCTACCCTTCGTCTCATTCTTTCCTTAGCCGTCTCACAAAATTGGAGCCTTCGTCAACTCGACATCAACAATGCCTTTCTACAAGGCACGTTGTCCGAGAATGTTTATTACATGGCTCAACCACCCGGCTTCATAAACCCATCATTTCTGTCTCATATATGCAAACTAAAGCCAAATATGGGCTTCGACAAGCATCTCGTGCTTGGTATGAAGAATTAAAATCTTATCTCCATCTCAAAGGGTTCCAATCCACCATCTCAGATCCTTCCTTGTTCATGCAAACTTCTAGTTCATCTCCCATATATATCTTGGTCTATGTTGATGACATCATCATCACCGGACCAAATTCCCAACTCATTAACTCATTTATTTCTTCTCTTGTTACCAAATTCTCCCTCAGGGATCTTGGCACCCTATCCTACTTTCTTGGTGTCGAAATTCTTCCTCATTCTCACGGAATGCTTCTCTCCCAAACTAAATACATCTATGACATCTTACAACGAGCCAATATGAGTGAATGTAAGCCGATGATGACACCAATTACTTGCTCTGAGCCCATCACCTTACATAGTGGCACACCTATTCCGTCACCACAGAATATAGGGCCTTGGTCGGGGCTCTACAATACCTTTCCCTTACACGACCTGAAGTGGCATTCACAGTTAATAAGTTATCACAATTTATGCGTGCTCCCACCACTACTCATTGGAATGCCCTTAAACGTTTACTTCGTTATCTTCACGGGTCGATAATAAAGGAATTTTACTTCGCTATAAATCACCATTACAACTTCATGCCTTTACTGATGCAGATTGGGTTGGTGACAAAGACAACTACCGCAGCACCACAGGTTATATTGTTTACCTAGGCTTTAATCCAATTGCATGGAACTCCAAAAGACAACCCACCGTAGCTCGCTCTTCAACCGAAGCTGAATTCTGGGCTGTTGCGTCTACAACCACTGAGGTTCTATGGCTAAAATCTCTCTTACATGAACTCAGATTCAAGTCTACCATCACCCCAACCATTTTTTGTGATAACCTAAGTGCCACTCAATATTCCGCCAATCCTATTTTTCACTCCCGCATGAAGCATCTTGCACTTGATTTTAATTTTGTACGTGAAAAAGTAGCCGATCAATCCATTCGTGTTACTCACATTGCCGGGGATGATCAACTAGCTGATGCTCTTACAAAGCCGACTCCTCGTTCAAGATTTGATCTCTTAATGACCAAGATTGGACTAACTTCTAGACCGCCAATCTTGCGGGGGCATATTAATAATAAAGATAGAATCACAATTAATTCAAATGTTTAATATTTTGAATTAATATTATGCTCAATTCATGCAGGAGATCAAGATTCTAAAATAAGCATTTGTTTATATTTATTATGTCATTTACTTTTACATATTCTTCTCCTTGATATTAGCTTGTAAATGTTATAAATCTGCACTCATTGTTATGAATAAATAAGACTTTTGAATTCATTACTATCCAATTTCTAATATTTGAGCGGTGCCGGAGGTGGCGTGAATGAGCAGAGGTGATTTAGGATTCTCTTTTTTTCTTTTGAAAAAGAGAGAAGTGATATATGATATTTAAACAAATGATAAGGACCCAAATTTTCGGTTTAATCGCTTAGATTTGGATTAGGATAACTCAAAGAATTTGTTCCGAACATACAGTAACGTAGATGACATGGTGCAGGTCTCAAATTCATTTTTAAGAAACGGAAACTATGGTCCTCCATCTTTGAGTCTTAATTTATTTCCATATTTTACACGTTGAACCCTCAAGTTTAGTTTTTGTTTATTTAACTTGTACTAAAAAGAAAACTATTATTATTATTATAGAGACAAATCGTGTTAGCCGACATTATTCTTCGGTCAGTTTTACTAATTATCCACTCGTTAATATCTAACATATTGATTCAATATTTAATGTTTTAGTTATTTGAACTTCGTATGTTACATTGGTTGTGTGGGAATGTTCTTATGTCTATTGTGGTTTGCCACCCAAGTTCAAATCTTTGCAATGGGATATGGTTGTTATTGTTTGTTAGTTTTTTTTTGCTAAATTCAACTTGGTGTGTTGTGTATACCTTTTTTTATTTTTTTTTGTTTTAGTTATGGTAACGTAACGAACATGACACGAACATGACGGAAATCGACCAAATTTGTTTAGACTCACCGTCTCGCGCCCGGGTTTTACAAAGACCGAGTTTTACCGACCGACGCTATACCCATAACGCACGTAACCGAAATCACCTGAATTCGCGTCGACTTACAAATTCAACGCCCGGGATTGACAACACTTGAGTTTTTTCCACCGTCCAAGTTTGCCCGGTGCATCGCACCGGTAAAACACTAGTTACAAACAATTTTAACAAATATAACGAAAACATAAATACCTAACAGATGATCTTCCACCAGTACCCTTGCGGACCAGATGCCAAATAACTTTGGTGGTGAGCATAGAAGCATAATGCCGGATCATAATTACCACAATCTGCATTGCATATGTTCAGCTAAATGTAAACAACAAAACTGGTACATTGCACATATAAATTCACAACAAATACTTGGATTTTAGTATAAATCATATAAATGACTGATTAAGGGGAGTAATTGTCATATCATTATTAGCAAGACTCTTACATCAAAGCAGATATACCTTCCCACTCCTAATGTCAATCAAAAGATAAAATTCCTGATAGCCGCCTAGAGAAATTAACCAAAAACCACATTAGTTCCATTATAAACTAACCTAATTGAACAACTAAATCAGTGATTCACTACGAAATATTATCAGATTCGTCATGAAAACCGTAAACCCTTAGGACTCAAGAGATCTGGCTGAATAATACATGAATAAGGGATTATGATACGGTCACCGTATTTACCCACGTTGCACTATCCTACTTTTATGCATGCATGCATACTAGTCTTTAATAACTACCCATGTTCTCATGTTCATGGCATAATGTAGCTGCATGTTTTATTTTAGTTATTCTAGTACGGTTAAGTTTCTTTGTATTTAAGCATTGTTCTATTAATGTAAAAGAGAGGAAAATATATTGAAGTAAAATGTCTAGTTCTTTCTATTATTTCTTTGGAGTCTAACCCGCTCAAAGGGTCACTATCTTGGGAGATTAGCCATCTCGAATCGGCCTCTATCAGATTAGGTGTACCGATTACTGCTTCTAAACAGATCTGGCTGAACAATATGGCACGCGTCGGAACCCTAATTAGTGAAAAACCACCAAAAACGTGAATGAACCTGGTATAACCAAAATAAATCCAATCGATGGTGAAAATCGTACTTGAAAAACAAGCATTTCAGAAATCAAGAAACAAATTATGAAGATGAAATCAAAGCTGGATTATTTTGAACTTTCAAATCGAACCTTTGAACCACCTAAACATCTTCAGATGGAGCCCTCAAGCGATTCTTTGCTTCTTGATTTAGGTGAGTGGAAGAGGATAAACTTTTGTGAGGTTTAAAAAACCCTGCACGTGGGATACAGATTTTTAGGCTATTTGAAATTTGAAAACCCATCACAAACCTCGGCACGCGGGACATGCGTTTTCAGGTTATATGCAATATGTAAAATAAAGGATATTTGTCATGTTTTGGTTAATTCTCATAATTTTTTCTCTTCAAAACTAATATACCCTAATATAAGTAATAAATCAATAATTATTCACTTTCCTTTTACACTATATTGATATAATATCTATATATTTTTATAAATAGAATTATTAACATATTATTTTACTATATATTTCAAAATATTTGGTGAATTCCAAAAATCAGCAACAAATCATGTTTCTCAAATGAAAATTGTTTCGGGTTTTTTGTGGAAGTTAAATTTGATTTTATAGATCAAAAGTTGGTAAATAGATTGTTTGGTATAAGGTAACTACATTTAGGTCAAAATTTGTTACGGATCAAAAATAAAATTTTTGAGTAGTTTTAAAAGTTTGAGAATGCAAAATAGATTTATCATCAAATTTGTTATGGGTTTAAAGTGTTGACTTTAAAATGTCAAAAGTATGAAAGTTAGAAATTTAAACATGATTCGGGTTTCAAGTTTATTTTTAAGAGCATTTTTTGAAATAATTAAAAGGTTCGGGATTTGACAAATTGACTATTTTTCCCTCAAATTATTAAAATTTAAGAAAAGATTGCGAATACTTTCGACATGCCACCTCATGCCTATTAATGCTTCCAACTTTTATCAAATTTGAAATATTTATGTCAACATAAATTTTTCCTTCAATGGTGATCAGAACGTTGTATGTGAAGTATGTCATGGAAAACTATGCTCAAATGAAACAAAATATTCACAAAATTGAATGGGTTAACATGTTATTTTTTATGTTGTCATTATGACAAAGTCGAGAAGCCCTCTGAAACTTATCAAAATATTTTTTATGTTGTAGCTCAGAAAAACATAGTTCTTGAAGAACATCCATTGCTACAATTTAATAACTTATTTTCCTTTTATGGGTGGTAAATTGATAAATATATCAATAAAGCTAACGCCTATTTTGTATTTAGGCTGAGTGGTTAAAACTACTATCGTATGAGAAGTCTTATTTTCGAAATTGGTTCATAACCAAAATTCTTTCAATTATACATATATGACACCGAGAATGAATTTTTCAATAGAAGAAGCATTCTCGGGTACGATTTTGCACGGGTGTAAGGCTCCGAACCCCGTGACCCTACCTTAGCGTCGGATTTACTCATAAACACAGTTCTTTCAAATCAGAGTTTATTAAAACTTTTCGCGGAATATAAAACATCAATCATTTGTTACAAAACATTAAATCTTTTCTTTGATACCATAACATAAAACTTTATTTTTAAAACATCTTTACTTCTTTCTTCAGATGCCAGCCGTTCAATCCATGCCGTGTGTCATCCTCATGCTAGCTCTGTAATCAGCTCACCTGCGTGCATACTAAAAGTCAGCTACGCTGAGTGAGTTCTAGTTAATCGAATGCCATACAATACATACACATACATACATATCTGTAGATACATATCCATACTTCACTAGTTACCCTTCTGTTCTACATACATACTTGCTACCATACATACAATTTATTCCCATATATTTCTTCCAGTATCCGAAGACACATATTACTACCTTAACCTCGTATAAATATCCATAGGGGAATCGTCACGTAATATCTATTAAAAGAACCATTACCATTACCATACTATATATAATTTCCATAGGAGGAACACTCTGTATACTTTCCATAGAAGGAACACTTTACTATCCATAGAAGGAACACTATACTTTCCATAGAAGGAACACTATACTTTCCATAGAAGGAACACTATATTATCCATAGAAGGTACTCTATATATTATCCATATAAGGAACACTATCTATAAGTTATTTTTTTAATATCCATGTAAGGAGCTAATCACTTGCCTTGACGATACGTGCAATATCCGAAGATCGTTCACGTACCGACAAGCTTTCATTCATAATGTTCATACATCATCCTTACATTACATACAATATTAATATCTTTATTTATATCCTGACAGTACGTGCAATATCCGAAGATCGTTCACGTACCGTCAAGCAATCACGTACCGCCGTCCCGCCCTTTTCTCTTTCTTGTCGCCATTCCGCTCTTTTCTCTCTTGTCGCCGTCCCGCCCCTCTGCTTAACCCTTGAGCCTTGAACCCCTTTTTCTCTTAACTCTTTGCTTGTCCTTTGGTTCTTCCCGCCTAAGGATGTCTGCGCAGCTCCACGCGCCAGACTCCTTACAAGGAAGCCTGCGCGAAGACCATCTGTTCCTGCGATACGCGAGACGAATTCTTCTCGCAGCGCGCTAAGAATTGTAGTTCTTCTCGCAGCGCGCTAAGAACGGTAGTTCTTCCCGCGACGCGCTAAGGATTGTAGTTCTTCCCGCGGCGCGCTAGGAATTGTAGTTCTTCTCGCAGTGCGCTAAGAATTGTAGTTCTTCTCGCAGCGCGCTAAGAACGGTAGTTCTTCCCGCGACGCGCTAAGGATTGTAGTTCTTCTCGCAGCGCGCTAAGAACGGTAGTTCTTCCCGCGACGCGCTAAGGATTGTTCTCCGTCTGCCTTCGCCCTCGCGTGCGCTCGAATCTTCTCGCGCTAGACCTTAAGTCTTTTCTTCTGTTTAGGTCAGCCTGTATCTTTTGATATCTTATCTTTTGTTTGAGCTTTAGGTCAGTTCCGACATCTGTCCGAAAAGCCACTTTCGACGCAGCATGTGCACCAATCCTATTGGTTGACAGAAAAAGTGACTGACATAATCTTTTGAAATCTTCTTTTGCATGCCTTGAACAGTGTTTTATCTGACACCTCCCATGCTTTAATCTGTAACCTGTCAGCTTTCCCCTTCCCCTGCAGCTGCCGGCATATCTTTGGATATCTTTTGCTTTTGTTTTCTTGTGCTTTTTAATATCTTTTGCTTGATTTGTTGAGATCTTTTCCTCTTTTCTAGGGATTGTGTTCCCTAGGGTTTTTCTATAAATAAAACTATTTTTCTTGTTTCTTAACACTACGCCCTACACTTAAACTCTCCCCAAATCCTTCTCCCTTTGCTCTCTGCCCTAGTTCCTCAGCCGCCACCACTCTCTTTGCCTCCGTCTTCTTTGTTCTGCCCAGATCTCGGTAATTATATATATACTTTGCTTTAACTAATCGATACTTACTGCATATATTCAAGACATAAAAACCAATCGTTAAACCAATAACCTCTTATTTATAGGTTAACTTGTGCTTGTTTAAAAGTTGGTTCTTGCATTATCTTTCAACACACCTTTTTCAGGTGAGTAATCTCGTACTTAATCCCCTTTTATTTTTAATGTTTTGGGATGTTCATGTGTTCTTACAACTTGAGTCTTAAACTTGTTTATGAACTTTATGTGCGCAAAACCCCATGTGTTATGGACGTTTACTTGGCTGTTTATTTGTATGTGTGACTCATTAACCGCTTTGACGGCCTATTCCGAAGTTTTCATGGATCCATTAGATGAACACGGGAGACCTATCGTTTACGGTTTTCTTGTTTTATTACACATGCACGTATGATTTATCGTTTTTGTGCTCAATTGGGAGCACGGATTGAACTATGAGCTATGATCTAAGGCTTGATCACAATCTGATTACACCCTCTGTTAAACCCCAGTTAAGCACATGTTGCGCGCAGTGTTTGTATTATCTATTTATATCTATTAAACTTGATTTCTCACCGACACGCAAGTGTTGACGTTTTATTTTAACACATGTTCAGGTTTGCTGTAGCTGCTTTTGGAATCTCAAGGACACGTAGGATGTTTTCTTTTCTTTGGACCTAGATTAAAATGTAACAAGACAAATTATGTTATTTGGATATTTTGAGTTATGATATGATTTATGTTACTTTATGAGATTTGTGTTCTGCGCGTGCGCAAATGAAAATGTATTTATTAAATATTGACACCCAAATAGTGTCGCGAGTAATGAAACAAATACGTGGCGCCCCGATGTATAATCCGCCATCGGTCGGGGTGTTACAGATTGGTATCAGAGCTCCGTGACTTTAGGATAGGTGGTTAGACGTAACGACCTAGAATACCTAAGAGTCCCTTTTCGCGCATGAGAAATATCTCATGTTTGCGCGCTAATTGTTATTTACTCGATATTTATAAATTATGCTTGCGCATACGCAGCACTTGATTTCATGTTTTATTCGCGATCTTTCGATTTTTATTAAATTTCAATTTATTTTTTACTTACAAATTCGTTTGTTGTGGGGATTGAAAATCCGAGAAGTCATGGTGGTACATGAATAGTTGATTTTCAATTACCATTAACTTTATGTTCTTAAATTGAAGATTTGAAAGGTCATGGTGATACATGAATTGTCAATCTCCAATATTCATTTACCCGATATTTTAAATTGAAGATTTGAAAAGTCATGGTGATACATGAATTGTCAATCTCCAATATTCATTTACTCGATACTTTCAATTGAGAATTCGGAAAGTCATGGTGATGCATGAATGGTCGATTTTCAATTCGAATTCATTACCTGTATTAAGTTTGCATTTAAATTCATATTTTACTTCAAAATTTGATAGCATTTAACTTCGCGAAACAAGCTTTACGACGATATACTTTGCGCTAAAACGATTTTCCATACCAAGATATTAACAAAAACTAAAACTTTTATAGAATGCCTCCGCTATCAGCTCATTATCAGAGGAGAGAGGCCGCGCGCAGACGTAGGCAGCAACGTTCCCAGGAAATGGCCGCCGCAATAGCCCAAGCCTTAAACCAAAATAATACCAACCCCTCCGGATACAATATTAAATCCTTCAATGCGGGTAACCCTCCGAAATTCACAGGGCTTGAAGAAGCCACCGTAATGCTCCAATGGCTCGAGAAAATTGAGAACACCTTCCTCCATACCCATTGCCCTCCAGACCGACGAACCTTATACACCTCAAGTGTCCTGGAATCAAGGGCGCTTACATGGTGGAACGGAGTAGCTAATGCGCGTGGCACAGAGGCTGCTTCTAGCATGCTCTGGGAAGAATTCAAGGAACTTTAGACTAGAGAATTCTGCCCTCCCAACGAAATAAAGCGCCTTGAGGAGGAATTTTGGAACTTGAAGCAGTACAGTGGCGAAGCGCGCGAGTACGCTACGCGCTTCCACGAACTAAGTTTGCTTGTCCCGCACCTAGTTACCCATTCCCGCCGAGCCATCGAGAAGTTTCTTGGGGGTCTCCCCATGGAAATTCAAGATTCTGTATGGGCCAGGAACCCAGTAACCCTCTCTGACGCCATCGAGTTGGCCGCTGTGCTCAGCGACAACCATGTCAGGGCAGGAACCCTGTTCCTGCGGGGAGCCGAGAAGACCAAACTCACCAAGACTGTCCCAGAACCAACAGAAACCAAACCAGAACCCTCAAACCGTAACAACCTTAAGCGCAGGCGCAAAACCAATCATCAAGCCTACGCGCTTACCAACCCGCTCATTGTCCAGCAACCCGCCTACCAACCTCCAGTATACGCTCCTAACCCACTGTCAACCTACCCAACACCCCCTATAGTCCATAACTACGCCATAACCAATCCCGCACTCCCTGCCCCGTCAACTAAGAAACCTTACACAGGAAACCAACCCTTTTGCCCAACCTGTAGACTTCACCATCCAACTCAAGTCCCGTGTCGACAATGTAACCGATGTGGCCGTACTGGTCACACTGCTGAGAACTGTAGAGTCCTTCCCGCCAACCCAATCGCGCAAACACCACCAACTTACCCGCTAAACCCACAACCAACATACCCTAATCCACGACCCAGGTCGTGCTACAACTGAGGTGACCCCAGTCATTTCCGGAACGCGTGCCCAAGACTGCAAGTACAAATTACGCAAGCTAATCCGGTTAACCAAATTTCAAACCAAGTGACGCGCGGACGAGCTTTTAATATAACCGCGCACCAAGCGCAAGCGAATAATGACGTGGTTAATGGTACATTTTTACTTAACGGACAATATGCATCAATACTTTTTGATACTGGCGCCGATAGAAGTTTTATTTCTCGCGCATTTGAACAAAAACTCGCGCGACCGCGAGTAAACTTAAACGAAAACTTTTCAGTTGAATTGGCTAATGGTGAAACTATTTTAATAAACTCCGTGATCAAGGATTGCACGCTTAATCTTAATGAACATGATTTTCTAATCGACCTCATTCCCATGCCTCTTGGAAGTTTTGATGTGATTATTGGAATGGACTGGCTCTCGCAAAATCGCGCCGAAGTAATCTGCGCCAAGAAGTTGATTCGCATACCTCGGGAAAATGGTCAAGATCTTCATATCTACGGCGAGAAACCATCTAACGGTCTTAAACTAATGTCATGCACTGAAGCCCGAAGATTTTTGCGGAAGAAATGTGTTGCATTCTTAGCCCATGTGGTCAAACCCGATGAAGGAAAGAAGAAACTTCGCGAAATCCCTATCGTGCGTGACTTCCCTGAAGTCTTTCCCGATGATCTTTCTGGTCTACCTCCCGCTCGGGAAGTCGAGTTTCGTGTTGATCTTGTCCCTGGCGCATCCCCCGTAGCCAAATCTCCTTATCGACTTGCACCCGCTGAAATGCAAGAATTAGCAAGTCAACTTCAAGAGTTGACCGATAAAGGATTCATTCGCCCTAGCTCTTCGCCATGGGGTGCTCCGGTGTTGTTCGTTAAAAAGAAAGACGGTTCGTTTCGCATGTGTATCGATTACCGCGAGCTGAACAAGCTCACCATTAAGAACCGGTATCCCTTACCGCGTATTGACGACCTCTTTGACCAACTCCAAGGTGCCTCTTGTTTCTCCAAAATCGATCTCCGTTCTGGCTATCACCAGTTGCGTATCCGCGAAGAAGATATTCCCAAGACTGCTTTTCGAACCCGCTACGGTCATTTTGAATTCTTGGTCATGCCCTTCGGTTTAACCAACGCACCCGCTGTCTTCATGGATCTAATGAACCGAGTGTGTAGATCTTTCTTGGACCAATTTGTGATTGTGTTTATCGATGACGTTCTGGTTTATTCCAAAACCAAGGCCGAGCATGAACAACATCTTCTGTTGGTGTTGCAAAAGCTTCGAACCGAACGACTCTATGCCAAACTCTCCAAGTGTGAGTTCTGGTCGGATGAAGTACAGTTTCTTGGTCATGTTGTAAACAAGATGGGTATTCATGTCGACCCATCCAAAATTGAAGCAATCAAGAACTGGATTGCACCGTCCACTCCTACCGAAATCCGTTCCTTTCTGGGCTTAGCTGGTTACTACCGGCGATTCATTTCGAACTTCTCAAAGATCGCCCTGCCTTTAACAGTATTAACGCGCAAAGGCAAACCGTATATTTGGGGCTCGAAGCAAGAAGAAGCCTTTCAAACGCTCAAGCAATTGTTGTGCGAAGCTCCTGTTCTAGCGTTACCTGAGGGTACTGACGACTTTATTGTTTATTGTGATGCCTCCAACCAAGGTCTCGGTTGTGTACTTATGCAACGAGGCAAGGTTATCGCTTACGCGTCTACGCAACTCAAAATTCATGAAAAGAATTATACGACTCACGACCTCGAACTTGGTGCAGTTGTATTTGCCTTAAAAATCTGGAGACACTACCTCTATGGGACTAAGTGTATCATTTACACAGACCATAAAAGCCTCCAGCACATTTTTGATCAAAAGGAACTTAACATGAGACAACGCCGATGGAACGAACTCATCAGCGATTACGATTGTGAGATCCGGTATCACCCTGGAAAGGCTAATGTGGTAGCCGATGCGCTCAGCCGTAAACCCAGTCAACTCAACTGTATCTTGCCGCGCACGCAGCTTCACTTCGCGCCGATCCAAAACGATCTTGAATCGCGCATTCGCGACGCGCAGCGCGCATCGATCAGCCAAGGCAACCTACGCGCCGAGTTAGCGTGTGGTGCAGAAGCGCATCTAGTCCCTAACCTGAATGGAATTCTCTGTTATCTCAATCGCATCTGGATCCCCAATGATGAGAATCTTCGCTCTGTCATACTAAGTGAAGCGCACAAATCTCGGTATTCCGTTCATCCTGGTGCTGACAAAATGTACAAAGATTTGCGCCTTTCTTTTTGGTGGCCTGGTATGAAAAAGGATATTGCTGTGTTCGTAGCTAAATGCCTAACTTGTTCTAAGGTAAAAGCTAAACATCAACGCCCATCTGGTTTGCTCGAACAACCTGAAATTCCTACGTGGAAATGGGAATGTATAGCAATGGACTTTATCACCAAGTTACCCTTGACCGCAAGCAAACATGATAGCATTTGGGTAATAGTGGATCGATTGACCAAGTCTGCCCACTTTCTGCCCATTCGTGAAACCTACCGTGTTGAACAACTTGCGCATCTTTATGTCAAGGAAATTGTCTGCCGTCATGGTACTCCTTTGAGCATCATATCCGATCGCGATGGCCGTTTTATATCTCGCTTTTGGAAATCTCTCCAATCTGCGTTAGGAACTCGTTTGGACATGAGTACTGCATATCATCCTCAGACTGACGGACAGTCTGAGCGAACCATCCAAACCCTTGAGGATATGCTTCGATCTTGTGTTCTTGATTTTGGAGGTAATTGGGATTCACACCTACCTCTGGTCGAGTTCTCTTATAATAACAGCTATCATTCCAGCATCGGTATGGCCCCATTTGAAGCACTTTACGGTCGAAAGTGCCGCTCACCGATTTGTTGGAACGAAGTGGGTGAAGTTCAAATCACAGGACCCGAACTAGTTCAAGAGACAACCGATAAAATCGCCAAGATCCGTGATCATCTGCTGACTGCCAGAAGCCGACAGAAGAGTTACGCAGATCGCAGGCGGAAGCCTCTCGAATTTCTAGTTGGTGATCTTGTTCTCCTCAAAGTGTCGCCCTGGAAGGGTGTTGTCCGCTTTGGGAAGAAAGGTAAGCTTGCACCTCGTTATGTTGGTCCGTTCAAGATTCTTGCGAGGGTGGGAAAAGTTGCCTACAAACTGGACCTGCCGCCCGCGCTCAGCAATGTGCATCCAACTTTCCATGTATCCAATCTCAAGAAATGTTTAGCTGACGAGAACCTCCACATACCACTTGATGAAGTTCAAGTTGACGAGTCTATGCATTTCGTTGAGAAGCCTGTTGAGATTATGGATCGCGAGGTAAAGCAAACCAAGCGCAGTCGCATCCCTATTGTCAAAGTTCGTTGGCAGTCCAAGCGCGGAGCCGAGTTCACTTGGGAAAGGGAAGATCAGATGAAGATCAAGTACCCGTACCTTTTCTCTGCGCATCCTACTTCGAGATAAATTTCGGGACGAAATTTCTTAAAGTAGGGGAGACTGTGACAACTGCCCAATCCGACCCGACCCAGGTACCCGTTTTCGAATCCGATTCATTTTATGATTTAAAATTTGATTATTAATCTTTGTAAATTTAACATTTAATAAATCGTATATATATATATATATATAAATTTTTATAATACTTACTCCTAATAATAATATTTCCTTTCCGCCGTCCCGCCCTTTTCTCTTTCTTGTCGCCATTCCGCTCTTTTCTCTCTTGTCGCCGTCCCGCCCCTCTGCTTAACCCTTGAGCCTTGAACCCCTTTTTCTCTTAACTCTTTGCTTGTCCTTTGGTTCTTCCCGCCTAAGGATGTCTGCGCAGCTCCACGCGCCAGACTCCTTACAAAGAAGCCTGCGCGAAGACCATCTGTTCCTGCGATACGCGAGACGAATTCTTCTCGCAGCGCGCTAAGAATTGTAGTTCTTCTCGCAGCGCGCTAAGAACGGTAGTTCTTCCCGCGACGCGCTAAGGATTGTAGTTCTTCCCGCGGCGCGCTAGGAATTGTAGTTCTTCTCGCAGTGCGCTAAGAATTGTAGTTCTTCTCGCAGCGCACTAAGAACGGTAGTTCTTCCCGCGACGCGCTAAGGATTGTAGTTCTTCTCGCAGCGCGCTAAGAACGGTAGTTCTTCCCGCGACGCGCTAAGGATTGTTCTCCGTCTGCCTTCGCCCTCGCGTGCGCTCGAATCTTCTCGCGCTAGACCTTAAGTCTTTTCTTCTGTTTAGGTCAGCCTGTATCTTTTGATATCTTATCTTTTGTTTGAGCTTTAGGTCAGTTCCGACATCTGTCCGAAAAGCCACTTTCGACGCAGCATGTGCACCAATCCTATTGGTTGACAGAAAAAGTGACTGACATAATCTTTTGAAATCTTCTTTTGCATGCCTTGAACAGTGTTTTATCTGACACCTCCCATGCTTTAATCTGTAGCCTGTCAGCTTTCCCCTTCCCCTGCAGCTGCCGGCATATCTTTGGATATCTTTTGCTTTTGTTTTCTTGTGCTTTTTAATATCTTTTGCTTGATTTGTTGAGATCTTTTCCTCTTTTCTAGGGATTGTGTTCCCTAGGGTTTTCCTATAAATAAAACTATTTTTCTTGTTTCTTAACACTACGCCCTACACTTAAACTCTCCCCAAATCCTTCTCCCTTTGCTCTCTGCCCTAGTTCCTCAGCCGCCACCACTCTCTTTGCCTCCGTCTTCTTTGTTCTGCCCAGATCTCGGTAATTATATATATACTTTGCTTTAACTAATCGATACTTACTGCATATATTCAAGACATAAAAACCAATCGTTAAACCAATAACCTCTTATTTATAGGTTAACTTGTGCTTGTTTAAAAGTTGGTTCTTGCATTATCTTTCAACACACCTTTTTCAGGTGAGTAATCTCGTACTTAATCCCCTTTTATTTTTAATGTTTTGGGATGTTCATGTGTTCTTACAACTTGAGTCTTAAACTTGTTTATGAACTTTATGTGCGCAAAACCCCATGTGTTATGGACGTTTACTTGGCTGTTTATTTGTATGTGTGACTCATTAACCGCTTTGACGGCCTATTCCGAAGTTTTCATGGATCCATTAGATGAACACGGGAGACCTATCGTTTACGGTTTTCTTGTTTTATTACACATGCACGTATGATTTATCGTTTTTGTGCTCAATTGGGAGCACGGATTGAACTATGAGCTATGATCTAAGGCTTGATCACAATCTGATTACACCCTCTGTTAAACCCCAGTTAAGCACATGTTGCGCGCAGTGTTTGTATTATCTATTTATATCTATTAAACTTGATTTCTCACCAACACGCAAGTGTTGACGTTTTATTTTAACATATGTTCAGGTTTGCTGTAGCTGCTTTTGGAATCTCAAGGACACGTAGGATGTTTTCTTTTCTTTGGACCTAGATTAAAATGTAACAAGACAAATTATGTTATTTGGATATTTTGAGTTATGATATGATTTATGTTACTTTATGAGATTTGTGTTCTGCGCGTGCGCAAATGAAAATGTATTTATTAAATATTGACACCCAAATAGTGTCGCGAGTAATGAAACAAATACGTGGCGCCCCGATGTATAATCCGCCATCGGTCGGGGTGTTACAATTTTGAGCGATTTTAACACCCTTGCTATGGTTCAATATCACCCACTACGCCTCCCGACCATTTTCGGTTGCTTATACACTAAAAAGCTTGGATCTTTAAACTTCAAAGATCAAGAATCATACCTTTTTGGGCTTGTTCGGATCTCGTTTAACTTGTTAACACAACTAATCTCTCTCTCTCTCTCTCGGATCTGCTTGATTCTTCCCTTGGTCCGGCCGCCGGCAGTTAGTGTGTGGTGTGTGTGTGTAGAAAGTAAGGAAATAAAGATATTATTGGGTTTAGGGGATATTTATATCCCTTAGATCCCATTCTCATTTAACCCATCTTAATTAATCCAAGTCCATAACCCACATCCATTACCCAACACTAGCCCGACCCATGCCAACTCCTATACTATTATTTATTTCCAGATAACCCGAGTAAACTTTCCCTCTATTATTAAGTAATATAATTAATATTATTTGGAAATTTCGGGATGTTACAACGGGCATTTTTTTATTAAGTTTATTTAAAAAAATCATTTTGTGATATAAATAAAATCAATTTATGTACACATTGTATACATACAAGCATACATGTAATACATTTGTTTTTCATATACGCTATGTAATTATTTGTTTTAATTATAATTTTATATTTGAATTATCCCGTATGTGACACGGGTTCTAAACCTAGTAAGGTTATAAAAGGTAGCAAAACTTTTAAAATTAAGAGTTTTTGGTAAATTACCTTATTGCCCTTCCTATATGTATTTTATAATAGTATGTGTATATATATATATATATATACACACACTAGGTTTTATCCCCCGTATTACGAGGGTTATTTTACATTTTTCGTTTTTTAATATTTATTTTTTGGATTTTAAGTTTATTTATCGTAATAAAGTTAATAATATACTTAGGGTTTGATGATGAAAAGATTTCACAAATAAATGATATGTTATAACCCGTTTAAAAGCTACCTGGATTTGGTGATCCATGGCCCACTTATTGTTTTTAATATAAAATTGTTTCTTAATTATAAATAATTTTTTTTTAAATCGGATATTAATTTTTAATATATCCCTATTTTATAGGATTTTCATATCAAATATTTGGTAAGTTTATTTTTTAATTTAATGAGATGTTATAACCCGTTTAAGAGCTATATGGGTTTGGTGAGACCCATACCCGTGAATTCGGGTCAAATGCATGAGAAACCTTTATTTACAAATAAAGTAATCTAGTGGCTTGAGAGAACTTAGGGAGCAACCAGAGAGCTTTTAAATGCTTTCGTTTATATATTATGGGGGTTGTTTTACATTATTCGTTTTTAATATATATATATATATATAATATATATATATATATATATATATTTGGATTTTAATTTTATTTATTGTAAGAAAGTTAATAGTTAATATACTTGAGGTTTGATGACAAAATGGTTTCATAAATAAATGATATGTTATAATCCTGTTTAAAAGCTATATGGGTTTGGTGATACCCATTTCCCCATTTTTTTAATTATAAAATTGTTTCTTAGTTATAAATAATATCTTTTTTTTAAATAAAATAGGATATTAATTTTTAGTATATCCCTATTTTATAGGATTTTCATATCAATATTTGATGATATTAATTTTTAATATAATGAGATGTTATAACCCGTTTAAGAACTATCTGAGTTTGGTGAGACCTTTACCCGTGAATTCGGGTCAAATGCGTGAGAAGCCTTCATTTACAAATAAAGCAATCTGATGGCTTGAGAGAATGGTTGTTTTATATTTTTAGTTTTTTAATATTTATTTTTTGGATTTTAATTTTCTTTATTGCAAGAAAGTTAATAATATACTTAGGGTTTGATGATGAAAGGGTTTCATAAATAAATGATATGTTATAACCCGTTTAAAAGCTATTTGGATTTGGTGACCCATGACCCGCTTATGTTTTTTACTATAAAATTGTTTATTAATTTTAAATAATTTCCTTTTCTTTTTAAATTGGATATTAAATTTTAGTATTTCCCTATTTTATAGGATTTTCATATCAAATCATTGCTAAGATTAATTTTTCATTTAATGAGATGTTATAACCCGTTTAAGAGCTATCTGGTTTTGGTAAAACCAATACCCATGAATTTGGGTTAAATCAGTGAGAGGCCTCCATTTAAAAATCAAGAAATCTGGTGGCTTCCATAAAAGGGGGGAACAACCACATCGCGACACGTAGGATTTTAGGGTTTTCATTTATATATATATTATAAATATAAATTACGTGTATATATATATATATATATATAAACAAGCCTCGCAAAGCCGACTCGGTTTTAACCATGTAAGTTTTTTCTAGTCGAGCTTTTCTATTCCTTAATTTTAAAGTGCTTTTTCAATATATATATATATATATTTTTCTAATAAACGTTTTGTATAGTTAAAAACAACATAAGATTTTTTTTCTAATGAAATGTCAATTCGATTGCAAGGAAGCTGTTCACAATTGTTTTTATTATAGTTATCAACTCAACATTTCAAAACATTTTTTATTAATAATTTGAAGAAAATGAGATGAAATATTTTTTTTTTTAATTTTCAATTCAGTTTTTTTATATTACTTCTATCTTATTTTATATAAAATTTTTGTATAGAAAATATTTTTGTCCAATAAAAGTATGAGCGAGAAAAATGATGTTTACAAAAATCATCTAATTTGTTAAATACTTTTAAAATCATCTGTTTTGATAAATAATTTTTCCACCCAACCCATTTTGATAGAAAACTCCACTTCCACATGCAGTGGTTGATCATGATTTTTGTTTAATGGGGTCCTATTTTGTCGGTGTTCAAATTTTTCGAGTCAGCCGTTAATCGGGTCGGGTCAATACGAGAAACATAATAAAAAATAATATCGGGCTGGTAGTTTTCAGTGTTCAAATTTTCCAGGATTTTGTGATGCTTGTATTTGGCTGTGCAAGATGCTACGCTGGGTCAATCTGAGTCTAATGTGTTTAAAATTAAAACTCTTAACTATTATTAAGTTGAATTAAAAGAAAAAAAAGAACAGAAAACAACATACTTAAAGTAAGGACTGAACAAGCGAAAATCCAACAAGGCCAAACCGCGAAACCAAACCGTTACTAACGGTTTGGTTCGCTTTAAGAGTTCTACGGTTCGATTTTGGTTTACGAAAATCTAAAACCATTAACGGTTTGGTTCATGGTTTGACCCAAAAATCGCAAAAACTAGACCGTGAACACCCCTAATTGAAACATAATGCATATAACATTTTTTTGGTTATATAACAAACCATAAAATGAGCAAAAAGAAAAAAAGATAAGCGAGTTTCATCCCACATTGGTGGAGGAAGGAAAATGAAATGCTTTCATCTTCGTATAAGTGAGTTTTTGTCCCACGTCACTATATTACAAAACTTGTAAGCTCTTTATAAGAAAGAGAGCTTATATGATAATATTCTTATATGACAAAACACACACAGTGGTCCTAGCGGAGGGTACAAGCACCCGACGGGCACGGACGAAGTGCGATGAACGCAATGTGGCGCTTTGATGGCGCACTTTGCACGCTCGCATCTTCACAAGCCGCTTGAAAGCCGCCATAGTATTTTTGTGGAAAATTAAAATTTTTAAATATCTTCCAATCGTGCTACGCGACAGATTGCTATAGGCCTCGATGCGATACGCAAAGGCTTATAATTATCCAGAACATTTTGTTGTTCATCGTGTTGTGCGATAAGCTCCCACTAAACCCATTGCGATACGCGACGTGGAGGCTACGCAGCCATGACACGTTGCCTGGGGCTGAATCGACATAGCTATAGGCTCATCGCGCTACACGACGACCTTTGTTTGTGTCTATCGTGATACGCGACTGAACCAAAAATCAGCTATAAAAGGTGATGGTCGGGTATATTTCATGTGTATTAATTGTGTCTATCGTGATATGTGGCGTGCCGCGTGGCCTACCTAGGGCTGAATCGACATAGCTATAGGCTCGTCGCGCTACACGACGGCCTTTGTTTGTGTCTATCGTGATACGCGACTGAACCAAAAATCAGCTATAAAAGGTGGTGGTCGGGTATATTTCATGTGTATTAATGTGTTATTTCATGCATTTTAATTGTTTATATATAGCAAACATAATTACTTTGAGTTCTTTTATGATCGTAAGTGTTCGGAGCTTAAACGAGCTAATTCAGAGCCATCCAGATGAAGATTAAGCAAGCCTCAAGATGATGGAAGCATAGGGAAACATATATGGAGGGTTAAGAAGGATTTGGGAAATGTTTGGATGAGAAACCTGAAGCCAAAGCGAAAACTGAACAAGACGGGTTACCAGGAAAGTGTCTTTTAGTAAAACGGGCATATCTCGGGCTAGAAAATGAGTTACGGAATCCATAATATATGAATTTTGGGTATCTTGACGAGAGAAATCTGAATATGAGGTTAGTTAAATTCGTGCGACGCGAAGTAAGGGTGAAAAAGGCTTCGCGCGACGCGAACCGACATAAAACCAAAAACAATTAGGGTTAATCACTATATAAACTCATCTAAACCCCCATTTGTGATACCATTAATTCCAGAATGAATACCTTTAATTAATATTGTTTACAAATTCTTAAAGGTAATCATTTTAGTTTTAATTAATCTTTTCAAAAACCGCTTGACATCGTCTGTCCGACTTAGTTAAATAATTAATTTAGTTAAAATTATAAAATTAAATTAGCACTTTCCTTAAGTTTCCGTGGAGACGACCTTACTTACCCGTACTCACATAGGTATTTAAGTCTATAAATAATTGTTTTTAGTAGATTGCGACAGCCTACGTCAAAATGGCACCGTTGTCGGGGACTCAACGCGCTTAGTGCTATAGTTTAGTTTAGCTTAGTTTAAAATTAGTTTACTTTAGTTTAAATTTTTGTTTATACTCTTTTCTTCGTTAATTTTACGCGGGGTGTGCTTGTTTGGTGTGTGCAGTTAATCTTCTAGGTTGATGCATACGAGATTTGCTCGAGACAAGGAGGTGTTGCAGAGTGATCCTGAGATTGAGAAAACGGCGAGAATGAACCGAGCAAAGCAAAGAAAGGGTGAATCCTCAAGGCCAAAAGCAAAAAGCATGAATCATCAGGAGAATAACCCATACCCAATCCCACCTGTGTTTCAACCCGACAATCTTAACCCACCGCCTAATCAAGAACATCCCGATCCGCAACACATTCCACAAAACCCTCCACTCAATGACTTACCACCATTAAACCAACACATTAACCAAAACCGAAACCATAGAGCTCAAAGACAATATCAAATGAGAGATTATCGTTCCATAAGGTCTGAACCGCCACACAATCGGTTCGAGTTTGAGTATAATCGACGAAGGGTACTTGAGGAATTTGAGGATTTTGAGGATGAATAGGAGATGGAAGATGCGTGAGGGGGTCGGTATCATAGAAGACAACAACAACACCCCCGCAACCGAACACCCGACCCAGTCCAACAGCCAAGAAACCATCAAAATCGAAGAAGACAAGAGATTCCTGAGCCACAATTTCCCGAGTATGAGTTCGATGATGGGGTCCCGAGGGCATTTGTTCCACCGCCCGTTCGGGGAGTTCAAAGCCACTTCATTCCACAAGTGGATACGAACTCGCTTCCCATTGTAATCCCGATTAGAGAAGGAAGAACGTTTTCGGTAAGACAAAGGAACCTGACCGGGATGCCTACTTTTCATGGGAAGGCAACAGAAGAGCCATAACAAAAATAAAAAAAACAACATTGGCGACGGTGGTGGTGGTAGCTCAAGTGACGAAAATGGTAGTGACGGTGGTGGTGGTCAGGAGGCAGAAGCGATGATTGTGGCGGTGGTGGTAGGGGTGGCGGTGGTCAGGCGGTGGTAGCATTGGTAGTGATAGCGATGGTAGGGTGGCGGAAATGGTGGTGGTGGTCAAGCAACGACAGTGGTGGTGGCGATGATGGCCAAGTGGAGGCGATGTCAATACGGCAACGACGGTAGCGGCGGCTGTAACATTCGTTACTTCTTAAACCCGAAAATCCGACCCATTTTAAATTTTCGGTTTTGTTTATTAACATATATATGTAAATATATATGTCACACGTTTCATTGCACGTATTCATTTTATAATTAGGTTGTATTCGCACTCGTTAAATCGACCATTTTCGTTGTCTCATTATATTCGTTTTTAACGTTCATAGTTAAAAATATGCACGATAAATTTACGTTTACCTATTGTTCGTTTTTCTATATGTTTTGTTCAATTATCGAGACTTTGGGATTTAAAGCTTCTATTTAATCGAGTTGTGTCGTTCGGGTATGATACAAAGATAATCCAAATATACTAACTTTTAAAAAATTGTATAACATTTCAAAGTTAAAGGCTCTCTTTGTAAATATAAAATAAATTTTTTTTATAAAGAAATTAATATTTGAGGGACCATATATGTAAATTATTTAAATTAATATGACCCAATTACAAATTTTGTCCTTTAAAAAAAGCCAAATTACGGTTCGTGTCATTTCCTTGCAGGCGGTGTCCTTTAAACTTTTTTTTTCTACACGTTATGTCCTTTACGCTAACTGGGTTAGAAAAACTCAGTTAAATGCCCTCACGTGAGACGCATGTGAGGGCATTTTTGTCTTTTTGCCTACCCTGCTTCTTCTTCTTCTTCTTCTGTTTCTGTGCTGCCTCATCTCACTTCTCTCTCTATGTTCCTCAAACACCATCACCACCGCCACCATAGCTCCGCCACCAGCCACCGCTCCATCTCCGATTCCCTCATCCACAATCGTCCTCAATTCTGATTCGTTTGGAATTAGGGTTCTATCACAAAACACCTGTTTTTAGGGTTTTAATTTCTGATTCGTAATCGTTGGTGGTGGGTCCGATTCGTAACCGTTAGTGGTGGCGATGGCAGCTGTCTGTTATAGTTGTCTGTTATGGTTGCTGATTATTGATCGTCTATAATTGAGTTGAGCGGACGGTGATTGTGTGAGTGTTTTGCAAGCTGATTTACGGCCTGCTTAGGGTTTTGCAAGCTGATCCTTTCTCCGATGATGACGTGGCACTGATCAATCCATCTTGACCGTCACCTTCATCGTCATCATTGTTGACCATATTTTCCTCCTCTTGCGGCGGCGCGTGAGCTACTTCCTCCACAACACTCGGCGGCGCGTGAGAAGAATCTGGAGTTGGAGAAACTTTATTCTTCTTTCTATCCTTCTTATTCTTTTTGTTACTATTATTATTATTGTTGTTAATCAATCCATCCTCATAAGCATCAATGATTTCATGAATCAGCTGGCGGTTTGGTGAGCCATCCCACCGGACCCAGTAACTAGTGTAACATGAAAAGCAGTAGCAGTTGAACCTCGGAGGGTGGCTTCCGCCGGCTCCGGTGTCGCCGGATGACGATGAAGGTGTTGATGATGGGATTGTAGGTTTGAAGTGATGTTGATGTTTGGTGGCCGGAAATGGATGCCGGAGCTCCGACGAGTTTTCCGGCGGGATGTTTCTGCCCTTGTGATGAAGAAGAAGCAGGGTAGGCAAAAAGACAAAAATGCCCTCACATGCGTCTCACGTGAGGGCATTTAACTGAGTTTTTCTAACCCAGTTAGCGTAAAGGACATAACGTGTAGAAAAAAAAAGTTTAAAGTACACCGCCTGCAAGGAAACTTAGAAAAGGACACGAACCGGTTTTTGGCTTTTTTTAAAGGACAAAATTTGTAATTCTGTCAATTAATATATAATATTTACCCAGCCCCCTTCCACCACCCTCCGGCTCGTTTTTCCGACAACCGTCGCTGCCGGCGACGCATCCAAACTCCGGCAGCGTCTTTTCAGCCGTAATCTCTATTGTTTGACTCGCTTGTTTGGAATAACGAATATAGACAGCAATGACCCACATTAATCGACATATTAATTGTATTATAACATTCTAAAAGTCGTTCTATAATCCCGTGATACTCTTCGGAAAATCGGCCTAACTAATTAACGCGAATTAACGAATATTCGTTTCAATTGTTAGTATAAATAGGACCTTCACTTTCTTCTAAACCCGTCTCTAACATCAAAACTCACTAATATATGCTTTATATTGCGTAATTAATCCGACCAAGTTCATTATGCCGGCCACCGTCGCCCATCATCAATCCGTAGCTTTTCCAGGTAATCATTATATGGTTTTAATACGTTTTTCTTCAATTAATAAAACCCCTATAATGAATTGAACGATCAATAAACGGATTATTGGAATTGGGAATTAGGGTTTCATAGGATGAAGGTGAACTTTGATTTCTGATATACATATAACTTGGTCTAGTGGCTAAGTTTAAAATCTGATAAACCATAGACCCGGGTCCGAACCCGGGTCACAGCGGTTTGGTGTTTTTTTAAACCTTTATTTATTAATCAAATAAACTATCATTATAAATTAAATAATGTCATTTTAATTTATTAAAATTAGTTATAAATTATATTTATCATTTTCCCAACTAAAAACCAACTTTTGTTTTCGTTAAAGTTCCTTCAAAACCCGATTAATATTATTCACTAAACTGTTTACCGTTAAAATCCGTATTTACTAATTTCCCATATCAATATTAGATTAATAATATTAAAATGATACAAATCGTTAAAATTGGTGCTTCGCAGATATAATAAAATTCTCTTATTAATAAATTATTAGTTGAAATAATATTTAAATAATATAGTTCGTTAACTTTAGTAATTAGTTTCGTTAGCTTTAATTCGTTGAACTTTATTTGACTAAACTTAAATTCGTTAGTTTAAAGTTCGCTAAACCATTAAAGATAACTTTATCATTCGACTTTGTTACCATTATAATTCGAGTAAAACTAACATTAAAATCTGTAATTCGCAAACATTATATTTGTTATAATTGTGTTAAATTATTAGTCAAAAATTAGTAAAAATAATACTTAGTTCGTTAAAAATTTCATTAAATTTAAATATAATATTATCCCTTAAACTACATTAAAAACAATAAAAAATTTGTTTAACAAAGTAATTAACTCTGGTTATCCCGTTATCTAGTCTTTAAATTTTCGTATTTATCTATTTATAGTTCGAGATGTTTGGTTGCTTCGGTTTCGTTTTTGTACTGTCGGTTTATACTTCAAGTTATCTTCGATTTCAAGGTGAGTTCTCACAACCCCTTTTTAAACGTTTTCATATTTTGGGGTAGCATATGTATCCTATAAAACTTCAAGTAATTTATGATTTCGATTACAAACTACAATTCATTATATGGACTTGTGTGTTACTTGATTACTTGCTCAGAATTACTTGCTCAGTGGTTGCCTCAATAAGTATGATCATACACCCCCCTTTGCACTCAGGTCCATTTGTATTGAGTGGAAAAGGGCATCATTATCCGAGTACGTTGGTTGTTACCAACTGGAAATGACCTTACTTGCGCGATTACCTGAGTACGTTGGTTGATACCAATTGGAAAGGACTTTACTTGCTTGTTTATCACTTGTCCATGAATTGTATGATTTTTTACGTATAATATCAAACTGTGGGAATCTCACCAGCTATGTTCGTAGCTGACTTTATTTTATACATATGTTACAGGTGTAGAGATACGAGGATGAAAGTTAGAAGACACATAGCATGCTTATAGGATATTCAAAGAACACTTATCATTTTGTTTATTTATTTGTGACTACTTGTATTATTTGATAAACTTGTGTTACATGAAGATTTAAATGAAATAATGTTATTATGGTCACCTAATAGTGTCATGTGTGTTTGAGCAATCTGTACGTCACACTCAGGCGTTTCCGCTTTAGCGGGGGTGGGGTGTTACATCGGCAGTGGTAACGCTGGTTGTAAGGTAGTGGTAGTAGCGATGGTGGCGGGGACGATGGAGGTGGTGGCACTGTGGTGACGGCGGCGGTGGCGGTGGTGGTGGTGGTGATGGCAGTGGTGGTGGTTGTTGTTAAGTGGTGGTGGTGGTGTTGAGAAAGTAGGGTGAAGGAGTAATGGAATTAGAAAAAAGAAGGGGGTGGGTAAAAATGGATTTGATTAAATGAGATTCCATGTGTAATGGATAATTCCATTCCACTGAGCAACCAAACATTAGTTTTTAATTCCCACACAATAAATTATTACATTCGTCCTGCCATTCCTACATCACTTTTTTTCATTCCCACATAACAAATTATTCCCTATTATTCCATATAAAAAGAGTAAATGCCGCAATGATCGACGATTTTGACATATTATGTGCCTATGTGTTATTAATAGCTTGCTTACTCTATTATTTAATTATGATATTAATATTTGTAACGTCCTCGTTTTGCAGTTTATTTAAATGAATAATATGAGCTTATTTTAGTTGTAAGTCGTGTTACGTTATTTAATTGAATTAAATAATCATAAGATGAGAGGAAGAGATTAGAATGATTTATGGGCTTGAACATTATTATGGGCTTAAAGCCTTGGGCTTAACCTATATAAACGCGCAACTTGTTGCCCGTTTGCCTGCCACTTTATTGTAATCGTTTTATAGTAAATTATATAAAACATCTCAAACCCTAATTATCATTATTACCTCATCATTTTCATTAACATTCCAATCATGACACACACAAACACACATACTCACCATGTGTACACATTCCATCATTTTCATTCCTTCAAAGATCTATCAAGCTCATCTAATACTACCAAAGAATCAAAGATATAATCCATCATAATCGTTAAGGTATGTTTAAGGTCTAAGTTTGTTTTCATTTCATCTCCATCTTGTTCTTGTCAAGAAATAATAATAAACGGACAAACGAATCTCATAAGTTGAAACACAAAACGAACAGAGCCAAACCCGACTCAAATGAACTCTTTTGGAACCAAGTAAGAAAGATCGAAATTCGGTTTAAAAGATTGACAAAATATGAATATCTATTAAGTGGGTTTCGATTCAAACAACCCGACGTGATATATGTATACACAATGAGTTCGGCTCATATGAATGGAGTCCAATGGTCACGGGCTCGAGCCAAGTAGCTGGGATAGAAATCAAAACCCAAACCTCGACTCGATTGAACTAGGGACACAACTCAAAGTGGGCAGCCGACGTCTCGAGCCAAAAGACTCGAGTCAAGTGAACTCGAGCCGAATGACTCGAGCCAAAATGGACTTGAGCCAAAGGACTCGAGTAGGTTAAACTCGACTCGAACCCCGCTACTTGAAACATGTGAACTCGAGCCAAACAACTCGAGTGAAACATGATAACTCAACTCGACCCATCGGCTCGAATGAATAGTAACTTGACTGGAAGAGAAAAAGGGACTGAGTCGATGGTTGACTCGAGTGGATTCGTATTCGGCTCGATTGGGTTGCAAAGGAATGAACAAAAAACCCGACCCAACTCAGTTCCTTCAACCTCCCTTTTTCTTCCCATGGTCACGGTGGCCGGAAATCATGGAGGCCGGCGGAGGTAGGTGTAAGGAAGGAGAGAGTAGTGAGCTTGGATTGAATGGATAGGGGGGTGTTTGGGTATTAGTGTAAGTATGTAAATACGTAGTAGTAGTAGTAATAATATTAAATAAACATTAATACAAGGATAAGACAAGAAAATGATGAGAAACTAAACCGAGAGAACCGACTCATAAAGATACTTATATATATATATATATATATACATGGTATGGTTATATTAAAAACCCTTATGAGTTTAAAAGACTCTAAAAACTCATTTGTAATCATTGATTCTAATTGATATGTGGCTAAAATTTAAAGTAACTTCTTTATAAATAAAAACAAATTTAATAATAAAGAGGAAGTATAGAAAGAGTAAAATGGATCATTTGATTTCTCTCTTCAAGTTCTTTTAATACTTTTCGTTAACATTTCAAATCTCATTTGTTTTATCTCTCTTCCATGAAATCCGAAACCATCCATCGATCTCCACATTCAACTTTCAATCATACTGAAGAGGTAGGTCCTAGCAGAGCCCAGTTGGACCCACAGACTCACCTTGAAGAGACGTCTGCGCAGTTCAACCCGCAAGACTCCTTAAACGGACGTCTGCGCGGTTGAATCCGCAAGACTATACTAAAGGAACGTCTGCGCAGAAACCAACTGGATCAGCAGGACCCACCACGCTCAGAGACGTGACGTCCTCACGTGCGGTACGCAAGCTGTTCCCGCAGGAAACGCCTACCAATGGTTTTCAGGTACTCCGCCTGTTCCCGCAGTTACGGATACCGGCCATCAGGGAAGGCCACCCGCGCAGCATGGCTACACGCACAAGGCTTAACTCTCATAATAATTCAGCAGTCACCTAAAGAAGGAATGAGCAAGCCGGGAACATTCCCGCACAAAGGCGGGAGGGGGAATACTCCCGCCCAAATGGCCAGTCCGTACGATACTGAGGATCTTTTACTGTACCTGACGAGGTATGGGCAAAAGATCTGTCCAAAGATACGACAGCTCATTGACAACAGTATGGCGAGCAGCATGCTCCTGTACTGTATGTCACTATTAGCCGCTACCTACTCCCCAACTCCTGACATACCACGTGCCTAGCCTGTAGTTGGTGAAAAAGGAATAGTACACAGCAGGCCTGGTCACTATCAGCCGCTGCCTACTCACCAACTACCAGCATGGCACGTGCGTAGGTCACTGTTGGTGGAACAGGAATACTATTCAGCAGGCCACACCTCCTTGGAAACCTACCTCCGGCTATAAATACCACGAATGGTATGATCATCTTATCTTAACATATTATCATCATATTATACCTGATATCTGCTCTAGCAATCTCTTAATATACTTTTATATTTAAAGAGCAACCTAGTCTGATTCTCACGCCGGAGGGTGGTCACAATGAGGAACCCCCCCTTCTCAGTGACAAGCTCACGGTGTCTGTTTTGCAGGTTATCAGAAGAACCATCTTCTCAGGGTCTAACCCCTCGTGGGAAACAGCTATCTAACCCCCAGGTTACCAGTAATCCGCCGGGGTCCGGTTAGTGTTTCTTCATTGGCGCCATCCGTGCATAAAGCTAGAACATTTTTCTCCAGTTTTTTCAAACTTCTAAGATGGTTAAAGAAACTCCGGTAACCACAACCCCAGCTACTGGGGGGAATATCGGCAACACAGTTTTTACGAACACTACCCCGGTTACCCAAGCCGGGGCAAGTGAAGTAAATTTTACGAACACTACCCCAGCTACCCAAGCTGGGGCAAGTGCAGTAAATAATCGCTCACTGGGATTCACCGATACCCAGTTAGAGAAACGAACAAGACTCCCCCGCCAAACACTCGATGAAGTTAAGGCATGGGCGGAGGCACGTCAGAGGGAATTCCAAGCTGAGTTGGACGAACGCTTGCGTTCCGTCCAACAGGCTGACGAATTAGAAGATTACTTGGTTGACTCGGAGTCCGACTCCGACGCGAACCCTCGCCATAGGGCAAAAGGGAAGCGTAAGGAAACGGACTCCCAACCGAGAAGGCATTTTGGAGAAGCCTTCAAACCAAAAAGCACAGGTGGAAGTCCACGAGACTTCTCCAAAACATTCAGACCAAACGTTGCAAATGCGGGAACGTCCAAATTTGCAAGGGACATTGCGGAAGCAATCGCCCCAAAAAGTGCCAAACAAATGTCCAGCATAGGCACATATGATGGTATATCCGACCCAGATGATCATTTGAACAGATTCATAGCGGGGGCAACCGTCAGTAGTTGGACGGAACCCACGTGGTGTTACATGTTCCAAATGACGCTTGTCGGGGCTGCTAGAGCGTGGTTCGATCGTCTACCGGTCAACCACATCTACGACTGGGCAGACTTCCAACAGAAGTTTAGCCAACACTTCAGCCAGCAAAGAAAGTATACCGAGGAGCAATGGACAATCCTCAAGTGCATTCGAGAAAAAGATGAATCTTTGCTAGACTTCATCACTCGCTTCAACTCGAAGAAGCTAAGTCTGGGTAACATTAGCGAAGATCTTGTTCGCGCTGCTTTTATTCAGGGCGCGAACGACCCAGAGCTCATCCGCACCTTAACGGGTAAAGATGGCATGCCATCCACATGGGATGCCATCATGACAGCAGCTAAACGCTTTGCGGAAACGGAGAAGCAACTGGGTAGAGATCTCCCACAGAGCACAAACCTCTACACCCAGAAAACAAGAGAAGACAACGTCCTTACCGCCCGATTAAACAAAAAGCGGAAGCTAGGCATTTGGCAGTCAAGGGTAAACTTTGACACCTCATCCGGCTTGCAGCATCGGTTAGGCGGAAGGGATAACGTACAGTCAAACAAGAACTCCAGATGGACGCCGCTCACCAAAAGCGTCACCGAGATATTCGCCACCGAGGAGCACCCATGGCCAAAGCCTCAAATAATCCGACATCGTCACAATGCTGATCGGAGCAAATACTGTGACTTTCACAGGACAAAAGGCCACAACACCGAAGAATGCATAGACGTAAAGGACATGGTCGAAGCATTTGTCAGAGATGGGACGCTCGCGCACCTCGTGGCGCAATGAACGCTGAGCATGCCGATGCGTGTAGAACCCCAGCTGGGGAAAACACGAATAAAATTTCAACTTCAATATGGAGACTACATGTTGCGTAAAGAACGAGATCCCGAACCAGGTGCGTATCGGCTCGATGGCACTCCCATCCCAACAACATGGAAGGGAGCTCATTTACACAGTTTGCATGTAAATCAATTCCAAATTTGTAAAGAAAAGGCCAAGAGCCACTTCTAATGGAAATGATTCTCCTTAAAACATCGACGCTGATGATTTTACATTTATACTTTTATGAACTATCAACACGGATATGCCGGTTTTCACCGCATAATTACGTGGAAAGTCGTTGCATGGGGAAGGCGGCAAAACCCGCATAAACCCAAAAAACGACAAACCTTCACGCAGGTCAGTTGAAGGGGAAAAGTTCAGTCATCCCAATAAATGAAAGTTCCGGTCTATCCGCATGAATCATGATAAGAGGAAACAGAACACTAACCTATTAACAACCGCGCGTCGAACGGTTAATTTATTCAACACTAATATGCCGGTTTTCACCGCATAATTACGTGGAAAGTCGTTGCATGGGGAAGGCGGCAAAACCCGCATAAACCCAAAAAACGGCAAACCTTCACGCAGGTCAGTTGAAGGGGAAAAGTTCAGTTATCCCATTAAATGAAAGTGCCGGTCTATCCGCATGAATCATGAGAGGAAACTGAACACTAACCTATTAACAACCGCGCGTCGAACGGTTATTCAAAACAGAATTTCTAACAAAAGGATGAGGAAAACCTACACGCAGGTCAGATGTAGGTTAAAGTTTAGCCATCCTACTAAGTGCAAGTGACGGTCCTACCCGCACAATCACGAAAGAGGAAGCAAAACTTCAACCTATTATCTACCACGTTCAAAGGTTAACCTAGCCTAAACACTTAGAAATTTCAAAAAAAGATGAAGAAAACCTACACACAGGTTAGATATAGGTAAAGTTTAGCCATCCTACTAAGTGCAAGTGAAGGTCCTACCCGCACAATCACGAAAGAGGAAGCAAAACTTCACACCTATTATCTACCACGTTCAAAGGTTAACTTATTCTAAACACTTGGAAAATTGCTAATTTAAACTAAAGTATGCAAGTCATACAACGTTTACAAAGCAAGGAACCCAACGAAAGTAGCGGTCTTACCCGCAAAAAGATTTATATTTCACAATGATTCATTACAATGGCCGGGTAACTACCCGCCTACAAGAAAATAAATCTATACAAGCTAAATCTATCCTAGCAGTGGGAAGGGATCTTCAGGATCAGGCTTCAGGGCCACTTCCACTTGGACCAGCACCATCAGTAAATCGTGGCAGTTCAAGGAAAGCTTTAAGGATAGCTAACCCATCATCAGCAGCAGCAACTTGATTCACCTTCTCCACCACCGGATGCGGGAAGGCGGCGTACTGATTCACTGCTTGGTCGTAAACAGCTTCAGTATCAACATTGTACAAAGGGAAGTTGGAAGGCGGGATGCCTTTCTCAACGAACCCTAGACCAAGCAGGAAGCCGACCTTTTCCCCATCCTCGTGAGAAGCGTTGAGGGCTGCGCTCATAGCATCATCATAAGAGGTCTCTGAGAAGACCCGATGCACAACCTACAAGAGTATACAAGTGTCAAAACCTTTTCTATTTACAAAGAAAAGCGTAAAGACAAGAAAAGCTTACCTGAGACAACGCTTCTCGAAGAAGCCATTCCTTGGCAACCAGGGCTTCTTGGAGGGCAGCTTGAGCTTCGTTACGGGCGCGATCGGCTTTACTCTTGTTGAGGTTGGCAAGCAACACTTCTTTGGCCGCAGCCTCTTCGACGCCCTTTAGCTTACGCTCAGCATGGTCAAGCACCCCCCTCTGGTCCAGGATTTCTTGGAGCTTTTTGGCGTCTTCCATCGCCAAGGCATCATGAGCCTGCTGGAGAGCCTCTAATTTGGCTTTAAGCTCCTCATTCTCCACGCGTAGAGGCTCAGCAACAGCTTCAGCCTTGGTGGCCCTCTCGGTTGCGTTCCTTGCAGTTTCCTTAGCCAGCCGAAGCTGTTCATTAACAGCTTGGGCAGCCTTGGAACGGGCCTCAAGTCGAGCCTGAACTTCAACCTCGAGGGCCTTGAAGGCCTTCTCCTTTTCCGCAGCCAATGCGGAAAGCCTTTGGTTCTCCTCCCGGACAGCCCGCGCCTGAGCCACTTCTTTAAGGCGAGCTGCTTTTAACTTGTCGTTTTCACGACAAAGCAGCTCGACGCGCGGCTGCATTCGGGCCAGGAGAACCCGAAGCTCATTGGTTAGCCTACCCTCCTGGTAGCTAGCCATGGCTTCCCCCAACGCACCACTAGGAGCAGCGTGACGAGCCCACTCCACGCACTCCACAGGGGTGCGAAGGGTTGTTCCTCGGCGAATGTTCCATCGTGGAACATACACTTCATTGGAATCCGACACTGCAAAAAACATAAAGCAGTTAGGAAAAGATGATAAAATATATATATATATATATATATGAAAAGGGCCAAAAGAACCCTACGCACCTGTAGGGTCAATAACAGGCCGATAGCCGCCGAACCCATCACCTGAACCCAAGGGAAATCCATCCAAGAGGTCAGGCAGATGGGAAGGTGGCAGAGATTGGCGAGAAGCCCCATGCGTACCTGATGGATCGGCCGTCTTTGCCGATGACGGGGGCATGGTAGCAGCCGCCGCGGTCGCCGCCGCGGATTCCGCAGCAAAAGTAACCGCCGGCTCGGTGAAAGATGCTGTAAAAATAGCACTCACAGCCGGCGGTGACGTCATCTCAGCTGGAACAGTCGGCTCAAAGGAGTGAGCAACTGAACCAGCGGAAGCAGGCGCAGGCGCCTGGGTCGTCGCCTCAGGTAGGCTGACCGGGCCTACCGTCATTGGCGGGGAGGTACTCCTCTGCGCTCCACCCTGGAATGCGTCAACATCCACGCCTGCGTAAAGAAGATAAGTGTTAAATGATATTAAGCTATGAAGATAAAGATAAAGGAAGTTTGTACTTACGGGTTTTCTTGAGCCTAAAGGTACGGAGAGGCGGGGACGAACCCGATGGAGCCGGCCTCTTTGCGCCGGTCACCGTCGTCTTCTTTGGCTCTCCGGAGGTGACAGTCGCAACCTCCGGAGCGGTGGTCTTATCACCACCGGGATTCCCCGCCACCTCTTCGCTCTCGGTCTCCGAATCAGACCGAGGCGCTGGATCGGCAGTGGAGGCCTTCTCCTTCCCCTTCCCGCCGGCAGCCTTCTTCTTCCGCACCAACGGAGGACCATCTGCGGATTCCTCATCAGAACATACGATTAGAGGAATTCCAGCAGAGGTTTCAACATTGAGGGGTCGAGGGTCGAATAGCGCCTTACCTGGCCGACGGGCGCTAAGGATCTCATGGCCTAGCGGATAGACCTCCACGAACCGATCCGCCGTTTGTTCTAGGATGGGCAACTCGTTCTCGTCTAGAGCGCGAGTACCCATCCGAGCGGGACCGTCAGCCTCCCGCGGGTTCAGGAGCGACTGCAAGTCGTTCCCCTCTGAAATAAACAGGAAAGAAGTTAGAAGAAGTTCAAAATCAACAAAAAGAAAGAAAGCATACCGTAAGGAACAGAGTTCGAACCGTATTCGAGGACGATTGGGATCTTATGCGCATCCGCAGCCTTCCACACCCGGCTCATCCCCAGCATCACCATCCCGGACTCCGCAAACCGGTAAACCGGAGATTGGACTCGGGATATCTTCGAAAACCATTCCGCCTCCTCGTAGTTGGAGGCGTGAAGGCTGGGAAGTACTTGCCCATTTTTAAACTTCATGGCAAGGGGGATGGCGCGAGCGGAGATGTAGAAGAACTCCCGCTTCCACGCGCGAAGACTGCGCTCGGTTGCGCAAATCTTCAAACCCTTGATTCGGGTTATCAGCGTGTACCACCCCTGGATGCACCTCCAAGTGTAGAAGGTCATCAGGCGGTCAACATAGGGCTCAATGCCCAAAATCCGGCACACCCACTCGAAGTGGCGAATCTTGGCGATCGCCATGGGGTGCAACTCGGTCAAATGAACACTGTGCCTCTCAAGGACACGGTAAACAAACTTTGTCAATGGGAACCTAAGATTCCCATAAACAAAGAATGCAGCATAAACCCCGATCTTGCCTCTGGGGGCATCGTACACCGTCTGATGGGGTTCAGGAAACTCAGGCTCGAGAGACTCGAGCATGAACTTCCTGACGACGTACCGATACAGATCGCCAGGCAGAGCACACTGGCACTCGCCAGCAGTACTCTTGTCATCAGCTGTAGATTCGAGATCACGAGACATCTTGTAAAAGAAGAAGAAAACGATTTCGGGAGAATGCTTGCCTGAAAAGGTGAGTATTCGCCGGAAATCGCTTAGAAGATGAAGAGAAGAGTGAAAGTGTGGATTACAAAGAACCCTCTCCCCCTTTATATACTAATCGTAATTAATGCGATGAAATTAATGCGGAAGAGAGAGAAAACGAAGGTGCAATGAAACTATGACACGTGGCAAAAAGCAAGCTGGCAACAGCTGTTGACAGGACGCATACCATTAATTTCGCGGCCACGCGCCCGAAAAATCGCGCCCACGCGCCTGAAAAAGCGTCTGGAATGACCATGTACTGTCACGTCACCATAACTTCCTGCACGTCCTGACACAGTCAGAAGAAACCGTCGCACGACGTTTCAGAGGTTTGGACTGTTCATATCTTTCCACCAACTCTTCGAATTTCAAAATTCAAAATTCAAAAAGATTCAAAAGTAACCGGGAATATACCCCTTACCTTGGCAACCAAGTAACTATAAGACGGGTGCGGGTACAGTGTCAAGGCAAAACCCTTCACATACTTAGCACCCGCAGGGAATTGAAGCCAAAAATACCTCGGCAACCAAGTAACTATAAGACGGGTGCGGGTACAGTGTTAAGGCAAAACCCTTCACATACCTAGCACCTGCAGGGAATTGACGCCAGGAATACCTCGGCAACCAAGTAACTATAAGACGGGTGCGGGTACAGTGTTAAGGCAAAACCCTTCACATACCTAGCACCTGCAGGGAATTGACGCCAGGAATACCTTGGGAGTAAAGTAACTATAAGACGGTTGCGGGTACAGTGTCAAGGCGAAACCCTTCACATACCTAGCACTCCGCAGGGAAATGAAACCAAGAAGGATCTTCTGGGCCATGCTTGCGCACACGGGAATAACATCCCCGCATAGCGGGAACGATGAGAACTAGATTGTTTGAAACTTCAAGATGGAATTGATGGTTTTAACATAATTGATCACTATGTTCAAACTACCAAAATCTCATGGAGAATCTACACAAGAGGTACTCAACGCTCCTGACTTGCGAGGAGGTTAAAGACCTACCCGCATCATACCCAAAGATCAAGCAGAACAGTGGGAAATTCTACGTGACAATAGGACTTCCGTGGGAAGAATCCCCATGGAAAACCTTAAAACTAAACCCTTTTCAAAAACCCTTTGCTTAAGTCCAAAAATTCACCTCACTTTATTAAACATTCATGAGAAGAACATTGGACTGGGGGGACTTGAAGAGGTAGGTCCCAGCAGAGCCCAGTTGGACCCACAGACTCACCTTGAAGAGACGTCTGCGCAGTTCAACCCGCAAGACTCCTTAAACGGACGCCTGCGCGGTTGAACCCGCAAGACTATACTAAAGGAACGTCTGCGCAGAAACCAACTGGATCAGCAGGACCCACCACGCTCAGAGACGTGACGTCCTCACGTGCGGTACGCAAGCTGTTCCCGCAGGAAACGCCTACCAATGGTTTTCAGGTACTCCGCCTGTTCCCGCAGTTACGGATACCGGCCATCAGGGAAGGCCACCCGCGCAGCATGGCTACACGCACAAGGCTTAACTCTCATAATAATTCAGCAGTCACCTGAAGAAGGAATGAGCAAGCCGGGAACATTCCCGCACAAAGGCGGGAGGGGGAATACTCCCGCCCAAATGGGCCAGTCCGTACGATACTGAGGATCTTTTACTGTACCTGACGAGGTATGGGCAAAAGATCTGTCCAAAGATACGACAGCTCATTGACAACAGTATGGCGAGCAGCATGCTCCTGTACTGTATGTCACTATTAGCCGCTACCTACTCCCCAACTCCTGACATACCACGTGCCTAGCCTGTAGTTGGTGAAAAAGGAATAGTACACAGCAGGCCTGGTCACTATCAGCCGCTGCCTACTCACCAACTACCAGCATGGCACGTGCGTAGGTCACTGTTGGTGGAACAGGAATACTATTCAGCAGGCCACACCTCCTTGGAAACCTACCTCCGGCAATAAATACCACGAATGGTATGATCATCTTATCTTAACATATTATCATCATATTATACCTGATATCTGCTCTAGCAATCTCTTAATATACTTTTATATTTAAAGAGCAACCTAGTCTGATTCTCACGCCGGAGGGTGGTCACAAGGAGGAACCCCCCCCCCCCTTCTCAGTGACAAGCTCACGGTGTCTGTTTTGCAGGTTATCAGAAGAACCATCTTCTCAGGGTCTAACCCCTCGTGGGAAACAGCTATCTAACCCCCAGGTTACCAGTAATCCGCCGGGGTCCGGTTAGTGTTTCTTCACATACTTTCCTTTTCTATCAACTTTCAAATTTTGTTTTTATTTTTCACATCCAATTTTCAAGATTCTAAAAAGGTGTTAGGTGGTGGAACTACTAATCGGCGTTGGCTAGGGCCGTCCACGGATGCGTTGCGACGGTAATAGTGTTAGGCTCTGTCAACCGCCATTGATTCCTGTCTCTGTCGCCATCGGTTCTGATCTTTATAGGGTAGGTGGTTTAAGAGAAGGTGATACAGTAGGAAGATTGCCGGCAACAGATGGCGGGCGGAAACACTATTTGGGAAATATTTGTTTCATATTTGGCATTCAAATATTTGCTTTAGATTGTCACTTAAAAAAATCTAAGAGAAAAGTGATTCATATTTGTTTTGATTAAACATGTGGAGCTTTGTTTTTGAAAAAATGTAAATTAAATGTGAATTTTATACTTTCTTTTATCTTTGTAATAGATTTAATTTTAGTAAATTCTAAGTTGTATGTTTTTAGCTATTAGAAAAAATAATTACTGCCACTTCATGAATGGTTTCACTATACAACTACTTAGATTTACATTTTTACATATTATTTTTGTTTTTACATATTTATATATATTGTTTTTGTGTATTTACATGTTTTTTACATAATATATTGTTTTTATGTATTTACATGTTTTTTTTTGTTTTGACATCATTTTTACATATTTACATATTTTTTATACATGTTATATTGTTTTTACATAATTACATTTTTTTGTTTTAAAATATTATATAGTTTCTACATATTTACATTTTTTTTGTTTTAACATATTGTTTCTACGCATTTACATTTTTTTTGTTTTAAAATATTATATAGTTTTTACATATTTATATTTTTTTCCTGTTTTAACATATTGTTTTTACTTATTGTTTCTACATATTTACATTTTTCTTGTTTTAAAAATATTATATAGTTTCTACATATTTATAATTTTTTTTTCTGTTTTAACATATTATTTTTACATATTGTTTCAACATATTTACATTTTTTTCATTTTAAAATATTATATAGTTTCTACATATTTATATTTTTTTTCTGCTTTAACATATTATTTTTACATATTGTTTCAACATATTTATATTTTTTTTATTTTAAAATATTATATGGTTTTTACATATTTACATTTTTTTTCTTTATTAACTTATTGTTTTTACATATTGTTTCTACATATTTACATATTTTTTTTTTTTGTTTTAACACATTATTTTTACATATTTATATATTAACAAATTTGAAAATTAAAAAGTTACTCAAACTAATAAATAGATAATAAATGGGTGTAATAAAAAGAGCATGTTAATATAAATATTAATAGTTTGAATTAAAAATCAACTCTTAACTCATAACACAGAAGATAGTGGTGAAAATGCTTTTGTTTTGTAAAACCGAAAAATATATTTCATTTATTTAGCTAAAGATTTTTAGTTAATATATGTTTCTTAAAAAGTAGATCCATTGAGTTGCGTTCAACTAAAAATTAGGTGTTCTTATATCAAAATTATTTAAATTGCTAATTGGTGTTTATGATCTCTAGTTTGGTGACTAATTAAAAAAAAAAAACAAGATCGCCTAATCCTAACATCCTAGTCGACTACAGACAATTTACCATCCCTTTAGACTTGGTACCGTCTGTGGTTCGGTGAAATAAAATAAAAAGTAGTGCAAACTATAAAATGAAGAAAACACATATTACCCTCGGGTAAATAACCTATGTTGAATTTCGAGGACGAAATTCCTATAAGTTGGGAAGACTGTAACAACCCCAAAAATACGGCTAATTTTTTCTTTTAAAAAAAAAACTCACCGTTAGATGCCGAGTGTGATGTTGGTTGAATAGTTGAAGTGAATTATACATTAATGTGCTTGGCTCAAACCGTTGAGATGACAACTAATGGGACGGTGTAGTGATTGTGTAGACTTTGGTAGAGATAGGGATAAGTTTAATAACAATACCATAATTTATAACATGGGCTCGACCCAAATTAATCAAACGAGACCACGACTCGTTTAACCCAAACAAACCTGAACGCGATAACTCCAAAAGGTTTACGAAGTATTCCATAATCATTTAAGTCATGACAAGTGGGTGTCCGAAATATTTAACCCAAACATCAAACGGTTTCTGATAGTACCGACCAGTCACCGAACCTAAATGAAACAAAAACCGGTTAACACCTAACACCCAAACAATAAACTGGCATGGCCCGATAACCCGGATATAAACCTGAACCCAAGAATAAGTCGAGATATATAATAGATACTTAAATCTTACCCTATATCTAAAAGCTATATAATTATTCAAACCTTTTACTCGTTTATCTCTAAACCGGTCCTACCAAACCAATGTTTAAAGGATCTGCCTGAACTTGATTGTCTAAGCATCTTATCACGATATTTAACAATAAAAAACCTGTGTTATATATATAAAATCAGGTTCCTTATTTTATAAAATAGATATTGGAAATTTATAAAATTAAACAATATTCTTAAACTTTATTAAGATCCTAAAAATCCTAACTAATCCAGTGTACGCTTCTTCTCTGTCCCCTCTGATCTTTCCGGCCAATTCACCCAATCAAGTTACATGCATTCATCATCTTCAGAAATCTTCGGCAATCAAATCTCTACTCAATCCTTTGAAATATTAGACCATCACCAATGCAAGATGCTAAATGCACTTAAAAATGTGTACAGTCAGCTGCCACGTCAGATTTCAACAAATGCATCAAAAACACAAATTTCTCTCCAATGCTACAAACATCCTTATCAATACTTATAATCCACATCATCTCCATTTTTTGCATTTATTTTTAATCATCAAAATATTTTTTTGTAGGTAACTGCTTTTTATTTTGTATTATTAAAATTAATAAATACATTTAAAATATAAATTAATAGCATATGTTCTTTTATTCTAGCCGTTTAATATATTTAAATTTCAAAATATGAACTTTTTTTTTCAAAGTAGCATTAACTAGCTTGTTGTTATATATATAAAGAAAAACTTATTAGTCAATAAAATTAAGTATTACATAAATTAATGTTTTAAAATGATATAACTTAAAAATAAATTGTTGCACAGCATATAATATCTCAATGAGTGAAAAAAAGAAAATGCTTTTAGCCTAGTTGGGCTCACAAGCACTTGAAACCATCACCTGCAAATTGTAAATTACTTCGTGGCTGCCATCCAAGAAATCCGCTGCAGCAACATAACCTTTCATCTCATCTTTTAATCATCTGGGAATTTCTTCTTGTTCTTTTACTCCAGCCATGAAGAATCGATCAAACAACAAGAAACCTGGTAATTTGTTTGTTCAATCCATAATCTGCTATGTTACAATCATTCTATTGATTCTGATGTTATTTTAAAAAAAATCCCAGCCCTAAATTCCTCCTCTCTTGCTATCGGATTGCACTCGGGACTGGAGCAACCGAACCTGCAAAAACAGTATAGTAACCGGAAGCATATGTGAGTTTGGTTTTATCATCTTTATCGTCTAATCCTAAGTGTTTTGGAACCCATGTCTTGTCCGGTGAATGAGCAGCTCTATACACGATGAATCAAAATCATGGACCGGTCATTAATATTCCCGAACCTCAAGCTTTAACCAAACAAAAACTGAATTTTTGTAAGTATAGAACCAAAATCGAAAATAAATATTTTTGCACCAAACATGCGGGTATAAACCAGACCATTCGATCTTGTTGAACTTATAAATATATATATATCTGACATATAAGCTGTTTTGGAACCTAAAAGAAAATCTGTCCAGAATCGGTGGCAAAACCGTGACTAAATCGAAAACTCAGTCTTGAAACCATACAAACGGGCTATGAACTAAACCATATAACTTTTTAAAATAACCAGTTGATGCACAATATATAACTGATCTCAAACTTTAAAAATTATACATGCAGCCCCCAAAATTGTGGCTAATTTAAGGCCATTCGATAACTCGTTTAAGGGCAAACTAGCTTGAAAATAAACCGGAGATGTGACCCTATTAACTTCTGAATATTTAACCTAACTTCCAGAAGTTAAACCTGTTTGTTTAAGCCCTTAAACCTGGAAATGACCAGCACCAAATTATAATATAGAATTGAGAATTTATAAGCTATTAAACTGCGCTTTGGTAACTCGTTTAACTAAGAAAATACACCTGCAGCGTGCATGATATCATGGCATATTTTTGCAGCCCTAAATATACTATTTTGATGATATATAACCTAATCCAAAACTACTCTAAGTGAAACATCGCATTTAAAACCGAATTATTTAACGGGCTAAAAACCCAAACCGAACCGAAACCACTGTTTGGGTTCCCAACACCCTAGTATCAACATAAAACTTTTAATAAGTCATTACCATGTATTATAACAGGTCCAAACGTGTTTTGTGGTGAAAAACTGGATTTTAAGTAATAAACGTGGCTAAGGGCATTTTTGGAACAAAAGAAAAACCGGTTATTTCTTAAAAACTGAAAATGCAAGAATATGCTTTTAGAACAGAAAATTTTGATTTAAAATGACCATAAATTAGTTATAAAATGTTAAGGGTAATCGGATTTAGAAAATGGGCCCGTTTGTAAGTCTAAAAGTGTTATCTCGTTAAAACCGACAAGCGGGCCGGCTTTTATAGACTAAGATGCTTTAAAAATATAAACTACATATTTTCCAAATATATATATATATATATATATATATATATATATATATATATATATATATATATATTTAATACACTTTATCTGTCACACCCTCAAAATCCACTAACGGAGTTTTACCGTCAGAGGGTGTGAACTGGCAGGATCGGAATCATTAGTTATAATCAAACCAAAGAAAAACGTTTAAATGTAAATAAGTGCGGAAGCGTAAAACCTTAATTCAAAAGTTGCGTCACGCAGGACGACTTAAAACCAAATGTAACTGTTAAAATTAAGTTTGCAGAATAAAGATGTTTTCAATTAATGCATGCTCCTAAACCGCGCGCCCGCCTCGGCTACCTGAGAATAACATACTAAAAGTGTCAACACAAGGTTGGTGAGTTCACAAGTTAAATAAGATAAATCGTTTAGCGTTTTGCGTAACCTCGTTACGGCGTTTCAGTGTTGCGTAACCCCGTTACGACGTTTAAGTGTTGCGTAACCCCGTTACGACGTTTAAGTGTTGCGTAACCCCGTTACGACGTTTAAGTGTTGCATTACCAGATAGTGTTATGTCAAATTATATATCGATAGGTAGCTAATCTATACAACAAGTATCGCTAAGTGGTTCGCGACCGAAGCTGACTGTTTATCAAGTGCTCGTCACCAGGTCAATCCAGACCATGGTAAGTGTTAGCCAAAATTACACCCACTCAACCTCCAGTTGAGCTTAGCGTCGGGTGGGGTTTGTCAAACCCAGTAGTACTACTCAACAGTGACTCGCTATTCAAAATATTAACCGGTCCGATGTGTGGGACTTCAAATGTTACGTTTGCCGCTTAGCCTTTACAAGTGATATATAATTTATAACAAAATCTTAAATATGCGTTTATCTCAGAAAGTACGTTTATCGGAATATGTTATCTCCCCCAAGTGAAAAACGTTTGAAAACAGTTCAAAGAGCGGGGTAAGTGAAACTCACTGTTTGCGAAGAATATCCCGAATTAGATCACCAAGTGATGCGCGTCGTAGAAACTCTCTAGCGTTCTAAATAACAAAGAGATTTTCTCAGTATCGGTATGTTTAACGAGTCTCTAGACTCGGCACATAATACCTATGCACGTAACATGTTTCGTGTTTCGTTTGTGAATCGTGTGTGACTTAAACAAGTACAATTGTGATACGATACGTGAGTGAGCAATTACTTTCGTGTCACGTACTAATAACATACTTTACTAGCAATTATCCCCGTAAGGGCATTTTGGTCAACAAACAAAATTAACTAACCATTATTCCCCATAAGGGCAATTTGATCAATTCATGGCAATCAATTAGCAACTATTCCCCGCAAGGGTATTTTGGTCAAAACATAACAAATATACAAAAACTATCATATTTCATGCATTTTTACCCAACTCAGCAGTTAGTTTCATTATGACAGAATTTCTACTTGAAAGATTGTACTATTTCACCGATCATAACGTCTCAATTAATTCACCAAAAATCACCACAGAAGCATACATATCTTAGGTTTCCAGAACATATTTTATCTTATTTTTATTCCACATATTTTTCTTATAATGACCAAAACATTACAGCAAACTCATATCAGTCAGATTCATGCGCAACAGAATGTTATTTGCAATTCCCGTTAAACGAAAAATCCAATAAATGCAAGACCACTTGGGTTTGGTTCCTAACTCAATGAGTCAACTTCCAGAAGTGGAACCAACCCAATTGGCCTCGTGGTTCATGAGATATAACATTTACAACTTAACCTAACAGCAGGTCTAACAGCTCAGCTTTGCACCACGTTTTTGTAAAATAATAAAAGTACACTTCTACTTGTCCAAAAATTACAAACTTATACTTCATGGAAACTAGACTCAACCTAGTTTACTGCAGTACCCACAATCTCAACCAATTTTCACGTTTACACTTCGTTACAGTCATTTAAACATCGTATACACATTCTGTCCAGAATCTGTTCACATCAAAACTCAACCATTTAACTATCTATGGACCATAAATCAATCATATAACATGCTAGACACTACCACCACTATCCATGCATGTCAATTACACCATGCATACAAGATTAGGGTTTGTATTTCAACTCAAATCAAAGACAACAATCAATCATGCATCAACATCAATACTAGTTATCAATCATCATGAATTCAACAACCATCATGTTAACTCATACATATACAAGCAAATCGGCTGCCTAGGGTTTTTGATTAACCCATTAAACATCAAAATTAAACAACAAGGAGGTAAGGGATGATCAATTATACCTTCCTAGCACCTAGTTCTTGGATTAATCACTTGATTTGAGGGTTGTGTGAGGGTGTTTGTGGACGGCAGCCGTGAGGGAGCAAGGAGGGCCGATCGGAGCTTTTTGGTTTAGAAAATAGATTAGGGTTTGTGATAATGATATATTTATAGATATACAAGTTACACTCTAGTCCCTAAACTTCCAAATGTTACATCTCTAGCCTAATTAGTTGGTTCTTGTTTCTTGTTTAACATTCCACATAACAATCAAGTAACACACATATATCTAACACATAATTATCACATAATTATTGTTTTGACGTTTGTCGTTTATTTATCAATCGTTCGCGTCAACTCGTTTGCGTTTCGGTGCAAATCCCGAAAGACTACACATGTAGTAAGTGTTAAGCGTCATTTAAACCCTAGTTTAAATGTAATGAAGTGTGCGTTATAGATTTAACGATCTTAAAGTTTGAATTGACGGAGTTGAGTTAACGGGGTTAACCTGAAATTGACGATTGTCACATCATTCCCATGTTAAAGAATTTTCGTCCCGAAAATTTGAGTCAAGTCGTGATGAGAGTCTGAAAAAGTAAGAAAAATTTTCAGTTTGTCATATCATCCCCTAGTAGAAAGAAATTTCGTCCCGAAATTTAGATCATACCTCCGGTGATGTTTGACGGTTTGCCGGGTTTCGCGGTTTTCGGTGTTTGGTTAGCCCTTCAAAAAGGTGAGGATACTTTTTCATCATGTGATCCTCGCGTTCCCACGTGAACTCCGGTCCACGTCTCGAGTTCCAACGAACCTTAACGATTGGAATTTTGCTGTGTTTGAGCGTTTTGGTTTCCCAATCCAAAACTTCGACTGGTTCCTCGATGAAACGTAACTGTTCATCAACTTGTAGTTCCTCCAAAGGGACTACTTGGTTTTCATCAGATAGGCATTTCTTCAAATTTGATACGTGGAATACATCGTGTACGCCACTGAGTTCTGTTGGTAGGTCCAGTCGGTACGCCACCGGACCAATGCGCTCAGTTATCCGGTACGGACCAACATATCGTGGGTTGAGTTTGTTTCGCTTCCCAAAGCGAACCACACCTTTCCAAGGTGAGACTTTGAGTAACACCCGATCGTTCACTTGAAATTCGAGAGGTTTTCGGCGCTTGTCGGCGTAACTCTTTTGGCGATCTCGTGCTGCTGCCATGCGATTTCGGATTTGAACAATCTTTTCCGAGGTTTCGAGTACCAGTTCCGGACCAGTGATTTGGCTGTCACCCACCTCTGCCCAGCAGAGTGGTGATCGACACTTCCGTCCGTACAGCGCTTCAAACGGCGCTGCCTTAATACTTGCGTGGTAGCTGTTATTATACGAAAACTCTACCAAGGGTAAGTGGGGTTCCCAACTTTTTCCGAAATCTAAAACGCATGCACGCAACATATCCTCCAGGGTCTGAATAGTCCGTTCACTTTGCCCATCCGTCTGAGGATGGTATGCTGTACTCATATCGAGACGGGTGCCCAGTGCGCTTTGCAGCGACTTCCAAAAGTGCGAGGTGAAACGAGAATCTCGGTCGGAAATGATCGAGACAGGCACTCCGTGTCTAGACACCACTTCTTTCATGTATACGCGAGTCAGTCTTTCCATTTTGTCCGTTTCCTTAATTGCTAGGAAGTGTGCCGATTTAGTCAACCGGTCAACGATCACCCAGATGGTATCGCATCCCGTCGGTGTCTTAGGCAAACCCGTAATAAAATCCATTGAGATGTGCTCCCATTTCCACATTGGGAGTTCCGGTTGTTGCAGTAGACCAGATGGTTTCTGGTATTCTATCTTGACTCTGGCACAAGTCAAGCATTTGCTCACGTAGGTGGCAATGTCGGCTTTCATGTTCGGCCACCAGTAAAGTGCCTTTAAATCATGATACATTTTGTCTGAGCCAGGGTGGATAGAATATCGGGACTTATGAGCTTCGTCCATCACTAGAGTTCTCAACTCTCCGTATCGTGGAACCCAAATCCGGTTCTAAAAATATCGGGCCCCGTCCGATCTGGTTTCAAGTTGCTTGTTCATGCCCCGCATGAGTTCCGACGGAAGATTATCATCTTTCAAAGCTTCCAGTTGCGCATCGCGAATCTGATCGGGTAAGCTGGCATGAATCGTGAGTTGCAATGCTCTCACCCGTCTGGGTTTATCTGTTTCCTTTCTGCTGAGGGCGTCGGCCACCACATTGGCCTTGCCAGGGTGGTACTTGATGGCACAATCATAATCTTTAAGCAGCTCGACCCAACGACGCTGTCGCATGTTCAGCTCCTTCTGATCGTAGATATGTTGGAGACTCTTGTGGTCGGTGTAAATGGTAAACTTGGTACCGTACAAGTAATGCCTCCATATCTTAAGAGCAAACACTACAGCTCCGAGTTCCAAATCGTGGGTCGTGTAGTTCTTCTCGTGAACCCGTAGTTGTCGAGAGGCGTAGGCTATAACTTTCTCGAGTTGCATCAGCACACAACCGAGACCTTGTATAGATGCGTCACAATGTACCTCAAAATTTTCCGTTCCCTCGGGGAGGGCTAAAATAGGGGCGCTACAAAGCTTGGTTTTCAACAGTTGAAAAGCGGATTCTTGCGCGTCACCCCAGTTGTACTTAGTGCCCTTGTGGGTCAAAGCGGTGAGGGGTTGAGCAATTTTTGAAAATCCCTCGATGAAACGCCGGTAGTAGCCGGCCAGTCCTAGGAATTGTCGCACCTCAGTCGGAGTCTTAGGTGCTTCCCAGTTTTTGATGGCCTCTACCTTACCGGGATCGACATGGATACCATTCTCGTTGATCACATGTCCTAAAAAGTGAACCTCGCGAAGCCAAAATTCACATTTCGAGAGTTTAGCATACAGTTGTTCCTTCTTCAATAGTTCCAGAATTACCCTTAGGTGCTCTTCGTGGTCAGTCTCGTTCTTGGAGTAGATGAGAATATCATCGATGAAAACAATCACTAACTTGTCGAGGTACGCCTTGCATACTCGATTCATGAGATCCATAAATACGGCTGGTGCGTTGGTTAGGCCAAAAGGCATAACCGAAAACTCGTAGTGACCATACCGTGTTCTGAAAGCCGTCTTTGAGATATCTTCTTCGCGCACTCTCAGCTGGTGGTAACCGGATCGTAGATCAATCTTCGAGTAGTAACTCGATCCTTGAAGCTGGTCAAACAAATCATCAATTCGGGGTAAAGGATAACGGTTCTTGACCGTCACCTTGTTCAACTCCCGGTAGTCGATGCACATTCGGAAAGTCCCGTCTTTCTTTCGGACAAACAAGACAGGGGCTCCCCATGGCGATGAGCTAGGTCGGATAAAACCCTTATCCAACAAATCTTGCAACTGAGTGGACAACTCCTGAAGTTCCGCCGGTGCGAGCCGATACGGGGCTCGTGCTATGGGTGCTGCACCGGGTGTCAACTCGATTTGGAATTCGACTTGACGAATAGGAGGGAGTCCGGGCAAATCCTCTGGGAAAACTTCCGGAAAGTCTCGCACCACCGGTATGTCTTCAATTCGCTTCTCCTCCGCGGGTTTCTCAACAATCTGCGCCAAAATTGCCGGATGACCCTTTCGTAGATACTTCTGTGCCTTCAAAAGGGTAATGACGCTGGTGGTCATGCCGCTTCTCTCGCCTCGGACCGAAATGATCTCGCCGGAAGGGGTGGTAATATGGACTATATTATCATGGCATATAATCTCCGCTCGGTTCTCGGATAACCAGTCCATGCCGACAACGACATCGAAACTACTGAGCGTAAAAGGAATAAGGTCGATGTCAAAGACATGACCTGACAGTTTCAACTTACATCCCGCAAGTATATGAGTTGTTACTACAGTTTTACCGTTAGCTAATTCGACAGGAAACTTAGCGTCTAACGGGGTTGGAGTAAGGTCTAAAAGTTGGCTAAAGGCTTTCGACACAAAACTCCTATCAGCTCCAGTGTCAAACAAAACAGAAGCAAAACAATCGTTTACAGGGAACTTACCAGACACCACATGCGGATCATTGCGGGCTTGACCCGATCCAATCACAAACGCTCTTCCTTTGCCATTTCCTCCACCATTACTGCCACTTCCATTACCCCCGTTATTGTCATTCTGTTTCAGCTTGGGGCAATCCTTCCGGAAATGACCTTCCTGCCCACATTCAAAGCATCCCTTAGTTGTCATCGGTGGCTTAGGAGCACCCTTTGCCGCAAGGTCTCCTCTACATTCTTTCGCTTGGTTACCTATCTTTCCGCATCTTTGACACTTGACACGGTCACACTGGCCAACATGATGATAGTTGCACCTGTTGCACTTTGGATATTTCCCAGCATATCCGCTCGAAACCTGCCCGCTACCGTTGTTGTTGTTGTTGTGATTCTGAGTGTTGAAACTCCGAGTAAATTCGGGCTTACGGTAGTGGTGTTGCGGTGGGAGGTTTGAGGATGAAGATCTGGTGTTGTCAAACTTTCTCTTCCCGCTGTTCGGGTTGCTGTTGTTGTTACTGTTGCTGACGTGGTCATTACTCGGGTTGTCACGGGCTTTAACAGTCGAACCCCTCGGTGGTAACGCACCCTGGGTCACAGCCTGATCCGTCAGTTTGTGAGCCAAACGGATCGCTTGCTGGATCGTGGCTGGTCTGGAAGACGTCACCATACCCTGAATCTGTGGTGCTAACCCATCAATGTACATCTCTATCCTCTTGCTCGGCGGATCCACCATCCGCGGACACATCACAGCCAACTCGTGCGAACGAGTAGTGTAGGCTTCAATCTCCGAACCCACCATCTTCAACGACCAAAACTCCGACTCTAACTTCGAAATTTCCTCCCTCGGACAGTACTCCTCTCGCATCATGTTTTTGAACTCCTCCCAGTTCATCGCGTTAGCCAGTTCCAATCCAAGGATCTGGACGTTCGAATTCCACCAAGTGAGGGCGGAATCCTCAAGTGTCCCAGCAGCGAATTTGACCCTACTGGCAGGGGGACAGTTACACATTTCAAAGGCCGACTCGGCCTTCTCAGCCCAACGCAGGAAGCCTATAGCTCCCTCAGTGCCCTTAAACGTACTGGGCTTGCAGTCTAGGTAGTTCTTGAAGGTACATGTTCCATTCGGACCTCCTGTTTGATTCTGAACGTGTGCAGCTAAAGCGGCAGCAACATGGTCATTCAGCAGAGTTTGGAGTTCAGCTGCAGTCATGCTGATGTTACCACGTCCTCGTCCAGCGTTTCTTCCGGCCATTTCCTAGAATCACAGTATAAAATGTTAAACATGAAATTTTTTTTTTCTTTCATATACAACACACCATACATGTAATAAAAGATAGGTAAGAAAGAAAAATAAGAAACAACATCACATCACAACCACATATTAGTCTAAATAAAAATTCATGATTAAAACCATTGTATTCGCTACAAAGTATTTCCAATCAATCCTTAAAATCATAGAAAAATAATAGTTAGGATGGAGACAACCCCTCCATCTAAGTGTCATCATCACTAGATGTCGTCATCTGAGGACACCTCTGAATGTGCCTCCTCCTCAGCCGGTTCTTCCTCCGGTTCTTCTTCGGGTTCCTCCTCGGGATCCTCCTCAGGCTCCTCTTCGGGATCTTCTTCAGGTTCTACTTCAGGCTCTGCCTCGGGCTCGGCCTCAGGCTCTGCCTCAGGTTCTGCTGCGTTCTGAGCAAGTTGCATTTGTAGGTCATCGCAACGCTCGAGTGCTATCTCGGTTCGGGTCCTTGCTTCTTGGAGTTGCTCTTGCAAGTCTATCATCTCGGCTTGCATCTTCATCATAACCTTCGTTTGTTGCTCACTAGTCTCTTGCATTTCTTTCATTGCCGCTGCCATGCGGGCAATCTCCTCCTGAGTCTCGGTTCCGTCTTTAAACAGTCTGGAAACATTTTCTCTCGTGTAGCGCATGTAACCCACATCACGCTCCAAACAAGAAACGACAGCTGCGAGAACTCGCTCCACAGGTTCGGTTATGGGTGGTAGAGTGTTAGGGTAAGCAGGGTGGTTCGGGTGAGGCAATGGGGGAACTTGTTCACAGTAGACCATACGTCTGATCATGTTGGGGTACCAATCCCAGCTAACGTCGTTTTCATACAGGCCTCCGGATAGGCGGTACCTCTTCGGTGCAGGAGCTTCGAGTTCCGGGACTACACGGGGTGGCGAGGCAGTAGGTAACTGCGGTTCCTTCCCGTGAGCATGCGTCATCGAATCGGATGATGATGAGGGTGGCGTCGACATTCCTACAGGTAAGCCGTGAATATGCGCGCGTATGAGTGAAAGAGGTAAAGAAATAAGATTTCAAGACTACACAAACCTATGCAGTGCGTATCATTATAACTAATGGGTCGTCGCGGTTATAGTCTAGTATGCATGCAGCTTCTAGTTCGCTATAACCAATGGCTCTGATACCAATCTGTCACACCCTCAAAATCCACTAACGGAGTTTTACCGTCAGAGGGTGTGAACTGGCAGGATCGGAATCATTAGTTATAATCAAACCAAAGAAAAACGTTTAAATGTAAATAAGTGCGGAAGCGTAAAACCTTAATTCAAATGTTGCGTCACGCAGGACGACTTAAAACCAAATGTAACTGTTAAAATTAAGTTTGCAGAATAAAGATGTTTTCAATTAATGCATGCTCCTAAACCGCGCGCCCGCCTCGGCTACCTGAGAATAACATACTAAAAGTGTCAACACAAGGTTGGTGAGTTCACAAGTTAAATAAGATAAATCGTTTAGCGTTTTGCGTAACCTCGTTACGGCGTTTCAGTGTTGCGTAACCCCGTTACGACGTTTAAGTGTTGTGTAACCCCGTTACGACGTTTAAGTGTTGCGTAACCCCGTTACGACGTTTAAGTGTTGCGTAACCCCGTTACGACGTTTAAGTGTTGCATTACCAGATAGTGTTATGTCAAATTATATATCGATAGGTAGCTAATCTATACAACAAGTATCGCTAAGTGGTTCGCGACCGAAGCTGACTGTTTATCAAGTGCCCGTCACCAGGTCAATCCAGACCATGGTAAGTGTTAGCCAAAATTACACCCACTCAACCTCCAGTTGAGCTTAGCGTCGGGTGGGGTTTGTCAAACCCAGTAGTACTACTCAACAGTGACTCGCTATTCAAAATATTAACCGGTCCGATGTGTGGGACTTCAAATGTTACGTTTGCCGCTTAGCCTTTACAAGTGATATATAATTTATAACAAAATCTTAAATATGCGTTTATCTCAGAAAGTACGTTTATCGGAATATGTTATCTCCCCCAAGTGAAAAACGTTTGAAAACAGTTCAAAGAGCGGGGTAAGTGAAACTCACTGTTTGCGAAGAATATCCCGAATTAGATCACCAAGTGATGCGCGTCGTAGAAACTCTCTAGCGTTCTAAATAACAAAGAGATTTTCTCAGTATCGGTATGTTTAACGAGTCTCTAGACTCGGCACATAATACCTATGCACGTAACATGTTTCGTGTTTCGTTTGTGAATCGTGTGTGACTTAAACAAGTACAATTGTGATACGATACGTGAGTGAGCAATTACTTTCGTGTCACGTACTAATAACATACTTTACTAGCAATTATCCCCGTAAGGGCATTTTGGTCAACAAACAAAATTAACTAACCATTATTCCCCATAAGGGCAATTTGATCAATTCATGGCAATCAATTAGCAACTATTCCCCGCAAGGGTATTTTGGTCAAAACATAACAAATATACAAAAACTATCATATTTCATGCATTTTTACACAACTCAGCAGTTAGTTTTATTATGACAGAATTTCTACTTGAAAGATTGTACTATTTCACCGATCATAACGTCTCAATTAATTCACCAAAAATCACCACAGAAGCATACATATCTTAGGTTTCCAGAACATATTTTATCTTATTTTTATTCCACATATTTTTCTTATAATGACCAAAACATTACAGCAAACTCATATCAGTCAGATTCATGCGCAACAGAATGTTATTTGCAATTCCCGTTAAACGAAAAATCCAATAAATGCAAGACCACTTGGGTTTGGTTCCTAACTCAATGAGTCAACTTCCAGAAGTGGAACCAACCCAATTGGCCTCGTGGTTCATGAGATATAACATTTACAACTTAACCTAACAGCAGGTCTAACAGCTCAGCTTTGCACCACGTTTTTGTAAAATAATAAAAGTACACTTCTACTTGTCCAAAAATTACAAACTTATACTTCATGGAAACTAGACTCAACCTAGTTTACTGCAGTACCCACAATCTCAACCAATTTTCACGTTTACACTTCGTTACAGTCATTTAAACATCGTATACACATTCTGTCCAGAATCTGTTCACATCAAAACTCAACCATTTAACTATCTATGGACCATAAATCAATCATATAACATGCTAGACACTACCACCACTATCCATGCATGTCAATTACACCATGCATACAAGATTAGGGTTTGTATTTCAACTCAAATCAAAGACAACAATCAATCATGCATCAACATCAATACTAGTTATCAATCATCATGAATTCAACAACCATCATGTTAACTCATACATATACAAGCAAATCGGCTGCCTAGGGTTTTTGATTAACCCATTAAACATCAAAATTAAACAACAAGGAGGTAAGGGATGATCAATTATACCTTCCTAGCACCTAGTTCTTGGATTAATCACTTGATTTGAGGGTTGTGTGAGGGTGTTTGTGGACGGCAGCCGTGAGGGAGCAAGGAGGGCCGATCGGAGCTTTTTGGTTTAGAAAATAGATTAGGGTTTGTGATAATGATATATTTATAGATATACAAGTTACACTCTAGTCCCTAAACTTCCAAATGTTACATCTCTAGCCTAATTAGTTGGTTCTTGTTTCTTGTTTAACATTCCACATAACAATCAAGTAACACACATATATCTAACACATAATTATCACATAATTATTGTTTTGACGTTTGTCGTTTATTTATCAATCGTTCGCGTCAACTCGTTTGCGTTTCGGTGCAAATCCCGAAAGACTACACATGTAGTAAGTGTTAAGCGTCATTTAAACCCTAGTTTAAATGTAATGAAGTGTGCGTTATAGATTTAACGATCTTAAAGTTTGAATTGACGGAGTTGAGTTAACGGGGTTAACCTGAAATTGACGATTGTCACATTATCTTAATGGTATAAAACATTTTTGGTAGATATAAACATCTCATTTGTCAAGAACGGTCATTAAACGCAAGTTACAGTTAAACCGACGTAAACCGAACAAGCATTTTGAAAAATACAAAAGCATGAAGATTCTGAATTTTAACAGTAAGTATAAGTTAATAAAACCATGATTTGAGTGTGTACTTATTCTCCAAAAATTTACGAAGTCTTTTAACTCGATTTTTGCCGAAACGAGCGCTAAACGAAGGTACGAGGACTAAAACCGTACCATACCAAAATTTTTGAAATATCTGAATATAACTCAATTTTATAACACACACACACACATATATATATATATATTTCTGTAAAATGAGAAGTTTCACTTACAAAAGTATCCGTTTATTTAAACTATTCTTTCAAGAAGTTTCGTTAAAAAATGACAACACCGGTGATAACCGGTATTGCTAACTTTTGTAAACCCATGACCTGATGCTTCAAACAAAAATCATTATTCTACTGATGTAAATACACTATATAGCTTCTATGATCATGCGGTGGCCCGAAACCTATCCGAAAGCCCGAACTCTCCAAAAATGGAAACTTTATCGAAACCCGACAAGTAAACCGAGGTAACTAAAACTCTCAAGAGTTGAAATATAATACTTATACAACAACACCAATATTGTAAAATTATTTAAGTGTAAACTTTCCATAAAGGGGACTTTATTCACCGGCAACTAAACACATTGGCCGACAGTTAGAATTAACTAGTGCACGATACCCATAACGAATTTTACATTGTTGTCCAATAACTTATTGTTGATTGATATATATATATATATATATATATATATATATATATATATATATATAATAGGCGTACTTGGTGGTTCCTGGCGTAGTTGCAAGCTCATAGATTGTCTTTCATTTACACATATTGCATACGGACTGAGGTGAGTTTCGTGCTGCCCCTTTTACTTAAACTTTATGGGTTGAGTACATGTTGTGATCTTATGGTGTGATGTTTATCAAGAATTGTTTCTGCCATGTTTTTGTCCCACTTTAAATTACGCAATCATTAACTCTGGGAGTGAGCCTATGGCTCGTATGGGTAGTACTATTTGGGAGACCCCACGCACAGTGACCCTATGTCGGGTAAACCACACTGAGATCTCGGACCGTTGCGGCATATGACCTAACGTTTGGATTATTGCTTGGCAGAGTAATAATCAGGGGCGGGTGCCGTTCGGTTGTAAGTCGAGGGGAGGCTTATGATCGAATGCAGGATTGATTGTGGACTTGATTGATGTGCACCATGCTTTATACTTACATACACACAAACTTTTATGCTTTTACACATTAACTATTTTATGTGTATGTGAGCTAAACTCACGAACTCACCAACTTTCTAGTTGACGCTTTTGAGCATGTATTCAGGTACATTGAGGATAAACATTTGGATTAGCATTGTAATGAGTATGACTAATGATAGAGGCGTATGTCAAACATGAACAATGAATATTAGATGCCAAGAAGATTAGTAGAACCTAACACGGGATTGTAGCAGTGTCAGAGATGAGATAGTTTTATAGTTACACCTTGTCTTAAATACATAGTGCAAACGTTGTAACTTATTTTTATTAATAATATTTCGTTGCTTACATTTGGCACCAATTTGTCCATGAAACTCCCAAGCCCCCACGGGCCATGGCAGGGTGTGACACACACTATGGAAACATGTTGCAATTGGTAGCGAATGCTTGTTTTTCTCAAATATGAATTACACTTCATGTAGCAATTTAATCATAAGTCATGACTATCATATATTTAATCGTAAGTCACAACTATCATGTAAGGCAATAAAGTGAATAGATTTTGATAAAATATTATGAACCTTTCATTTTAACAAAAAGGTATAAAGAAAATATATCATATAAGATGTCAGTCTCTTAACCTTTTCTATCCTAAACCGAAAAAAACAGTGTCAAATCTTTTAGATACCAACATGAACTTCAGTTGATTATTTACTGCAGCGGTCAATAAATCAACTAAATATTTTACCAACAAGGTGTCATACCTACATAGATACCTCGGGGCATTGAAGTATTGAAGTTTGTAACGCTCAGCTTTTATAACTTACATTAGTATAAACCTAGCAAAATAATAATGTTGACGGGTGCTTTAACAACACGACAAAATATTTAGTTAGAATATTCCTACCAAATAATAAAAATAAAAGTAAATAATAATAGTTTCTAACATGAAATAATAGTTACAGCCATCAATCAATCATCAACTAAATGTTCAACTTTGAGCCCTTTTGCCACAACACAGGGACAACTCCTTCCATGGTAAAGATTTTAGAACCAGCACGATCCTTGACTCCACCTTAAGAAATAACATAAATGGTTATAAATGATATTTGCAGCTGCAATTTTCACTTCTACTGAAGTTGACTTTAGAAGACCGTGCCGCCAATCAATATTTTGACAAGCAAGTCTTTCTTCTGGTATAATGAGCCTAAAACAGTAGTTGTTTGCATCTTTACTCCATGTGGGCCTGATCTTAGAAAATATACCAGCACTGGAACTGCTTGAAAATAAAAGGCAACTGCACCAAATGAATTTCTGCAAGTGTTTTTTTTCTCCCTCTCTCGTTTTACAACGTTTGACATTTGATCATTGGTCGTAAACCTAACCATGTGATTATTTGGGGGGGTGGAGTAGTAACGCTAAAACTGGTGGATTGATGTGGGAAAGGGGGGAGGAGAACGTACACCAAAATGCCTCCGGGGGGAGACGTACCCGGCGTCTTGATAGCGTTGATTTCATCGATCACAATGTCGTGGGCATCTTGGTCTACTTGAATTACTTGTTTGTCGTGTCACCCCTCTGCAGGAAAAAAAATAGAACACTCAATATATATGGTACAACTGGCGAATCATGGCCCTGGCGTTTTAGATTACTATAGTAAGCAAGATAATAAAAAAAGTGTAATAATGAGATGATACATTAAGTAGGACACCTTGCAAGAAAATGAATTTACTCATCTATTAGCTACATCTTCGGAATTACATTGTAAAATATTTAAGGTGACATACGTTTGAACACATTAAGATTAAACTGGCAAATTAGTGAAATTACATAAGGCTGTTAAACTGACCTCGAGCCCATCTTTATAAGGGATTTTGGAGTTGCAGTGTCTGTGTAGTGAAGTCTAAAATCTCCCGAAATAGATTAATTTTCTTTTTCAGTTCTTCATTATGCATCCCTTTGTAATCTTCACTTTCTCCGTCAATTAACATAATCAGGTCTTTGTTTTCATCTCGCCATTGTTTATCTTCAGAAAGATCATGAACCAATGGGACCACATTTTCTCCAAGAGCCCTCTTGCTTGCACTTAACTTGTTAAGATATGTGAGCTTCATTCAAAGATACTCCACCCATAGAGCTTCAGAATTAGGGCAAGATCTTAGACCACTTTGCATAAGTGCACAAACAGCAGCAACATGTAGGTTGCTGATCAAATTCCCACGAAGTTGCATATATCCAAACTCCTGGTACTTTTAAAAAATACGATCACTTGAACCAAATTCTAACAGAGGCACAAACAATAACAGAGTAAAAAGTTTCAGATTAGAGATGAAAATAAAAATTAAAAAAAAGTTGAATTTTAAAGTACATACTAATTAAGGGTGTATACAAGTCGAGTTCAAGCTCCACTCATTTAGAGATCCACTTCTAAAGCTCTAAGTCGGCTCGTTAAGTATTTATTAACTATCTAATTATATGTTTTTTTATAGTTATGCTTACATCTTAATATGATTCTAACTTTTATATATATATAATATATATTGTTTTAATTATTTTTATCATAAATCTATACATTACAATATTAATTTGTTAAATAAATATACACTTAATATAAAAAATTATTCAAAGAAAAGGTTTGTTTAGACTTACAAGCCAGTCCGAGCTCAATATGTGAAGCTCGGACTCGAGCTCATATATTAAATGAGTATATCAATAAAAGCTAGAGCTCAAACCCGTGTTTGTTTAAGGTTGACCAAGACCAAATTTTTATCAATCTAGTCTCAACTATAAGAACTCATGAGCATTTCGGCTAATTTGCACTCCTACATCAAATATTTAACAGTTGCAAATATCATTGTGACTTTTCAAGCCAATCATAAATTGATATTAAATCCTTCACTTATGACTTCCTTTTACTAAGGCTAGTTCAGCCTGTTCCAAGTACTACACATATAAACAGAAAACTAAATGGTTAAAGATTTAAAATTGCATACCTTCTTCATATGTCCATTTCTCCTTTGCATGTAAAACTCCAGATACTGAAACCAGAGCTCAGCATCTCCTTTAAACCTATATGTAGCTAGCCGATAAGTCCCAACAATTCTTGAAAATCCGGAAAAATCAGAATGTGAGTGTTTCATCTTTGAGTTATTTGAACCGAGAGACTTATTCTCATTATCGTTGCAGGCTAAGTAATCGTGCTTCAAAGGACTTGGTAGTTTGAGTCGGCATTTCTACATAAACGAATGAAACTGAACTAATTCAACACCAGGAAAAAAAAGAGCAATTACTATGTGAATACACTTCATTTAAATTCTCTGCTTTTATTCAATAGAAATTAGAGTCTTTTTGGTACGGGGTAACGGAATGGATGAGAGAATGAAATGGACGAGCGAATGAAATAGACAAAGAAATGAAATGAACCATTACGATTCCATTGTCTTGTTTGGTTACTTTATTGAAATGGAATACAATTCATTAAAATGACAAAAATGCCCATGCTTCAAATTTTATGAATTTTTACATAATTATTCTATTGAAATTTATAATATGAAAAATAAAATATTTTTAACTCATAAATTTAAAAATCATCCAAAAATTTCTGAATGCAGTTAATTTCTTTTGTGTGTGTTTTCCCTTTTAATATAAGACATAGCTGCAACTTTATCGAAATATAACCATTCATCGAAATTTAGATTCAACACAAATAAATATATGAGTAATATATAAAATCAGTAAACAAAGATAACTTTTGTTTCTTTAATGTGCATGACTTTAGTCATTAAACAAACATATGCCTTTGTTCACGGGGTTTGAGTCATTTTAATATATATTAGTAAAGGGGCAAAATAGTGAATATATATTAAAGGAAAGGGAATCAAAAAATAACAAGGGCTAAGGGAGGAATGAATTTAATAGATTTACAAGGAAAGTGATTCCCTTAGGTAATGGTTGATTTCTTTCTCTTGTTTAACCAAACATTCATTTTTTTATTACCCTTGTATGGGTTATTTCATTCCTTCATCCATTACCTCATACCAAGCACTACCTTATAATATTCAAATGGCCTGACTACATTACACCTTAACTCAAATTGAGAAATCAGGACCAATCAATTAACAACAATTAGCAAGGAGCATAAATTTTATTGCATGACAATAGAATCTTAGGTTTTCACTTGAAATTTACAACTTAACAGTGTCCTAGAAAGTATTACAACTTTTGTTACAATATCAACATCATTCTATTTATTTATGTGATAATCAGTTTCATTCAATAGGAATTTTGAGGGAAAATAAGTACAATCATAATCACTAAACTAAATTTGAATGAGACCTTACCTTGATTCAACTGAGTGGGTTAGATTGGCTGGTCACACACACGATCTAGAATTCTTCCACAGGGCTATATGAATTCAACAAGAGCATAAAAATTGCGAGTCGAGATCAAAGTCTATTGCAGATGACGGATGCACCGGGCGGTGAAGGAATTCATCTATCTATACTAATACTAATACTAATACTAATACTAAATAGATCAAAGAAATTGAACGTCGTAGATGCTTAAGAGGAAACTGATGATTGATTAGACGGCAAACATGTAACTTTTTGGTTTTCAGTTTCATGTTTTGTCCGGGTGAATTATCAATACAAGATTTCTTTTAATTATTCTTTTATATAACTATCAAAGAATGGCAAAAACAACCCTTAACTAAACATTTAATCTTGTTTGCACCCAACTCAATAGACCAAGGACCAATCTGCAATTGTATATTATAATAATAAAATAATCTTTCTTCTTCCTCTCATCCCGTCACACCGTATACGCCCCCCCCCCCCCCCCCCTCCTCTATTGCTTGTTCCTTAATTCTCGTTATAATCCAGGAATTGATCTCACTAAATCGTTTATCATACAAAAATGATCCCACCAACGCTCTAAATTGGGAAAACGAATAAAAAATTTGCAGCTATTATACCTAAACGAATCGCAACTGTTTGTGACTTCAAATCGCTATATAAACACAACGAAATTTCAATTAGTCGTGCACACACCATCTCTGCAACTTCACAATCTAAACCCTAACTCAATTTCACTAATCAAAGCCGTCCATATCGATTTCAAGATCAAGACAGAGCCGAACGTACGAGCTCTTCGTCCTTCGGCTTTCCGTCATCATAGTAGGTAATTAAAATGTGTATTAAATTCGTTGTTAACCCAGAAACGGAACCCCTAAACCAATTTTGACTATCATTGAACGATTAATCCAAATTAGAAACTTAGGGTTTATATTTGAAATGGGTTTTGGTTTGAGTATGTTTATATATTTTCAGAAACGATAATAAACTCTAACTGAAGCACTGGCCTGTTAGCTAGTGCGTTTCACGTTATGACTCTGAACCGGCCCTGGGCGCGGGTTCGACCCTCCCTGGACCCGGTTTTGTTTGTTTTTTTTATATATTGTTTTTAATTTGCTTTAATAATTATAATAATAATATATAAACATTGATTTAACGAAACCGGACCTCGAAAGCGTTATTTTGGCCATGGCTTTGCATATATACATAAACATACATATTATATATATATATATATCGGGGATATTTCAAATGAGAACCCCTTTGAGTTAGTGTAACCACTTACATATGTAACGGACGTAAAAGTTAGTGTAACCACTTATATATTTATTCTCTCTCATACTTTAACTTTTTTGCCATCTTTAGTCTCAACCACATATTCCAATCCATTTAATTAAATGTGTGGCCTAGAATAGAGTTTTTAAGTTCTTACAACTCAACATGGTTCTTAAAAAATCCCTCCCTTATATATACTTTTTACATTTATATATATATATATGGATATTTTTTTTATAATAATTAATATAAATGTTTCATTTAATATATATATATATATATTTAATATCGGTTAGCTATTTATAAAAAATTCATTTATTTAAAAATATTAATACGGATAAATCGTTTACCAAATAATAATAATAATACTAATCTTAATTACAATAAAAATAAATAATGCATCTAAACCCTAAATGACTCCCAAATATCTCAAACCGATTAAATCGCAATAATGGCGTTGATACTAATAATATTCCATCAAATCTCAAATCGTTATGTCTTATTAATTCTTTTCTGCATCTATTAATCGTTAGGGTATCTTTGTTGACGTACCTCGAAAGCTTGAACGTGTTCATCCTCATTTTCTTTTATTATTATCATCTCATCCTCACTAATCCACTCACTAAAGGTAAGTAATTCACATTCCCCTTTTTACCGTTTATATTTTGGGGGCGTTATGCGTTAAACCATTTTCACTACAATTCCACTATTTGCGTATTATGATATTGCTCAATTAGTTATACGTGTGAATGTGACTATGTGTTTAATTTATGTTTTGGTGGTTGGTATCTCATCCTCATCCTCATTAGTACGATCATACGCCGTTGGAGTAACTCGTTATCCATGGGATTCGAGTGAAAAGACAACTTTTATATTATTGTTATATTGTTGTTATGCTAGTTGTAGTATTTCATATTATCGCAAGGAATTGTCATTTTTATATTATATGTATTCAAAAACCGTGATTACTTGCTCAACTTTATGTTGAAAAATTATGTATTTTCCCGCATAGCGCAGGTAGCTATATTGGATGAAGAATCAAGGGATTAAAGAGTAGTTGGACCTTAGGTTGCATGATTAATGAAAGACTATTTATTTCTTTATATTTAATTGTCATGTTTATTTATATGAGACAATGTTTGTGCTTTTGCGTATTCGAATAATATGAATTTAATAATTTAGATATTGACACGTGGATTTATTTTAGTGTCTTTTGAGCTATTATACAATTATGTCACGCCTCGACATATTCCGCCGTAGGTTGGGGTGTGACAGATTGGTATCATAACCGAAGGCTATAAGATAGGTGGTTAGACGCAACGACCTAGTAGCATGGTTAAGGTCCCTATACGTGCACCCTATTTGTTTAAATTTTTGTACATGGCTTAATTTATTTAAATTGTTTATCATATACAATTGTACACGAAAGCACACACTTATTCCGAGGCTATGCCTCAAAATCATCTTTTCAAAATTTTAGGATGATTTTTAAATTAGGAAATTCCTTAAGAATTCCCACCTTTAACTTCCCTTTCCTTGAGGATGATTCGCATAACGGATACGTAGTAACTGTAAGGGGGACACACCTGTACAAACCGATCCCTTGACACCAAGGCTTGCGAGCCTAAGGAAGTGCAATGCGCATACATCTCAATCAACCGTGAGACCTGGTTACCTTCTTGGAAGGTGAGGTGTGAGTGTGAAACTTGTTAGGCCAAAGCGTATCACACCAAACGTTCACGAATCTACTACCTCATTGTGTCAATCGTGGTCATGTGACGATCACATCCTTAATTTATAACCGAATTCACGGTGATACGTGGCTAAACTCGGTGTTTAAATACGTGAATTACCTTACATATAATGTAAGGATAAGTAAGGAAATTATATGAATTGTTAGAGATATGATTGCTTGATTATATTTGAAATGTTTGATTGACTAACTATTTTAATTAGAAACGAGCACAATAGACTCACGAAATGAAGTGTATAGGACACGGAGAGTAAGGTGAGCAGCTAGTCACAGCTGACCACTGTTATTACCTACAACCTTACTATCCTTGTACTAAATAGTTCCTCACGTGATGATGTTTGTGTTTTTCCTTTAGAAATCAAATGGCTGGTGCTAAGACTGCTGGACAAGGAGGATGCAAGGGACGCCGTGGTAGGCCACATGTTAACCGAGTACCCTCCGAAGAACCGATTTTTGAGCTTAGTGAAGACAGAAGCCTAACTGTACGTGAAGAAGAGTATCAGCTCGATCCTGCTATTCAAGCTGTGATTACTCAAGCTGTTTCTGCTGCAGTGAAGAATCTCCAATCTAACAAGTCTACTGAAAGTCTTACTAAGACTGTTGAAAAGACTGGGGAGAGTAGTAAAAATGATACTGAGACTGAGGTTGAGGCATCAAGTGAAGTTCGTTCTGTGAAGATGAATGAGGGTAAGAGAGGCCGAGGTGGTTGGAACTACAGAACCTTCGAAGGTTGTGACCCACCTCAGCTGACTGGTACTGGTGACGCAATCGCTACACTTCAGTGGATAACCGCAATGGATAAGGTTATCCGCATTAGCAAGTGCCGTCCCGACCAAGCTGTGGGCTTCGCTACTCAGTCGTTTGGTGATGAAGCTATGTTCTGGTGGGATACTGTTGAACAGAGAAAATCTGCTGCTGAAATCAAGGCCATGAAGTGGGAGGATCTAGGAGAGATGGTAATGAGGAAGTTCTATGCTGATGCTGAGGTTGAACGGGCAGAGATGAGGTTTCTGAATTTGAAAGCAGGAAAAATGATACACCGTGAGTACACTACCAAGTTTAACCGCATGTCGAGACTTGTGCCTGAGATGGTGAATACCGAAGCAAGGAGAATCAAGTGTTATGTCAGAGGACTTCCCCAGAATGTCCGCACATTGGTTAAGGCGAATAGGCATGCTACTTTTGATTATGCGGTCGAACAGGCGGAAATGGTTTATGATGACTTAGCGGTGGACAAAGTTGTGGTGGAAGGGAAGAAAGACAAGAAGTGGGATAATCAAGGAAAAAGGCACAGTACTCAGCTGTAGAACCCGAGAGACAAGAAACGTAAGGTGTGGGAAAGGAAACCGTGTCAGACGTGTGGGAAAATGCACGGTGGTGAGTACAAATGGGGGAAAGGTACTGATGTCTGTCATAAGTGTGGAAAGGCTCATGGTAGAGAGTGTAAATTGGGATCGAATGCATGCTACAAGTGTGGGAAAGGGGGGCATTATACTCCGGAATGTACTGCTAACCCCGCGTGTTACAAGTGCGGGAATACATGTCACTTTGCGAGAGAGTGTAACGAAGGTGAAACTGGAGGTAGTGGAAAGAGAGATGCTGAGAAGAATAGGCCAAAGACAAGGGCTTACATGCTGACTCAGGATCAAGCCAAGCAGATTCTCGATGTTGTGACATGTACATTTCTAGTAAATGGTATTTCTGTTTCTGTTTTATTCACTCAAGTGCATATAGAAGTTTCGTAGATGTAACATTTTGTAAGCTAGCTAAAATGACATGTAGTCATGTACCTGAAACGTTTATGTTAGAAACGGCTAGTGATGCTTTGGTTAGGATAATGAGAATGATTAAGAACGATAAGATAGAATTAGAGGGACGTGAGTTCCCTGTTACACTTTATGTAATGACCTTAGGAGGGTTCGATGTGGTTTTGGGAATGGATTGGCGGTCTGAGTTTGAGGCTCAGATAGTGTGTAAGAGTATATTGATAAGATTAAAGTCCTTGGATGGTGGTACAGTGACGGTTTATGGTGATAAAGAAAGTTCGGGGCTTAACGTCATTTCGATGATAAAATCCGAGAAAATGTTAAAGCGAGGGTGCGGTGCCTACCCGGCGTATGTTGTCGACGCTTCGGCGGGGGCAAAGGATGTGAAATATGTTCCTATAGTGTGCGACTATCCCGAAGTGTTCCCTGAGGAACTTCCGGGGTTGCCACCAGAACGTGAGGTAGAATTTCAGATTGAGTTAGTATCAGGAGCACAGCCTGTCGCGAAAGCACCTTATCGACTGGCGTCGTCCGAGATGAAAGAACTGATGTCCCAACTGCAAGAACACCTCAACAAAGGTTTCATACGACCGAGTGTTTTCTCGTGGGGCGCACCAGTGTTGTTCTTAAAGAAGAAAGACGGAAGCATGAGAATGTGTATTGACTATCGCAAGCTGAATAAGCTTACGGTGAAGAACAGATATCCGTTGCCACGGATTGACGACTTGTTCGATCAATTACAAGGTGCTAGCTTGTTCTCGCGGATAGACCTTCGATCGGGCTATCATCAATTGAAAGTGAAAGAGGCAGTCATTCCAAAGACAGCTTTCGGACGCGGTATGGACACTACGAGTTCCTCGTAATGTCGTCCGGTCTAATGAATGCTCCCGCGGCATTTATGGAAATGATGAATAGGGTATGTCGGCCAATGTTAGACAAGTCGGTTATCGTTTTCATCGACGATATATTAAAGTCATCATCTTCATTTTTAAAATATTTTGCAATGTCTACACATAATTGAAAAAAAATACTGACTATAACCGAACCGAAACCGAAACCAAAAAAAACCAAAAAATAAAAAATCGAAAACCAAAAAACCAAAACCGAACGGTTTGTATATTATAATAACCGAGGACTTCGGTTTCGATTTTACCTAAAACCGAACCGAACCGTGCTCAGCCCTACAGGGTAGTCCTACGCTCAGCCATTCTGTAAGAATTGCATAAACAGGCATTCAGGGAGATAGGCTTTCAAGAAAACTAATTATTGCAAAATGGCTGGTCATACGGCTGGTTTAACGAGTTTGGTTTATCTACTAATGTTTATTAGATAAAGATAGTGTATTTGAAGTCGAGTAAAACTAGGAGTTAGCTAGGTATTATAAATACTCGATTATGTAATCAGTTTTTAGATGTAGATTTTCTGATTAATTAAAGTGTTTTGGTCAAAAATTAACAACAATGATTTCGTAACCAAATTAGTAATCGGGACTAGGTGCTTGCATGAAATGATCGTAAAAGTGCTTGAACACGAGGATTTGTTGCGAGGAAAAAACCCGTTATCCTTAGGATAACAAGCAAAAAACCCCGGGCGGTGAAAACTATCACCACCGGTTTATTAATAATAAAGGTGATTACAATGGTGGAGCTCAAACTTGATCGTGATTACAGTGAATGCGAGCACTAGTAAGTTCTCGAGTGCTAGAGTGTGTGTTTTATGATCCGTTTTGAGCTCTATTTATACAAAAATATAGCTAACAATATGCCCTATATTTAAGGAAAGTCTTAGACTAAATCAGTCAGCCGTTAATCCCGTTAACCAACACGTTTCCTTTGCTGCCACGATCTAATAACGGCAAGTGCGAGTCTTCAGGAGATCACAACAATAATCTTTGACCTGGTAAACATAGAAAGTAGTAGACAATGTGTTAGTTGTATAACATAATTAGGATACCTGTTACCTTGGAGGATACCGCATCCTTGATTTGCTCTGAATATAATGTTTGCTAAGGATACTGAAAATCTGTGCCCTAACAATTGTCCCCAAATTTAATAGCTGTAGATATAGATTACAGCTGTAAAATTTTCAAATTTTGAATTTTGAATTCCTGTACGTGCGGTGGATCTTTGATACACGTGTCAGCCGTCTTGATGATTCGCCAAACCCTAGGTTGCCCTTATAATTACCCGGATAAATAACATTTCTACCCATCTTCTCTTTTATCCAGGTAACTTCTCTCTTTTCTTTCTTCTGTATCTTTGTGAAATCATGAGTCCAAAGCTTTCATCCTCCAGTATTGAGGATTTTGTGTCTCAGACTCTCCTCGCAAGTCCTGCGAATGAGATATGTATTTTTGGCAACACCGATATCGCAAATCTTTGGTCTCGGGGTTGCTTTCCTGCTGGAACTGTTTTCAGACCATTTTATGCCACTCTTACTTCTGATTTTGTTTCAAAAACCTGGATCTGCTTTCCGTTTTTCCCGTTCAAAATCGGTTTTTCCTATCCGTTTCCTGCTTTTACCACTGAGTTCTTTCTCAGAACTGGTCTCAGTTACGCCCAAACCATGCCCATGGTTTGGAGGACTTTATTTGTTTTGGAGAGACTAATTGCCGACCATGCTCTCGATTTTACCCTCTCAGAGCTTGCTGCTGTTTTCGTATTTCAATCCCGGCTCAAGATGGCTAAAGAGGCGAAGGATGCTGGTCTGGATACTCCCTTCTGGGATGTAGCCAGTTGGGAGAAGCTACTGGCTGAGCTGAATGGGGAAGCGGCAGAGGAGGCTGGTCCGAGCGGAGCAGAGAAGGTTGCTGAGGAGGCAGTTGTCACACCCCGACTAGCACAATGCGGAAGCGTAAAACGGGAATGTAACAGACACCTTTGGTATCAACACATTGTTTATAAAGAAACATTACAAACTAATTTACAATATATTACATTTCTTTGTTCTATCATTGTTTTACAGTCTAGGTGGTACAAACAAAACTATTTCGTTAACTAAACGTTCTTACTACTAACACCCTTGCCTCTATTCACATAGCATCAACCGCACACCTTGGGCAAATAACAGATCACCAAATCATTCCAATTTAGGTACACCTGAAAAGCAGTTTAAAACGGGTTAACTACTAGAGTTGGTGAGTTTCACGAGTTTTAAGAAAACAGTAATGAGTATTCACAAGTCAACACTTGTAATCATGAAATAAGTATGTATGTATGTAAATGATGTAATTATGCTAAGCTACAGTGAAGCCTTGACTGTATGTGCTGCGTGCATCCATTTCCCACGCTCCATCAACCACTGTGGCCCCTTTCCGCCCACAACATGCCCCGGTAGCTATGTCTAACACTACATAGCATGTTTGTATAAATATGGTCATGTGCAAACGGCGCTATGTGACACGGAAACCAGGCCGATTCCGTTTGGGTTTGTCAAACCAATAGTACTATTCACAAGTCACCGGCTCGAAGTTAATCACATGATCGTGGGGACTTTCGTGTGTTAGCACTTAGATAATTCACATCAATACATGTTTCAGGTATGTATATGTAATCAAACATGCTTTTCACCCCAAAAGTTCGTAAAACAGTTTAAAAGTGGGGTCATGAAACTCACGATTTAGTAGATAATCAGTACTGTATCAGCTCGTGGTTTGTTCGGTCCGCTATCAGTAGTTCCTATAATCAATATTATAATAATATTAATATTTTAATATTATTATAATCTCAATACTAAACTAGGCTGTATAACTAATCTGGGTGTAGCTGGAACGCCCAGAAAGTGGCAATAGACTTAGGTTGTGATGTTGTTCAATGTCTAATACTTAAAACTGAACTTCGCTCAGATTCCCGTTTTCCCAGCCGGGCCAAGTTGCTCGTTTACGCGTTCAGAAAACAGTTATGAGAAAATAAGATTGGGTAAATGTATTGGTTAATAACATGATTAAGTTATAAAGAAAGATCACATACTGGGGTCCCGGATTAGCCACGGGGCCCGTTTCCGTTTATTCAGTTTGATTTAAGAAGAAACGCGCACAATCCATCCGGATTGTGCAGGTTTTTCATAGAAAAGTTCGTTTTTACTTAATTAATCCAAAAATATGATTTTTGATCACTCTTGGTGTTTTGATATTCCCGCAGATTCGCTAGTCGCAAACTTGCCGGTTTTTTATAAAAACTGAATTTGTTTAATATTCAAATTAGCATAATTAATTAACCGTTAATCATTAAATTATGAAAATTTAACCACTTATCAATTAAAATATGTATATTTTTATAAAAATATTTCTGGAATTTATTTACTGATTTATTAATTTATAAAAATTCATTTTATCAGCTATATTTCGCCTGAAAATCGTCCGTTTATCCCAAAAAATTTACAAAAATTCCACAAAAATTCCTAAATGCTCAAATCATGTCCCAAATCAACCTGTATCAATTTCAGAATGTAAAAAGTTCGTGCGATATTCTTTTCGGCCCAAATTCGACTATAAAAATTCACACGAACGCATATAAACAAAACACCTTTAAAATTCTCCAAATGATCCCAAAATGCATATGTGATCAAAATACATCAAATCTGAGTTCTCAGAAAATTTTCATAATTTTTGAAGTATTTTAGCTATTTTTCCCAAATAAACGTCCCAATTCGGTAATAAATTCGCCAAATATTCTCGGATGGTCGAAAAATTACCACATTTTAACAGGGACTCATTGACATTGTCCCTGATGTCTCTGCAAAATTTCAAGTCCTAAAAATATGCACATCACAACCTTAACCTAAATAGCCCGTAAGCGAGTGTTTCGTCATTACCTTAGCGGGTTTGGCTCGTTTCCGACTTTTTAATCAAGTTTTCAGGTTCTTGTGCTTCTAAGAAATCTAGGTACAAGTCCTATATCACAAACCAAGAAATTTTTCATCAACATAACAGCCCTTAACTCAGGGTTTCGGCTAATGCACAAAAACGAACTTTTGAACCGTAAAAACGCCGTTTCAACCATTTCATCTGTTTTTATGGCCAAAAAAACTATCAACACAGGTTCCTTACCATTTTTATGATCAAAACATGTTTATGGACCATTTTTAGGATTTTTACGCGGTTAGGAATGATTTTTAGTAATCAAGACATGTTTTTATGGTATTAAACGAGTTTAAACAAGCCGAAAATCGATTATTTAAGACCTCTTTACCTTGTTTTTGCTGGTTTTTGGCTGGAGCATAACTTGTGTCCAGAGTTTTCAAGAAAATGATGTTGAAAATATCTTGGTTTTTGGTGGGGGCTGCTGTTGCGATCGGAGCTCCATGGGTCCATTTTGGGCCCATTTTGGCCCAAGTTTCTGATTTCTCAAGCCCAAATACGAAAATCCCAGTCCAAATTTAGTTCGGGTTCGGTTTTTGGCGCGAAAAACTTATCGGGTGCGTTAAACAACGTGAAAACAAGTGTTTTTCGGCTAGTTTTGTGTAAAATTATAAAAACATACTATATGTTTGTAAAAATCAAAAATATTTTCACGGATCGCTTAAAACATTTCAAATAAGTGTTTGGTAAGTCTTTTTCGGCTTAACGGATGACACAATGCTTGGTTTGTAACTATCTTTCGCGTTTAAATCTATAGCGGGTAGTTAAACGAGCATATTTTCGTTTAACTTGTTTACTATCAAACTAAGACCATATTTCTAATATTTTAGCTTGTATAGATCGTATATCACTTATAGATGGCCCCCCGAGATATCTGGGTCATAACCCGACCCGTTCGGTTAATCGTTCGTTTGTTATGCAAAAGGCGTTTATTTGCTTAATCGGTAAATACGTACTGAGGTGTACCTTGTTTTGGCTCAAATGTCACAGCAGTGGATGTGGCGATCAAGGGAGCGGTGAAGCCTGTTGGTGATGAGGTGCAATTGGGCAGTGATGGCGGTAAAGAAAAAGCTTGAGCCCAATTTTTATGTGTTTATGGTTTGTGATGTTGGGTTGTAATGGTCTGTTGAACAATTTACTTTTTTCTGTCTTGAACAATAGTATGCTTAGGATATTAGGATACATGGGTGGAGGGATCTTGACTTTCCAAGACGAAGCCTATGTTATCTTGACTTTTGAACATCTGGCAATATTCGGGTGGAAGGATCTTGGCTTTTCAAGACGAAACCCGGGTGTTGCCCTTTTAATTTCCTGCACTTATAATTAGTAATGATATGATCTTTTGGCTTTAAGTATCGTGTCTAGTAACTTGTAAGTTTTAGTTGGAATATTACATGTCTTTAATTTTTTGAAATAAGTTATGTCGAGGATAATGTATCTTGAAAACATTATCTTAAATATTTATAGTTTTAGAAAATATATCTCTAAGACATTTTGTCAAGATATCTTAAGGATCATATATCCTGAACGTGAAATACTTTTATGTTTTCATCAAACATAATCAAAAGACTTGTTAGGATTTGAAAATATCTTAAAGACAATAAATCATTATGCCTTGTGTGAGTCATCACAATCAAACCAAAAGATCATACTTTGAAATATAAATCGAGTAATAAGACTAAGTATAAAGAGTACCTTCGTGGAGATTATTTATAAATCTAGTTAGCTTACATATGATGTTCCCAATTGTCGAGCTTTTTGGGGTGTCACGTTTCTGGAGTTTTACTAAGTCAAAAACAACTTAGTAACCTTCATAGATTTAGCGATCTGTCAAGACAAAGTTAGATAATTCTGGCGACAAGGCCCATTAACTGGCGATAAAGCCTTTTTACTGGCGACTAGGCCTTTACTTTAGAGACATGAAAATGTCTTAACTTGAGATAAAACTGGGGAAGATCCCAAGCGCATGGGCATGATTATGCCAAGACTTTAGATAACACAAACGTGTTATAAACCTTAGATAACATGAAAATTTTATAAACTGTTTGTGTGACACGTCTGCCACTTATCATAAGGATTCGGTATATAGCCAACAACAGACGGATTGTCAGCTGATCTGGTCAGCCTGCCTCGAACTATACCCGAATCATCGTGCGCTCCAGGCGTCGTTAGAAAGGTGAAGACCTTTAAACCTTTTGAGATATCCGGGATATCATATTCGTGCGCCCCTGGCGTTTGTTGGAAAGGTGAAGACCTTTAAACCTTATGGGATATCAGGGATATCATATTCGTGTGGGAGGTGATCAGCCTCTGACTGTTGTCGAGATAACGTATCCTTAGGATAACCGCAAAGCACTAAACTCTTGATGAGGGGTGGGTGTTAGCCTGGCTAACACCCCTCCGATGCTTAAGTCAGTAAACTTGATTTAGGGATAATAAAGTTAAAAAATGTAAGAATAGATAAGGAAACATACCTTCATCTTGAGGATACCAATATACCAGTTAAGTATACTAACAAAAATACGCCTTGAGGTGGATAGCATTCCAAGCTCTTGGTATAGGAACACCTTCCATGGTGATTAACATGTAGGCCCCTTTTCCTGCCTCCGAATCTATCAGGTAAGGACCTTCCCACTTCGGAGCTAGCTTTCCATCTGTTGGGTTAGTGGTATTCTGAAATGCTTTTCTTAGCACCATGTCACCTATTTGGAATCTTCGAATCCTGATATTCTTGTTGTAGGACTTGGCTATTCTTTGTTGGTATGTTGTCATTCTGATCCTGGCGAGATCCCTGAGTTCATCGATGGTATCCAGGTCTTCGGTAAGATTTTGTTTGTTGGACTCAGTATCCTGGATGCTGGTTCTAGCTGTGGGGATCACCATCTCTGTAGGGATAACAGCTTCGGCCCCAAACACCAAGGAGAAAGGTGTTTGTCCCGTTGCATTTTTCGAAGTGGTTCTATCAGCCCAAAGAACAAATGGTAGTTCTTCTGCCCATTTTCCTTTCTTGGATCCCAATTTCTTCTTCAGATTGTTGATGATGATCTTGTTACTGGATTCTGCTTGACCGTTAGCTTGAGGATGTACTGGAGTTGAAGTCACCATCTTGATTCCCCAACTTTCACAAAAGTTGGTTGTTTTACTACTGATGAACTGTGAGCCATTATCACAAACAATCTCCGCCGGGATACCAAATCTTATCAGGATATTGCGTTTGATGAATGATATCATCCCTTTTCTTTTATTTGAACGAATGCCTCTGCTTCGATCCACTTGGAGAAGTAATATGTCATGGCTAGCATAAAGACTTTTCCACCAGGAGCCTCGGGCAGCTTTCCCACAATATCCATTCCCCATTTCATAAATGGCCATGGGAAGATGATAGAATATAATGGTTCAGCTGGTTGATGTAATATGTTGCTGCGTCTTTGGCAAGCATCACACTTCTTGGAGAAATCCATTGCATCTCTCTTCATTGTTGGCCAGAAGCAGCCTGTCCTTAGTATCTTGGATGCTAAGGCTCTGCCCCCAGTGTGGTTTCCACAATCGCCTTCATGTATGTCTTTGAGAACTTCTTGTGCTTCTTGATATTCCAAGCATCTCAAGTATGGACCTGCAAGTGATTTTCTATATAATACATTATTTAGGATAATATACTGGGTTACCTTCATTCGGAATGCTCTGGGATTTTTTCCTTCTGGGATCTCGTTATCCTGAAGATACCATATTATGGGATTGGTCCAAGATGTTGGATTATCCTTGGAATTTGAAGTTTCTAAGATTTTGAGGTTCTCCCTTGTTGCTGGAGTCAAGATATGCACGATATGTATCTTGACATCTCCTGGTATCTTGAGAGCTGATGCCAAGTTTGCTAAGGCATCTGCTTCAGTGTTCTCTTCCCTTGGTACCTGCACTATGTCAAATGTTTCGAAACACATAGCTAATTGCTTAACTGTTTCTAAATATTTTGCTAAGTTTTCTGCATTCGCTGCATAAGAGCCATTGAAGTGGTTAGCTAATAACAAATAATCAACGTAAACTTGAAGATACCTAACCTTCATATCCTTAGCCAATTGCAAACCAGCTATTTAGGCCTCATATTCAGCCTCATTATTCGTAGCCTGAAATTCACAAGATATAGATAGAGGTATTATGTCCCCCTGTGGCGATTTTAGCAGGATACCTATACCTGTTCCTCTTATGTTGGAAGCACCATCGGTATGCAAAGTCCAACTTTCCTTGACGTTCAATTGTTGAACTTCAAGTATATCTTGGCTACAATCAGCCACAAAGTTGGCAAGTGCCTGAGATTTGATGGCTGTTCTTGGCTCATACAAGATATTGTATGCACTAAGTTTCACAGCCATTTTGCCATCCTACCTGACATTTCTGGTTTTCTCAAAACAGCTTTAATAGGATAGTTAGTTTTTACATGTATAGCATGAGTTTCAAAGTAATGTTTTAGTTTAGTTGAAGCCATTATAAGTGCTAAAATTAACTTTCAAGATAAGAATACCTGGATTCAGCATCTAGTAGACTTTTACTTACATAATATATTGGATGTTGTTGACCTTCATGATCTTTGACCAAGACGGCACTGATTGCACTCCTAGAAACGGCTAAGTATAGGGATAATGGTTCACCATCAACTAGCTTCATTAGGAGTGGTGCTGAGGATAAGTATTCCTTCAGGGATACCAATGCCCTTTCTTGCTTTTCTCCCCATTCGAACCTTTGATTCTTCCTTAGGATATCATAGAAGTCTTTACACTTCTCTGAAGATCTCGAGATGAATCTGTTGAGAGCAACTATTCTCCCGGTCAACCTTTGGACATCTTTGACATTTCTTGGTGATTTGATATCCAGGATAGCCTTGATATGCTCTGGGCTTGCTTCTATTCCTCTCTTGGTGACCATGTATCCCAGGAATTTTCCTACTTTGACCCCAAAGTGACACTTGGCTGGATTCAACTTCATATTGTATTCGTCCAGGATATCAAATGTTGTCGCCAAGTCTTTGAGATGATCCTCAGCCTTCTTCGACTTTACCACCATGTCAATAATGTAGACTTCCATCGTGTCCCCCAGTTGGTCTTTGAACATCATGTTGACGAGGCTTTGGTACGTTGCACCTGCATTTTTAAGTCCAAAAGGCATTGCAGTATAACAGTATATACCTGTGGGAGTCATGAAGGCCGTGTCTTCTTGATCTGAAGGCTCCATTTGAATCTGTTGAAATCCTGAGGATGCGTCCATGAATGTTAGCAGCTCGTGGCCAGCAGTTGCATCCACCATTGAGTCAATGTGCGGGATTAGTAATGGGTTTTTTGGACAGGCCTTATTCAGGTCTGTGAAGTCCACACACACTCTCTATTTTCCATTGTTCTTCTGGACAACAACTAGATTGGCCAACCATCTAAGATATTGGACTTCTCTTATCATCTTGGTTTTGAGCAGCTTCTGCATCTCTTCTTGTATGATAGTGTTTCTCTCAGGAGCAAACTTCCTTCGCTTTTGATGTATTGACCTGAAAGATTTGTCTATACCAAGTTTATGAGTGATTATAGATTTAGATATACCTGTAATATCTTCATGTTTCCAGGCGAACATAGAAGCTCTTTTCTTTAGAAAGGATATCAATTCCATCTCAATATCCTCAGGAATACTTGATCCTAACAATACTTTGACTTCAGTATCCTAAGGATCCAAAGATACTTCCTTTACATCCTGCTCTCTTGCTTGCAGGACCTTCCCTGGTTGTTGCTGTAATTGCTATGCTTGAGTAGGCTTTGTAGTCCACTTCATTGATGAAGCATAACATTCCTTGGCATCTTGTTGATCACTCTCAATTTTGATGACTCCCCAAGGACTTGGGAGTTTCATACACTGATGGTAGGTTGAGGGTACTGCCTTCATGCTGTGGCTCCAGGGCCTGCCTAAAATCACATTACAACAAGATAAAGAGTCAATAACGCAAAACTTTTGTAGGGAGTTAGTTCCCTCAATATATATTGGAAGTTTTATTTCTCCCAAGGTGTTCTTGGTTTTGCCACTGAATCCGACAAGAACTGAGGGTTTCGGGATAATCTCTGTTTCTGGGATATCCATTTTCTTCAATGCATCCATCTGGATAATGTTTACAGAGCTTCCTCCATCAACGAGTATCCTGCGCACAAAACAGTTAGCTATACATAAAGTGATTACCAAACCGTCGTGGTTGGGATCCACAAGGCCACATCTATCCTCCTCATCGAAGGATATCATCCTTTGAGTTGTCAATGTGGAAGTACGGAGAGGTCTTTCTCTGTTGTCTATCTTCGTTTATCTGGAATGTTTCTTGGCTGCTGAATACGAGGTCCTGCAGATGTCAGATCCTCCAGAGATAAAGGATACCACCTTAGCCCCGAGTGGTGGAGAAGGTGCCCTTTCAGGTATCTTGACAGGATCCTTACTGTTGTTCTTATTTCTTCCAAATAGTTCCTTCAGGTGTCCCTTACTGAGAAGGTATCCTATCTCCTTCCGGAGTGCTATACAATCGTCTGTTCAATGGCCAAAGTCTTCATGGAATGCACACCATTTCGACTTGTCTTTGTTGGATCCAGGCTTCTCGTTCTTTTTAGGCCATTTAGCCTTGTCACCTAAATCCTGCATGGCACAAATCACACCACCAATATCAAGGTTAAAGCAATATTCGGATATTTTAGGATATTCTTCGTCGTCTTCGTCTTCTTCCAAAGCGTTGATCTTGGGATTATCCTGCTTGGAGTAAGGCTTCGGCCTAAAGAACTTTTGTGGAGAGTCTGATTTCCTGTTGGTAGACTCATATTTTGGGACCCCTAAACCTCCATGAGCCTTCTTATCATCTTCCAGCCGGATGTATGTCAACGCCCTGTTTCTGACCTCATCCAGATTCCTGCATGGAGTCATGACGAAGTCGTCGTAGAAAGGAGAATCCTTCCTAAGTCCCATCTTAAAGGCTTCAACAGCAGCTACCATATCAAGATTGGGGATTTCCAAAGCTTCCCTGCTAAATCTGATTATGTAATCCTTTAGGGATTCATTGTTATGCTGAACAATTCTATATAGATCACCTGTCATTTTCTCAAAAGATCTACTACACGAAAACTGATTATTAAACAAGTTAATTAAATGAGCAGAGGAAGTGATAGTGTTGGAAGGAATACTTAGTAACCATTTGAGGGTCGGCCTTGTTAGTGTTGAACCAAACCCTTTACATAGATAGGCTTCTTTGATTTCAGCAGGGATAGGGTTGACCTCCATCCTTTCTCTGTATTGAGCTACATGTTCCTCAGGATCCGTAGTGCCGTCGTAAAGTTTCATGTTGGGCGTCTGGAATTTCCTGGGGATCTCCACGTCGCATATGGGCCAAGTGAACCTGGAAAGTTTGTGACTGCCCGCCGGGACTTCAGCTATGAGACGGATTATCCCGGGGATACTGGAAATCATATCTTTCATCTTCTGTAATTCCCTGGCTATATCGGGGGATATCCCCTTGTCCTGCACCGATCCACGGTTAGTGTATAAATTAGAATTAAGTAAACTGTTACCAGGATCTTGGTTAGGTCTCTGGTATCCTGAGCGGGTGGTTAATTCCTCCGATGATGGTATCCTCTGGATAAGGTGGTGCCTGCATAGGGATGTCATCTCCAACATACACTTCTGAGGACACCATAGGGGATCCTGATGAGAATATGCCGGCTGGCATGGTTGAGCGAGGCTGCATGTTGACGGATCCTGGCCTCGTTGGTCTGGGTAACTCCGAGGATACCGAAGAAAAAGCTCCCTAGTATCCTAATTGCTGCTGCGATTGAATCCTTGCTGATTGTGTCCCCAAGGATCCGGGATTCTGAAGGATAGAAGACCCTGGGAGAATCAAAATCAAGGACCCTGGGCATGATTGGAGTGGCCTCCTGCCTTGGTTTCTTTTTGATTCCTTCAATCTCCTTGAATAGCCTTGAGTTGGTCTTCTCTTGCTGCTCCATGTGCGTTTTGACCCATTTCATCAAAGCAAAAATATCATTGTTAGAAATAACCGGGTCTACCCGTGTAGAGGATCCAGCGAATGTTAGAAGTTCTCCTCTGGGTTGAGTATTTTTCTTCGGCAGTGGTGGAGGTCCTGGGTTGACACTTGAAGCAGTAGTGACCACTGGAGCAAATACTGAACTAGTTTTTGGTTGTGAGGCCATTGCAAAGAGAATGAAGGTGGATGAAATAAACGGATTTAATGGGTTAAAGCACCGTTAGCCCCACAGTGGGCGCCAAATTGTTTTGGTCAAAAATTAACAAAAATGATTTCGTAACCAAATTAGTAATCGGGACTAGGTGCTTGCATGAAATGATCGTAAAAGTGCTTGAACACGAGGATTTGTTGCGAGGAAAAAACCCGTTATCCTTAGGATAACAAGCAAAAAACCCTGGGCAGTGAAAACTATCACCACCGGTTTATTAATAATAAAGGTGATTACAATGGTGGAGCTCAAAGTTAATCGTGATTACATTGAATGCGAGTACTAGTAAGTTCTCGAGTGCTAGAGTGTGTGTTTTATGATCCGTTTTGAGCTCTATTTAAACAAAAATATAGCTAACAATATGCCCTATATTTAAGGAAAGTCTTAGACTAAATCAGTCAGCCGTTAATCCCGTTAACCAACACGTTTCCTTTGCTGCCACGATCTAATAACGGCAGGTGCGAGTCTTCAGGAGATCACAACAATAATCTGTGACCTGGTAAACATAGAAAGTAGTAGACAATTTATTAGTTGTATAACATAATTAGGATACCTGTTACCTTGGAGGATACCGCATCCTTGATTTGCTGTGAATATAATGTTTGCTGAGGATACTGAAAATCCGTGCCCTAACAAAAAGTATCTGCAAGTTTGGCAATTCTGTTTTTGTTTTACTTCTAATTACCGATTCGCCACTTGAACCATATTGTCCTTTTGTATTAGTAGATTAAATATGTGTTGGTGTATTGTTAGTTAAATTCTAGCTGGAATATTATGGATTTGGAACTATGACCCGGGTTTGAAAAAATTAAGTATCTTCTTTTTCAAATTCTTATATTGTTGTTTTTATTTTTTAACCATGCATAACACGACTCTAACCTAGTATTCTATAAAGCAATATATAAAAGGTTAAAAAACAAGAACGTCATAAACAAAGAAATTAATAAATAAATTTATTTAGTTTAAGGGAGTTATTTGAACATTTGTATTCCAAAATACAAACATAAATCAACCTCCCCGAGGCTCAAACCCACGTCTCACGTGTTGTAACCTAACAGTCTTACAATCACACAATTTGTATTTTTTGTTTAAATAATCCTTTGTGTTGGTATATAAACAAGCTCTCTCAAACACTCAAATCATCACGCGCGCTAACAAACTGATCAGGAGTTACGGTGAACTTTTGAAGAGAAAGGAAAAGAAAGTAGGAGGAATCAAGATGAAAATGATGCTCCATAGTTTTTTAAAGGAAAAGAAAAGGGGAAGAAAATGAAGGTATTTGATTTCTTTCCAAATCGGACGGAATAGGAGAGAGTGGAAAAGAAAAGGAGTTCCAATTATCATATTGCCCTCATTTTCTTCGTATTAGGTCACATGTTTCATTCCAATCATCAAAGTACTCAACCCACATGCCACGCCTGCTTCTCAACGTCCATTCTGCTCTTATCATGTATTTTTAAGTTAGCATTTTTTTTCTAAATCTGATTGTTTAAGTTCAGTGTTTGTGGTTATGATAGGTAGATTGAACTTGTGTTGTGGTTCAGATTTGGATTGTAATTACGTTTCTAGGATATTTGTGTAGATGATTTTGTGCAATTAGGATTGAAATTAGGGGTGACTGGTGGCTAGGGTTGATGTATTTAGTTGAAATTGAAATTTACATGTGCGCTATTATTAATTAATAATTCTGTTTTTGTTTGATTTTGATTCTCGTTAGTTGATGCTTGGTATTTATGATTTGTGATGTGTTCGACAGTTATATCTATAGTGTTTTCTCTTAAAGTTACGGGTCCGATGGGCGGGGTAACGGGCGGGGTTGTGTTGAACCTTTTAACACTTGTTATCCACTCGTTTAAAGTCAATGTAAATAAGTGTCAAAAGGCATGCATGCACCATCATCGACTATCAGAAGAAGCTTGTCGTGCCATCTCAGAACTCTATAACAAAGGCAGTGAATATTAACCACAATTAAGTTGTGTAGCAGCTAATTATGAACAAAAATTAAAACATCAAAAGTTGAAGTATGGTTTCTGCATTAGCATTATGTGGTTTAAAATTCCATGACGAAATCATAAGATGTTGCATGACGAAAATTCTTACGTTGCAAATTCACATGGAAACAACTAGATAGGATCAAAAGATAGAATTAAGTAAAATAGTGAAAATAATATCAATCCATCCATATCTCTAATTTATAACTTCATTACAAAGGAACTAACTATAAATACATGGGTAGAAACCTTCAAACATTCACATAATATATCCCCGACACTAAATTCCGGCAACGGGTAACATTTCAGGGAAACCGAAACACATCCAAACACCAAAATAATACTCTTGTTCTCTCTCTCCAATCTATAGCCAACACATAACGTCCTCTGAACCCCCGCAACCCAACCGACGCAACCGACGTTCATCAGCAACTCGTTATTCGTCCCTAATATAAGGTAACAACGTACACTTATATTTACTTTTACTTATAGGCGTGCATGTATATATATATATACAAACATACAGACTGAAGAGGTATGTACCCGCCTCAACACCAAGCAAGGCGGGTCAACCCACAAGATAAAAACATTATGAAGGCACAAAGCCAAAACCCAGGCTCATCGCGCATACAAAACATGCTCGGGCATCATATGCTCGCGCATCACATATGCGCGCGGCGCATATCGCATGCTCTTGCACATCACATATGCTCGCGCGTCACATATGCGCGTGGCGCACCAGCGCGCGGCGCATATCACACGCTCGTGCATATCACACCTGCGCATGAAATATCTGCGCGTGAGAATAAAAAGAAGACTTCGCGCATTCTCAGGATGGGCGCATATCACACGTACACATAATCAACCTCGTCCTTATCCAAAACAGGATCAGGGCAACCTTGATTGTGCACGTCAGACACTCTTCTAGAAGGCATCTTTTTAAGGAGTAAGAATATGCTGATGTTGACAGCTGCCAAATGAAAGGTCGACAACTCAGCATGACACATGTGCTACCACATGATTACAACCAACGAGAAAGCGCCAGATGTCCCAGAGGACACGTGGCGCAGTGCGATTGGAGGAGGCCAACGAGGCTGAGCCCAGCCAGTGGAAACCCTAGCACTATAAATACAGCATCAACTCCACTTTGATGACACATTCATTCACACTCAATCATTGACAGTTACAAGCAGTGATATCACATTCAATCATATTGAATTATATTCACTCACAGTCAGTTACAGAAAACACACAGTCACACAATCAAGAGTATTCAGCGATTCAGCAATACTCTAGAGATTTCACTGACTCACACTTTATTATCTTCTCCACAAAGATACTGATTCTCACGCCGGAGGGTTACCCCAAAGAGGACCCCTCTGTCCCTTTCTGAGGGGTAAGTAACGGCGCTGTTCATTTTGTAGGTGGAAGAACACGGATTCAAAGGAACCATCGGTGAAACAGTTTAATCATACCCGAGGAAAGTAGATCTGCTACCAGTGAGTAGATCCACGTTTCTTCATTGGCGCCATCCACGGTTACAAACGGCAATCAGATCTCATCCAGATCTACAAAAAAAAATCAATCACCATGGTTTCTGGAGTTCGTAACGTTGATCAAGCTCTGGAGGATATTGAACGTGAGGGTGTTAACGACGGACAGCAGGTTCTGAGGGTTCCGCGTGATTCTACGCGTACCACCAGCAACCGTCCCTTCGTCACAACCCCTCACGGCCAGACTGAAACTCCTCCAGACGATCACACGTTACAAAATATGGCCGGCGCGAAGCTGAAAGGACCAATGGGTCCAGAAAATGAAGCAAATGATCCGAATGAATGGCTCATAAACGAGCAGCGGCGTCTGATTGAAAAGTACAACGACATGGTCAAGCAGAAGAAGCTAGCCGACCAAGCACAAAGGCAAGCTTTTGATAAGCAGACTACAAAGAGGCCGCGCGCGCCGGAAGAGGGACATTCTGTTCACACTGCACACACTGAGTTCAGTGATGAAGAAGTGCATAGCATGAGGAAGACACGGGATACTCATGCAGGAGGCTCACAGCTTCGCGCGCCTGTAAACATGGCGCCTGGAGCCAGAGCAGATCTGGATCTGCACATGCCGTACAGCCCACCGATCAGAGGGCAAGTGGACGTAACCACGCCCTATAGACCAGCCATCCTGGTAAAACACTCAAAGTTTACTGCGCGCATCGCGCAGGCTCCCATCCAGCACAAGACAAAGATGCCAAGTGGTCTGGGCAAATATGATGGCACAACAGATCCAGATGACTTTTTGCAAGGTTTCTATAACACGGGAAACCTAGAGAGCTGGACGATGCCAACATGGTGTCATATGTTTGCTCGCTGCCTCACGGGCGCAGCGCGGGTATGGTTCGAGAGCTTGCCGACAGGGCAAATTGATGGGTTCGAGGAACTATTAGAAAAGTTCCAAGCCCACTTCGTACAGCAGCGCAGGCACACGCGCGATCCTGATGACATCATGCACTGCATACGCAGGAATGATGAAACGATTGAAGATTACATCACTCGTTTCAATCAGGAATCCATGGCAATCGGGGGCATAACTGAGCAGCTCCTGCGCGCGGCCTTTATACAAGGCGCGCGCAGTGACCAACTCCGCCGGGCTCTTGTAAGCAAAGATGGTATGCCCACCACGTGGGCCAAGTTAATGGAGGCATCGCGAGTTTTCGCGAGAAATGAGAAACAGATTGCCCAAGATAGGGCAAGAGAAAGAGCGCATCAGGCAGAATCACCGCGCAGCAAAGATAAGAGGCCCAAACAGAACTCTGTATGGTCCAGGTTGCAGCCAACAAGTTTTTCTTCCGCGGAAAAACAAGCGCAACCAACCTCACCACAGCCCCAAAAAGAAGTTCGTAATCGCGGGGAGGGTGACAAGAGGGAGGGCGGCAGAGATCCTAGCAGACCTTTGCCAAGAATATGGACGCCCCTCACTAAAACACCTTCACAGGTGTTAAGTACTGAGAATGTCCAATTCAAGCCCCCCAAACAACTACACTACAAGGGACCGCAAAACAGTGGCAAATATTGTGAATTTCACAGGTCCCCGGGCCACAACACCGACGCATGCCATCATTTAAAGGATGCGATCGAGAAGGATGTAAAGTCGGGCAGGCTGGCTCACTTGGTAAAAAACCAAAGAATAGAAGATGAGCAACCGGAGGGAGCCTCTGCCAGCAAGAAGTACAAAAGAATCTGTGTGGCTGAGGGGGGACGACAAGGGCAGACGTCAAGAAAGAGAAGCGCGCAAATCCACGGAGATTGGCGCGAGCAGCAAGTCATCTTCCCAAGAATCAGTGGAGGCCCTTCAATAAGCAGTCCTCTCGTCATTACCACACACATTGCTCATTACGAAGTGTCAAAGGTCCTGGTGGACACTGGAAGCGAATCTGACATTATGTATGAGCAGTGTTTCAGAAAGTTAGACCCGGCAGACCAAGCGCGGCTCGAAATTGTGAACGCACCAATCTGTGGTGTCTCAAATGAAATCATACATCCCCTAGGCCAGATTCAGTTTGAACTAACTATGGGGGATGATGAGCACAAGCGAGCCGAAGTTGTCAACTTCTTGGTCTTGCCCACCACGTCATGCCACAATATGATCCTGGGTAGGGGAACGATTGCCCAATTTAATGCTGTACCGTCGCCAGCGCACGGCGCATTGGGGATCCCTACACCAACAGGCGTAGCATTTGTTTACCGCGATCATTTGTGCGCAGTGACAAGCACGCCGCGGGAAGGGAGAATGAAACTTACAATGGCTGACAATGCGCCAGAGAAGTGGATTTTAAACCCAAAATTCCCAGAGCAAACGGTCACAATTGGCGCTACCATTTCAGACGAAACGAGATTGAGAATGAAAAAGTTGCTCACAAAATACACGTCAGTTTTCGCGTGGCAACACTCCGATATGACGGGGGTCCCGCGAGACTTGGCGCAACATTCTCTTAACACGTTTAAGTCGGTGGAGCCAATTGCACAGAAAAAGAGAATCATGGGGGATGAAAAGGCGAAGGCCATGAATGAGCAAGTGGAGGACCTGTTGCGCGCAAACATCATCCGCCCAATTCGATACCAGACATGGGTAGCCAATCCTGTGATGGTAAAGAAAAGCAACGGGTCATGGAGAATGTGTATTGACTTCAAGGATCTCAACAAAGCATGTCCGAAAGATTGTTACCCCCTCCCAAACATCGACGCAAAGGTGGACTCCGTGGCGCCATTCAAGCTCAAATGTTTCCTGGATGCCTACAAAGGCTATCACCAGATTCAAATGGCACCACAGGATGAAGACAAGACGGCCTTCAGAACCGACAAGGGTGTTTTTTGTTACACAAAAATGCCCTTTGGTTTAAAGAATGCGGGCGCAACCTATCAGAGACTTATGGATTCGGTTTTCAGTGAACAAATCGGAAGAAATCTAGAAGTCTACGTCGATGATTTGGTGATCAAGAGCAGGGAGGAGAGACAAATGCTCAAAGACATCGAGGAAACTCTTCAGCGCCTAACGGAGGTTAACATGAAGCTCAACCCGAGCAAATGTACTTTCGGCGCAGAAGAGGGGAAATTTCTTGGTGTAATGGTCACTAAGGATGGTTTCAAGGTGAACCCTGAAAAGGTGGAAGCCATCCTTGACATGCCTTCACCATCCACCATGAAAGAGGTTCAGAAGCTGAATGGTAGATTGGTGTCAATCAACAGGTTCCTAGCGAACCACGCCAGCAAATCTACTCCATTCGTTAACACCTTGAGGAACTGTTTGAAGAAGAGCCAATTCAAGTGGACGCCTGAGGCTGAGCAAGCTTTCACTGAGATAAAAGAATGTCTCATTAAATTGCCAGCGCTCACAGCTCCACTTCCTGGCGAGACCCTTACATTGTACCTGTCAGCTGGAGACCGCGCGATCGGCGCAGTATTATTGGTGGATCGCAAGGGGATACAAACGCCGATATACTATGTGAGTCGGGTGCTCACAGACCCTGAGACGCGCTATTCCATCATGGAAAAGTTAGTTTTGTCACTAACACACGCGTCGCGCAAGCTCCATAGATACTTCAATGGTCATCCTATTGAAGTTCTGACTGGTTACAACATCCAGCAAGTCTTGCGACGCCCCGCGCTCTCCGGAAGGCTGACAAAGTGGGCGCTGGAATTAGGTGAACACACGATCACTTATAAGCCCCGTCCAGCGATAAAGGGTCAAGTTTTGGCGGATTTCATCACGGAAATCCCAGACGGAAAGATTGAAGAAGCTCAGCGCGAGGTAGATCCTCCGCGAGCAAATGATGAAGAAGATGTTTGGAGGCTATTCACTGATGGAGCCTCCAACAGCGAAGGGTCCGGCGCAGGCCTCAAACTGATGGACCCTGATAATCGTGAATATACTTATGCTATCAGGTTGGACTTCAAGAGTACCAACAATGAGGCTGAGTATGAAGCCCTGCTGGCTGGTCTGCGCATCGCGCGCAAGTTTGGGGTTAAAAGACTAGAGGCGCATGTTGATTCTTACTTGGTAGCTGCTCAGGTCAACGGCCTATATGACGCCAAGGAGAACACAATGCCTCTGTATCTAGAGCAGGCAAAAAAGCTCGTTGAGCAGTTTGACTTCTTCAGAATCATACACATCTCGCGCAGCGAAAACAAGTCCGCTGACGCGTTGAGTAAAATGGCATCAACTAATTTTGATCACTTTGGCAAAGATGTCAGGGTGGAGGTAATGAGCAGCCCGTCAGTGCAAACGCAATCGGTCCTTGTAATTCATACAACCCCTTCATCCTGGATAACTCCAATAACAGAATTCCTGATGAAGGGGAAGTTACCGGACGATCGCGCACAGGCGAGAAAGATAAGACACAAGGCACAGAACTATGAATTACTTGATGGTACATTATATCGGCGCTCTTATCTTGGACCGCTCATGAAGTGCCTGGATGCTGAAGAAGCAACCTATGTGATTAGGGAGATTCATGAAGGAATCTGTGGAATTCACGCTGGCCCGCGCATGGTGGTTGCCAAGGCGATGAGCTCAGGCTACTATTGGCCAGGCATGTACTTGGATGCGCTAAAAGAAATCCAAAAATGCAAGGCATGTCAGAGCTACGCGCCAAACACCATGCGTCCAAAGAACAACTTGATTCCAGTCACCTCCGCATGGCCTTTCCACAAATGGGCCATTGATATTGTGGGGCCCCTGCCGCAAGCGCAAGGGCGAGTGAAATTTTTGGTAGTGGCGATAGACTATTTCACAAAATGGGTTGAGGCCAAGCCACTAGCAAAAATCACAGCTGAGGCGATGAAGCAATTTATCTGGAGCCACATCATTTGCCGTTTTGGCCTTCCCATGGAAATTGTGAGCGACAATGGCAAACAATTCACTGACAGGAAGATATCAAGCTGGCTCAGAGAATTGCACATCAACCAAATCTTCACATCCGTCTACCACCCTCAGGGGAATGGTCAAGTGGAGCGCGCGAATCAAAGTTTGCTAAATGGGCTGAAGAAAAGGTTGGAGGGAGAATCCCATTCTTGGGTCGAAGAGTTACCTAATGTCCTGTGGGCGCACAGGACATTAAGCAAAACTAGCAATGGCGAATCCCCGTTCAGCCTAACCTATGGGACAGTGGCTATGATTCCAGCAGAAATTGGATGCCCATCCCATAGGGTACTCATGATGAGCAAAACTGATAACGAGCGCGAAAGAAGATTGGACCTTAACTTGCTTGAAGGGCGCAGAGAAGCGGCTATCATTAATGAAGCCAGATACAAGAAAAAGCTGGAAAAATATTATAATAGCGCGTTAAAGAATGCCACTTCAAGAAAAATGATTTTGTCCTTCGAAACAATGAAGCTAGTCGCGCAATACCCCCAGGAAAAATGTCCCCCAATTGGGAGGGACCTTATCAAATTTCAGAAGATTTGGGGAAAGGCGCGTACGCTTTAAAAGATTTGAATGGAAAAAAGATACCGCGCTCGTGGAACGCGGCACAACTTAGAAAATGCTTCATGTAAAAGTTCAAATTTGTAATCAAGGCTTTTAAGCCATCATGAATGATGATTCGCGCTATCTTTCAATATTTGTCGCGCTATCTTTCAATATTTGTTCTATTACCTTTGCATACATGTTTCACACTTCCTTTATTAAATTGGAACAATATGACAACACTATATTGACTTCAAAACAAAATAAAGCGAAGTAAAACATACATGCGCGAGCCTTAGCTCAAACGCGTTAACGAGTCTTAACTCTAAAACGTCAGGGCCTTAGCCCAAACTTACGAGCCTTAGCTCAAACACGTTAATGAGTCTTAACTCTAAAAACGTCAGGGCCTTAGCCCAAAACAAAGAGCCTTAGCTCAAAACACTCACAAACATCCATCTTACATCCCGCACAGCCTGATCATAAAAATCCTTAAACACAACTAAGGCAAAGTACATGCCATATCATGTTAAGGTCTCAGGTCGAGGCCACGCGCGGAATCATAGTGGATATCTGAGTAACACAAGCTGACATGTAATGGCTAAACTCATACTTCCATACCGCGCGACAACGACGCGCGAAAGAAAAAAAAAAAAAAAAAAAAAAAAAAAAAAAAATAACGAAAAGTTAGCGCGCATGTCAGCATGAGCAAGATACTGCCAGAACCACAAACAAAATAGAACAGAGGTTAAGTGAATAATTTCCATACAACCTTGTTCTTATTTTAACGTGCAAGCATATCTTATATCTATACAACCAAACATGAAGAGATGAATGGAAATGCGCAAGATATGAAAAGGAGAGAACAAGTTTCATTCCATTGGATCGAAATTTACAAGTATGATGAGTTACAAATTACAAGTATAAAAAATAAATACACAAAATTTGATGAAGGGCTTCTCAAGTCTCCACGTCGACGTCAGCCGCTTCATCACCCTCATCATCTCCCGCAGCATCTGGCGCGGTCTGCTCCTCATCCCCGAACTGACCATAGTCAAGTTCTTCCTCCTCATTGGAGTCTTCGATCACAACGGTGTCACGAGCAGATTCTTTCGCCGCGCCAGAGCCGCTGGCAGGGGCAACATCCCCCGTGCCACCATCATCGCCACCAGCCCTCTCGCAATCATCAAGCAACTTCTTTAGCGCGCCGAGGTCGGGCTGGTCAGCAAGCGCAGCTATCTGTAAATCATTAGAAAAGTAATGAGTACAAAACACTTAGAAAAGTTAGTAAAGTAAAACTCATTAAGATCAAGGTACCTGCATAAGGATGGGGATGGGAGTATTCATATACTTTTCCCCCACCGCGGCCATGTCCGCGCAGGCCGCATCGCTCTTGTAAGGGTACTCGGATGGGTTCTTCCTCAACATGCCATACTCATACCCATCCGTAAACCCTTCAGCTCGGCCCACCAAACGCGCGGCGGCATTGCAGTCCATCACAAGGGCTTGAAACTCGGCGGAATATTTCATCGCCAAAGCGCAGCGAGCCATGCCCTGTGACACCAGCCATTGGCGATCCTGCGCGAGGCCAGCAACAGACGTCTCGAGGGCAGGAACCTGAGAGTTTAGTAACTCAACAGTTTCCTTAGCCTTTTTTAGTTCATCCTTATCAGACGCTGCTGCCGCCAAAATTTTTTCTTTCTCCGCCTGCGCAGCACCAAGTGCTTCCTGGCTAGACGCCGCCGTGGCCAAGGCCTCATCTCTATCGGCCTGCGCGGCCGCCAAATCCCTTTTCAGGCGCGCAACCTCGCTCTCCAGTGATGATTTCTCAGTGATACTCTGGATGATAGCTTGGTCACGCGCCTCGGCCTGCTGTTCCAAGACACGCACTCTGCGCGCGTACTTGGCAACTTCGGCCTCCGCCAACTGCTGCTTCTCCCGCGCAGCTTGGAGCTCATGCCCGCGCTTGATGTATGCGGTGTTGGCACTTGCTCTGTTTTCACTGAGCTCCGCCTGGAGTTTCTCAGCTCGCGCGCGAGCATCAGACAGGTTCCAGGCGGCCACCTTAGCCTCTCGCTGGGCTTCCACAAGAGCGTCGCGTACTTTAACATAATCACGACGAAGCTCTTGGGAAGCAGCGAAGAAAGCCGACCCAGCGAAAACATGGTCGTTCAGCAAGTCCGCGCGGGTGCGCTCCTCCTGATACCTCCTTTCAGTAGGAGGCACGGCATGAGCCCAGAAGTCCTCGCATACGCCCATGGATTGAAAGGAACTCTCTTCATTAATATTCCATCTCGGGCGGTAAACGTGGACACCTTCCTGCAAAACACAAGAAAAGTTCTAAGTCATAAAACATACTTATATGGAGATACGCGCAGCGGACCAACAAATCAATACATACCTGCGGGGATGAAGCAGGAAAGTCAGCGCCAGCCCCACCAGAGGTCTGCGCTGCGAACACTTGCGGCATCGCAGGGCTGGCGCGGTCTCCCAAGGAGTCTTCAACTTGAACCCCCTCGTCCTCCTCGTCTTCTTCAACAGGCCTCTTCTCCTGCGACCTGGAAGGCTCCAAACCAGCCTCGCGGGGAGGGCTGCGTGCAGGAGGAGGCGAGGGAGGTCTCGACGCCGCCAGTTCGGCGCGCAATACGGTTTCCTGCTCCTTGGTAATCCCAATAAGGGGAGACTCAGCACTAGCAGGAGCAGGACCAGAACCAGCGGCGCCGAAAGTGCCGCCAGGAGTATCACCAGCAACTGTTGCGCCAGCTACAACTCCTATGAACAAATAAACAAGGAAAAATTGTTTATGACTGACTCCAAAGGGAAAAATTCAGAAGACATATGTGCAAAACTTACCTTGGCGCAATTCTGTTCGCACATCGAACATCGCCATAAAATCCATTCTACCCTTTTCAGAGGGTAGAACAGGGGACTTCGATGGAGTCCCCGGCGCAGCCGTGGCACCTTGTGGCGCCTGCGGCTGATCTGTTACCGTCGCTGCCTCTGCAAACATTTAAAGGAGCAAAGGTTTAATAACAATTCAGCCAGATGAAGATAAATAAAGTATACCTGTTGCAGGCGCGGCACTGCTTCTCTCTTCAGCCGCGCGAAAGGAGGAGGCGACGCCACCATACCTCAAGTGGACAGGAGGTCTGCCCACTCTCACAGGCAGAGAAGCTAAAGAAACCTTTGTGGTAAACACCTGGGTTTCCTTAGGTCCCTTCGTTTGAGCATGGGGATGAGCGACAGGGGTGTCCTCTTTCTTCTGTTTCTTACTGGCCCCTGCGCCAGATTTCCCCTTAGCTTTGCGCTTTAGTAGAGGCGCCTCCTCTTCCTCCTCCTCCTCTTCCGCGAGCTCTAGCTCGTAGTTTTCAAGCGCATCTACAAAAACAAGCGACAGAACTGTTAATAAACTTGGGTATTCTAAAGGAATGAGCAGGAGTGCGAAGGCTTACCAGGCGCGTCACCGTCAAAGTCAAAATCCAGATCCACTGGGATGAACATGTCATCAAAGCGATCCGGGAAACCAACCTCCCCAACGCCAAGTTCGACGGAGCCGCCCTCCACATGTTCATCATAAGCGGCAAGGATGTAATCCTTGGTGACTGCGCAAAGACAAGTTAAATGATATCAGCAAAAGAACGATGTTCGCGCAAAAAAAAAAAAAAAAAAAAAAAAAAAAAAAAAAAACTTACACAACCCGTCGACTTGGATAACGGGCTCAAGCGCGCTGTCGGCCCAGAGCCTGCTCATGCCGACCCCAACCAGCGCCTCCTCGCAAATTTTCTTCGCGGGGGATGGTTCGGCGGTCAGTTTCTTAACCCATGCGCCAGTTGGGTTCTTGAGGACATCCTCATCCGCAGGCGCAGAAGTGATAGAGCGCATGGTCATACGGATGGGGATCACACCGGCCTTAATGTAAAAAAACCTCTCAGACCAGTCATGAAGGCTCTTGAATGAAACAATGGAGCACTTCACCTTCTGACTGCGAGGAATAAAAGAGATCCAATTGTCTTGGATCTTGGCCTTATAAAAATATTGAAAGCGCCGAGGAGTGGGTTCCTCGCGCTGGGATTTGCACATGAACTCAAAGTGAGTCACGCGCACGAGTCCAAACGGATGGACTTGGGATATGTGAATCCCATAGAACTTCAACAGTGCACCCACAAACCTTGTCATCGGGAGACGAAGGTTGCAGTGGGTGAAAAAGTGGCTATATAGGGATATATAGCCGGCAGGCGGGTCCGCCGCCGTTTGCCCGGACCTAGGCAACATGCAGCCAAACAGGGTGGGAAAGCCCTGAGAGGTGATCAGGTTGTCAAGATCTGTCTGCTTCAATTTGCAGGGGATTTCATTCCACCTTTTGGTGGCCTTGGTCCTCCCTACTTCCTCCGATGTGGTCTCAACAACATTCTTCCCCTTCCCCTTTTGCTTCAATGTCGACATCACCACAGATTTCACACGGCGTCTTCGAGAGGCAACGGAGGTGATTGAAGGGCTAGACGAGTATGAACTATCAGACATACAACTGTAATAGCCGATAATCGAGGATTCGAATCGATGTAAACACTCAAATCAGAATGTGAAAGCAGAAATTTGAATTTTAGCAACAATGAAGATGAAGATAAAAATTTCCTAAGGGCCTGCTTTTATAGGCCCAGGAGAGAGAAATGTGGCAGCTGATCGGATTTCACGCGCCCCCACTCGCAGGGGCAAGCCAACGAAGGCGCGACACGTGTCCCTAACAGCTGTGTGAGGGGACAAAAAGATGTAACCGACCTGCCACGAAACAGAGACGCGCCCCCACTCGCAGGTACTAACCAATGCGAGTGCGACACGTGTTCAAGACAGCTGTGTGAGGGGACGTGAAAGGCAACTGTAGCACCTCGAGCACACGAAACGTCTGACACGTTTACGGCGCACGTCATCACCAACCAACCACGTGTTTGGACCTTTCGTTTTCAACCAAATGGATAGAACTTCGCGCGACGATGGAAACAACCAAGAAAACGACAAAACCCCCTATAAAAGGACAATTCAGTGAGTCTAATATCTATCTTACCACGCTCGCGCAAGATAAGACACACATTAGACTGGGGGGGCTTGAAGAGGTATGTACCCGCCTCAACACCAAGCAAGGCGGGTCAACCCACAAGATAAAAACATTATGAAGGCACAAAGCCAAAACCCAGGCGCATCGCGCATACAAAACATGCTCGGGCATCATATGCTCGCGCATCACATATGCGCACGGCGCATATCGCATGCTCTTGCACATCACATATGCTCGCGCGTCACATATGCGCGTGGCGCACCAGCGCGCGGCGCATATCACACGCTCGTGCATATCACACCTGCGCATGAAATATCTGCGCGTGAGAATAAAAAGAAGACTTCGCGCATTCTCAGGATGGGCGCATATCACACGTACACATAATCAACCTCGTCCTTATCCAAAACAGGATCAGGGCAACCTTGATTGTGCACGTCAGACACTCTTCTAGAAGGCATCTTTTTAAGGAGTAAGAATATGCTGATGTTGACAGCTGCCAAATGAAAGGTCGACAACTCAGCATGACACATGTGCTACCACATGATTACAACCAACGAGAAAGCGCCAGATGTCCCAGAGGACACGTGGCGCAGTGCGATTGGAGGAGGCCAACGAGGCTGAGCCCAGCCAGTGGAAACCCTAGCACTATAAATACAGCATCAACTCCACTTTGATGACACATTCATTCACACTCAATCATTGACAGTTACAAGCAGTGATATCACATTCAATCATATTGAATTATATTCACTCACAGTCAGTTACAGAAAACACACAGTCACACAATCAAGAGTATTCAGCGATTCAGCAATACTCTAGAGATTTCACTGACTCACACTTTATTATCTTCTCCACAAAGATACTGATTCTCACGCCGGAGGGTTACCCCAAAGAGGACCCCTCTGTCCCTTTCTGAGGGGTAAGTAACGGCGCTGTTCATTTTGTAGGTGGAAGAACACGGATTCAAAGGAACCATCGGTGAAACAGTTTAATCATACCCGAGGAAAGTAGATCTGCTACCAGTGAGTAGATCCACGTTTCTTCACAGACTTACTCAAAGTATAACTCTGTTAATTTTCCGTCAATACTTCGCGATCACCGACGAACCAAAACAAACTAAAATATCAATAAGATAAGCACGCTATCTGTTTCCACCTTGTTAATAAACTTTTGGTCACTTCGCCTCTTCTCGTAGAACTCAAAACAAAATTCCGGCCAAAACCGTGCTTTTTCAGGCGAACTATTAAAGAAGACGGATTAACGGCAAGGTTTATTTTATTAGCTTCTTTTTGAATCATTTAATCAAATCTCATTCTAAACAACTTGGTTGGTCTCGAAGTCTATAAAGCATATGGTCATCGGTTCGATTCTCACCACTCGACCATGAATAAATGTTTTAGAAAATATCAAATTTTATTGAAAAACCGATCAGCCCATTTTGTACGTATTATGAATCATAATTTGTTAAAAGTAATTATTACGATAAAAAAGGAAATAATAATAATTAATAGTGTAAATTATATGATGTTCACTAACAGTAAATAATCATATCTATATATATAGTTCAATCAGGCAAGCATAAAAATCTATAAAATATAACCAGGGGTTGGTTCTTATCATATGTCATCTTTACTTATTTGTATTTTATTAAAATTTTCATAAATGGAGCATTATTAATCAACTTGGTTAAATTGTTAAGTCATCACAAATAGTATAAGCATGATCATTGTATTATGACCTATAAATTTAAAGTATTATTTATACAAATAACAATGAGTTCTATGTCAGATTATATTATTACAAAAACATCAAACGTATTCTAAATTAAGTATATTAGTTTTATATATAAAGATATTAAGTGTTTAAAATAAATTGACATAATTCAATTTTTGTAATACACACTTTAAATTCAACAACAAATATAATTCTAATTCGAATATCGCTCGTATGTAGATACCTAAAACGCTCACGAACAAGTTATTATTATTACTTTGGAACTTTAAAGGTACGGATCGTTACCCCTACTCTTCATTTCTTTCATATTCAATTGTTATGAACCCATTAGTTTCATATGAATTGGAAATTCCCCGCATCTTTAGAATATCGATTTAGTTGACTTTCCGTTGAATATCTTTTCGGACTACGATATAGTTTGACGTCATGCGATAGAATTATGTTAGTTGTACTCATTATCGCATGTTCCAATATATGTTATGATTATTGTATGAATAAGTAATTTGTACTCTGGCACCCTGAGTTCCGCTTCTCGTGGAGTGTCCCACGAGCATGTTGTTGCGGCATCGACAACATGTGCACCACCCGTGACGGTGAGATCAGTTCACGACGTCTCTTAAGTACAAGTGGTACATATGGCTATTAGGAGGCGTATGGATCGGTCCTAGGATTAATATTAAGGAGGTGGATAGCAGGTATGCCAACTCGCCATCTCGTGTGATAAATATGCAGGAGTAGCTACCTGTATATTATCACGTTTTATGTTTCACTCATGGGTACATCCGTATGATAAGATTGAATTTATTATAAGTTCTATCTAAATGACGTCCCATTAAATCCTTAAGTGTTTGATCTTATTATTTCGTACTGAGCATTCGGCTCATTCCGTTATTTATTTTTTACAGGTACACAGGTTACTTTGGGCGGTGTTAAGAAAGAAGAATAAAGCATCAGGATCCTAATAAAATATCTTTTAAACATGTTAGTTTGTAAATTAGACTTAAGTTTGTCTTGTCTGATGTATTATGACTTTGGCAAGTAAATAAATAAAAGTTATGACTTTTGTTCATAAACCATGTGTATTGTGACACGTCAGCCCCTTCCGGGCTGGGGTGTTACATTAACTATTTCAGTTTTCTTTAACAGAATGCATTTCACTACAACTTCTATAATTATGTTTATGTTAGAGTGTGCAACAATTTTCTTTCTAGTAATCTTCCAAAAAAACATACTGCCTTTTTCTTTTATATACATAATAGAGTATTTTCAACAAAGAACACTTTGACTTGCAGTGGATATTGAAGCCACCGGTTCATCAACATCAGAGAGCGTATAGTCAAGGTCCACAGTTAGAAACGAGTAATGAAGAATGGAAAGTAATGTATTTTTAATTTAATTTTACCTAAGGGTATAATGGTAAAGTTATAGCTTTCTTTTCCTTTCCTCTCAACTAGGGAACACACAAAATGTTAACTTTCCTTTCTTTTCCATCAAACCATGAAACACAAAATAATACACTTCTTTTCCTTTCCTTTCTCTGTTAATTCTCTTTCCTTTCTTTTCTCTCTTTAAATGAAACTCGGAAACAGAGTGTAAGTGCCCTTTGAGTGCGTAAAATCTCAAATTTTCTAATTGTTATTGCATATGAGTAAACCCTATAATCTTCCAAATAAACAATAATCACAGCTATGAGTATGAAATAACAAATATTAAAATCAACTTGAGAAGGAGGAGCAACCAAAAAACCAAGATTGGTGGCAATGGAAGACCCGACATGTGTCGAACAAAACTGTAACCGTCAATTCAAATAAAAAAGTTAGGGCTTCTTCAATCAAAAACTGCAAATTAAACAGTATATATAGAAACAATCAATAGAGGAAGTGGGATCGAGCATACATACAATGAGCGGTTGATTGATGCGTAGTAGATGAAATCGAAAGATGCCGCAGCCTTCTAGCACCATCGCTAAAAACCAACGGCTCGGCAACGGTTTCAATCGTTGCCGTCGTCGACCTCCACCGCAGCTCTCGTCGCCATTGATGGTGTGACTAGAAGCGAAAGTGAAAGAGAGAAAGAGGTACAACTCACTAAAGCAACAGTCCAAACCCATAATACACAATAAACTCATTAAGCATGAAGTACAACGGGTGATGCACAATTTCACCCATAATCTATCTATCTATTCTAATAAAAGAATACCTATTCTTGCCAGTTGTCAATCTCTTAGCCATTCTCACATTTTTTCAACCATTTTCAATATATGGTCCTTATCTTTGAAGTCATTTCAATTTCAATATATGAATTCAATATTTTTATTAAATGTAAATCATAACCGAGTCATTCATTTACATTAATGGTGAAATAAGAAAATTAGGAAATATAAAAAATGAAGTTGCAGGCCTGTTAGAATAAAAATTTAAAGTCACGTGTAATTGAAAATTAAAGAAAATAAAGGTACATCATTCGTTTTAGAAAGAGAGGGAAGTTGAGTCCAAGGTATATTGGACCGTTTAAGATCATCGCTCGTGTAGGAGAAGTGGCGTATAAGCTCGATCTGCCTGTGGAACTGGAAGGGATTCACTCTACCTTTCACGTTTCTCACCTGATGAAATGTCTCGCTGACGACACGTCTCACGTGCCGTTGTTGAACATAAAAGTCGATGAGCGATTGAATTATGTCGAGCAGCCAGTCAAAATCGTTGACCGTAAGTGTAACATTCGTTAAATTTCGGATCATAGAACCAGGCCCATTTTAAAATTTTTTATTTATTATTCGGTCTACTGTTATTTTTTTTATCGATCATTTATGTTATTTCACGACCGACTTAGTTTCGGTTATTTTTTTTATTATATTTTTTTATATATATAAAATATTCTAACTATCAAGAATATGCCAAATTAACCCTCTAACTAACTTATAAACCATTGTGCATCCAACCCTATAGACCAGGGACCAAATTGCAATTATTATACAAAAGCTTGATCTTTCTTCTTCCTTCCTTCCAAGTTCACGCCGACACCCCTTTCCCTACGATGGTAACTCGTGTTTTTTGCCCCAAATCACGAAATTGATTATACAAAAATGATTCTCCGTTAATACATGATCCCACCGACACTCTAATCATGGAATATGATAACCATTTGACAGCTAATTGCTAACGAATGAACCGCGTCTAAGCTCGATATTATTTACCTATAAATACTTGTTAATAATTCAATTAAATCACCCTACACCAGCCCCATAGCATTCCGAACCTGAGCCCTACATCAATTGTTACATACGTAATTTGTTTCAGATCATTCTGCTTAAGTTCAGGCCGCAACCCTAGCCCTGTCGATCTCGTTCATTTCATCATCAATCGAGGTATTAGTTATATGTGTTGTGATCGGTTTTTGATGCTTGTTAAAACCCCTCTGCCAATTTCAATTGGCAGAGGGTATAAGACCTTCAGTTGGGATATAATCAAATTAGGGTTCATATGGTTTGGGACTAATTTCAGCTTGTGTTTAAATAAATTCAGTTTCATTCTTTAAACAAGTGAGCCACCAGCCCAGTTGGCTGGTGCACACATGTTAAGACTCTGATGATTAGGGAGAGACCCGGGTTTGAGCCCCTCCCCATGCGTTTTTTTTTGTTTCTCTTTTTTATTCATTGGTTTCTTCATTTTACATTAAGTTATATATAACTATAATAAAAACTAATATTATATTCATTCGTTTAGTGGATCGAGCACCCTTAAATTCTCAAAGTAAATTTTATTTAAACTTTTTTCGCATATATATATATATATATATATATATAGGATTAGGTTCATTTCAGAAGTGTTTTCTTATGACGAGAAGTGCGAGAAAATATTCTAACCAATCACATAATTTCTTTTTTATTTTCTAATTATTTATATGCAATGGTATATTAGTGAAATATAAAGTATTTTGTTTTGTAACTTATACTCATTAATGGTTTAATAATTAATGATAAGTTACTAGCAAATGGTAAGTTACAAACTATTATTATTATTTTTTATTTCATATGAAATTTGAACCATTGGAATCTATTTGATCTAAAATCATTTTATTCTAAAAATGGCTAATTATTATTATTGAAGTGGTAACTGGTCTTGATAATGTGTGTAGGTACTTGTGTAGGTACCTACATCAATATATACTACAAGACAAAGGATATATCGTTCACATGTACATGAAAATCAAAACACTTACTATTCTCTTCATACATGATGTAGGTATGTGTGTACCTATATCAACATGTAGGTACATGTGTAGCTACCTATATCAATATGTTCTCTTTATACATGATGTAGGTACCTGCACACATACCTACATCAATATATTCTCTTCATACGCTTACTAAATCAATTTATTCTTTTCATACATAATGTAGGTATCTACATCAATATACACATGTGTAGGTACGTATATCAACATGTAGGTACGTATCTACATCAATATGCACATGTGTATCAATCTCATATGGAAAGTCAGATTTCATGCAAAGTTATGTTAAGAGATTTGGGAGTGAAACAAGGGTTTGCATAAGTTACCTAATTTATCTCTACACCATTCTGACGACTTTACCCTTTTAAGCCTAAAATATCTAGTCAAATATTCAAAGCATTTATAATAATGTCATCTTGTGTTTTAAGCCATTGATTTGTGTATTGAATGGTTGAGATTCACTTCCCACGATTCTCGCTCTAATATCACTTCTCGCATGATCCATCCCCTACACACACACACAAACACACACTATGAGTTTATATATGTTTATAAATTTAGATATTCTCTTGATTTAACCTAATATAATATTATTATTATATAAATAAATAAATAAACTAAAAGAATAGCTTTCACTCATCTAAGACGGATCGATTATCCCTAAATTTTCAAAACAAGTTTTCGTTAATAACTATATGTTTAAATAATATTAAACCTTGTTATTTATCGAAACGGGATTTGGATCTAAATCATTTACACGTTTACGTTAACTTTCATAAAATTTATATAAAATTTAGTTATCAATCCCAAATGTGTTATAAACCCACCATGACATTTATTGTTTGTTGGAATTGTAGATTATCTATTTTTTTTAATTATAATTATAACCTTAAAACTAGGGCTTATCGTCGAGACCTCCTTGTGGAACTAACTAACGCGTTCACCTTAATCACCTTCCCGTTACCATCGTTACGTCACGTTTTCCTTATTCGCTAAAGGTAAGTAATTCACATCCCCCTTTTTACCGTTTTACATTTTGGGGGCGTTATGCGTTAAATCATTTTTCACTACAATTCCACTATTTGCGTTATATGATATTGCTCAATTAGTTATACGTGCAAATGTGACTATGTGTTTATTTTATGTTTTGGTGGTTGGTATCTCATCCTCATCCTCATCCTCATTAGTATGATCATACGCCGTCGGAGTAGCTTGTTATCCATGGGATTCGAGTGAAAAGACAACTTTTATATTATTGTTATATTGGTGTTATGCTAGTTGTAGTATTTCATATTATCGCAAGGAATTGTTATTTTTATATTATATGTATTCAAATACCGTGATTACTTGCTCAATTTTATGTTGACAAACTATGTATTTTCCCGCATGGCGCAGATAGCTATATTGGATGAATAAACAAGGGATTAAAGAGTAGTTGGATCTTAGGATGCATGATGAATTAAAGACTATTTATTTCTTTTTATTAGATTGTTATGTTTATTTTTATGAGACAATGTTTGTGCTTTTGCGTACTTGAATAATATGAATTTAATAATTTAGATATTGACACGTGGATTTATTTTAGTGTCTTTTGAGCTATGATACAATTATGTCGCGCCCCGGCATATTCCGCCGTAGGTTGGGGTGTGACAGTAAGGATAAGCAACTTCGTCACAAGGTCATTCCATTAGTTAAGGTGATTTAGAAGCATCGTAAAGGATCCGATGCGACATGGGAACCAGAGGAGGAGATGCGTAAGTTCTACCCACAATTGTTTATGTAATAGGCAGGTTTCGGGGACGGAACCTTTATAATGGGGAGAGCCTTGTGACGCCCTAGTTCCAATAAATGATAAATAAAATAAGTCGGTGTATTTCAATTTATAGTGTTGAGGAACGTTAATTTAAATTAATTAAATATTATATAGAGGATGGATAACATTAATAGAAGGTTATTGGACTAAAACATGTTTATAAGCCTAAAAGCCTTTGGACTTTGTCTATTTAAACCCTGAACCCTAATTCCAACCTTATCCTCATCATTTCATATCATTCTCCCGATCATTATCACACTCATACACACCACATAAATCTCCTGTACACCCCAAACAATCTTAAATCCAATCTCATCCATCCAAGTTATTAAAGATCTAGTTATCGACATTTAAGGTATGTTTAGAAATTACATTCGTTTTCTTTCTCATCCCGTTTCTATTTAAAACCCATTAACTAACGAGCTTGAAAGTTATACACGAAAGACGAAAAACGACATAAACGGGATTTAAATCAAATCTAATCATTGTAACAACAAGTAACTAGACAATAACGGTAGAAACAAAACAATAACAACTGTTACGGATGGGTTCATCGAGACCCGAACCCTCCAAGTCCAAAATGTTCGGCCAAACTGGAACCCGAGCCCAGATCTGACCATACTGAATCTGTGTTCGAACCCCTGTGAGACCAAACCCAAACCGACCCCGTTCCGACCACCGATGAACACCCAAAACAGGAACAGATCCGTCTGAACCATACGTGAACCAGATCTAAAACCCTATGCGAATCTTCGACGCGAGAAGGCTACGCGATAAACCCATTCGAAAGCTCATGCGAAACTGATTATGCGAAAGCTCAAGCGAAACCGGTTATGCGAAAGTCCAAGCAAAACACGGTTATGCAAAAATCTTGATGCGAGAAACCCGTACGAAGTCCCCAAGCAAGAAACCTGTGCGATGTTCTCCCCGTGCGAAGCATAGTGTGACGGTGGCGGCGGCACTGCGGGTCGTCGGAGGAAGAAGGCGCAGGTGGGGGAGGGTTGGGCTGTGCAACCTAGTTGAGTGAGAGAGAAGGGCGGTGATGGTGTGGCCGGAGGGTGTTGGGGGCGGCGGCGGTGCTTGACGGGAGTAGTGGAGAAGAAGGAAGAAGTGTGGGGGTTATGGGTTAGGGTAGGAGTTTTATAGTTAGGGTTGAGGAGGGGGTGTTTGGCAATTTGGTTGGAGTAAGGGGGTGTTTGGATAATGCTATTAATAATAATAATAATAATAATAAATAATAATGATAATAATAATAATAAAGGTAACAACAATAATAATAATAACAATGAGATTATATAATGAAAGAGTTGTAGGGATGAGCAGGCATGAACGAAACCCGAATCCAAGACCCGACTCGTTAATAACCCGCAACCCGCCTTATGCTAGACCAATGACTTATGGAACCTGTTCAGAAATACTTAGACTTAAGAACTTATTACAAAAGAAGGAATTTAAAGGAACGTACGAATGACGGGAAGGTTGTAACATTTATAAATAAATAAATGATATAATAATAATAAACAAGGTCAAGTATATTCAATTGACAATAACAGTTTAAGAAGGTTACATGTCGGTTCAGTTAATTTAACGGCAATCCCCGTTAACTCAAGAAAATAAATAATGAACAAACATAGAGGATTAATACGTGTGTATTATTAACAGTTAGTCGGGCACAGTTGAAGAAAGGAATTACTATAAATGGCGAACGTAACAGGATCCAGGTGAGTTCTAGCCATTGTATGTGTTATGTTTTCGGGGCTGTGTGCATAATACAACGTGTTTAGATTTACATACTTAACTTAAATGGTAAGTGTATATTAGATATATGTTTGCGTATGAATGGAAATGATATGGATTGTTTAACTAGTATGCACGTAATGTTATATTAGTTATGATTGAAGAAATTAGAAAGGAAATGTAACGAAGTTAGAATGGTATGGTATGTTAGAGGGCACCGGGCCCTAATAATAACCGAGGTATGTAGGGCACTGGACCCTTATAATATCCAAGGTAAGTAGGGACTGGATTCTGAGGATATCCAATGTATGTAGGACACCGGATCCTTATTATTCCGAGGTATGTAGGGTCTGGACCCTCATAATATCCAAGGTAAGTGATGACCAGATCTTCATAGTATCCGAGGTACGTTGTCAGTAAGAAGTATGAATGTATGTATGTATGCATGATTGAATGATAGACGAACAGGTAAGTATCAATACGTATTTTCGGACGTGTATTGGTAAGTAAGTGAATGTAATGTATGTTAATTAACTAGAACTCACTTAGCGTAGCTGACTTTTAGTATGCACGCAGACAAGTAGAACGAGGCAAGTTGCTTGATTAGGACACGTGGAAATAAGAGGAAGACTGACATCACTATGAGGAAGACACCCGTGTCGTTTTATGTTTTATGGACTTATGTATGATATTTCAAGACATGATGGTTATGTTATGAATGAATGAATGACTCTTAATTCTGCGAATCGCTTTAATTAACTCTGATTTTACGAATTATGTGAATGAGTAAATCCAACCAGCGAGAAAGTAGGGCACCCGGGTCGGGGGCCTTACATAATTTCTGTAATTTTAATGTAAATTGTAACTATATTAACAATATGATCATTTTGTTTTTGTTGACTGTATTTCACCTAATGGTTAAAGTTTAAAATTTTAATCAATTACTCGTGTAATACACGGGCCTCAAACTAGTCGTATATATATAAATTCAGTGTTTTGAAACCCAGCCCGGCCGGTCGGACCGGTCCCTATACCGGGCGGGGTCAGTGTATTTTGGACATTTCTAAAAACTCGGCCGGGTTTTACGGGTGGCAGTCGGCCTGGACCGGTTGACCCGGCGGGTGGACCGGTAAAACCCATTTTTTATTAAATCCAAAATGAAATGTGTATGCCGGGATTCGAACCTGGGTCATTTCAGAGATAGAAGCTTTAATAATCACCTCATTAGCCAACCAACCAAGCTTCATTGATGTATATATTGATCAAACATAAATCACATATATTTAAAAAAACAATGTATAAAACATAAATAAACATTAAAGTTTGTTATTATTATTATTTTTGTTTATTATCATTTTTAATATGTATATGAATTATATATATGTGCAAATATATATTTAAATTATTTATGACGTCATCCGGGTCAAATACCAGTCCGCCCTCCCGGGTTGGTCCGACCTTTGACCCGGTAAGGCGTCCGGGTCGACGGCCAGGCCGGGTCTAAAAACATTGTATAAATTAAATCAGTGCTTGTGAACAAAAAAAGTTGGTGGATGCTGATGGTTGGTTTTACACAGCAACAATTTTTTTTTCTGTTGAACGGTAACTTCCATTAAAAACAAAACGAACCCACCAACAATTAGATTTGCTTTTACGTATAGTATAATATAGATAGCATATCGAAGAGGTAGGGTACGAGCCACCCGACTCGATTCAAGTAACAAAGTAAGAACCCATTCCAGGTTGTTAGTTTGTTAAACCTACATGGCACATGTCAAAATGAGCAAAAGGAATGCTATCATCATTATTGTCCTCACTAAATCACACAAATAGCAAAACTGTGGTAGGTTATGAAGACTATAAGATGTAGATAGCCTTGCTTCTACCCTGTAGGAATAGAGAGGTTTCTTCTGGTGAAAGCCCCGGCTTGATAGTAGTTTTGCATAAAGCCTTGGACATAAGGCACATAACACTCAACGATCGACCGGCTGGTGCATGTACCATTGTCTTTCGGCTATCAACGTCACCACATGATGCCTGATTAACCTTTCACCATTTAACGTTAGTTTCACGAAAGTAGTAAAATACCATCAAAATTAGTGCAATTTCGCTTTTCCCTAGAGGGCCTACACATATATACATTACCGCAAACAAGGTGTAGCAAAAGGAATGATATAACTATGCAAACAGGAGGACGACAATCGCCGTTCCGAAACGGTTATACATGAACAATGAACCACAACACGTGACAGTGACACGTGACTTTGGTTTGCCAATATAACTAGATCGCCAGGAGGTCGTACATTCATTCTCTCATACTTAATCACACTCATACACACTTATCGTTTTCCAATCTCAACTTTAAGTACCAATTCTCACGCCTAATACCTAATAGTGGTCACATGAAGAACCCCCATTCTTGTAATGAGGCTGATGACACTTATGTATTGCATAGATTATCGATGGAGAGACAGGTTCCTTTGATCAACCGACAAAGCTTAGTGGTTATCATATCTTCCATGTCTAGTTTTTGAATGTGGTCAATCACAATCTTTTGTTAGTTTTTTTTGTCAAGCCATTTAACCGCTGTTGTCGTAAAAAAACATAAGTGTTTGATGACATTTTCATTTACGTGATATATCAAACGTGAGGAACAAGCTCCATAATCGGTGAAAATATGCATTTGTTTTGTTGCTTTAAGTCTTCGTAAACTCAAAAAATAAATAAAAATCGAACTTCATTTTGTTAAATATTTATATGCCCTAGACCTTTAGACCATTAATATCGGATTGATTTTTCTCATCAATAACAGGATATACACCCGACCCGGTACCACCTTCAACCGGTTTTGACCCACTCTGACTTCACCCAGACCCGTTTAAAACCCGAACCGATTTCCAAAACATTAACCGCAAGTCTCTCCACACAACCTGGGCCGAACTCAACCAACTAAACACGAAAACCCGGCCCAACCAATACGCCCAGTTTTCTGCTAACGTACGCGCCACTAACAGATGTATTAAATATCTATATTCACTTAAACCCTAAACCCTAACTATAACCAGAAGAAGAAGAAGACGAACACACCACCGCCTTTGCAAATTATATTCCGTTATCGCCGTTTGTTTACGTAACCATTCGACTGCTTCGATTCTTCAATTCAGGTCAGTTTTCACGTTTTTATTCACTATTCGGTTAATATTATGTATTTACATCAATTGAACTAGAAGTTTTGATTGAATTACGAGTTTTAGGTCAAATTTGGAGTATAAATGGCGATTGATGGAAGTTTTTGCGTTGAAAATGAGCTGAGGAGGTTTCTTCTTCGGTGTCCAAAGCTTGCGGCTGCTCCGGAGCTGGATAAACTAGTCAAAAAGGTATTTAGGATATTAACAGATAATAATAGATAGTAATATTGGATTCTGTTACGTAAGTTTTGCAATATTCTTTTCGTATGCGGTATGTGCACTTTTGAGATTAGTGTTTTGACTCCTAACATAAGTTTATAGACGTGTAAACGAGGCGCCTGCGAGCTACTTGAGCTAGGATTGATAATAAGCTTGAAATGAGCTGAGCCTTTTTAAGCTCGAGCCTCAAATAAAGCTCGTTTAGTTTAGTTATTGAGCCTTAACAAGCCTTGTGTATTATTAAGTTTTACCTATTTTGGACTTATGTATATTAATTTCACACTGCACAGTCAAGCTCGGGCTGAGCTTAGGTTTAGGTTTTTCCAAAATAATTAAAAATTTATTTAAATTTATTAATAAATAATAAACGAGCTGTGCCCGAGCTTGAAAAACAACTCAGGAGCTGAATCTGAGCTCTCGTAAGTCAAAACGAGCCGAGCTCGGACTCAACTTGTTTACTCCTCTACCCTTTATGGCTTGGAGGTAGTTGTTTAATTTAGGTATTGAGCCTTAAGGAGCCTTGTATTATTAAGTTTTACCTATTTTGGACTTTTATATATTAGTTTCACACTGAACAATCGAGCTCGGGCTGAGCTTAGGTTCGTTTAAGGTTTTTCCAAAATAAAAATTTATTTAAATTAATTAATAAATAATAAACGGGCTGAGCCCGAGCTTGAAAAAACAACTCAGGAGCCAAGTCTGAGCTTGGGCTCAGCTTGTTTACTCCTCTACCCTTTATGGCTTGGAGGTAGTTGTTTACTTGAGTTTCATTATGATGTGGAATGTTAACTCTGTTTCTGTTTGGCTATATTCAGGGGAAGAATTTAACTGAGGGAGAATTGATCGATGGAGTAGCGGAGTTACTTTTACATCCTCGTTATACAATTCCGTTAGTGGGATGCTTTCGTCCGATTGCACAGAAGATTGTTGACCGGGTTGTGGCTTTGCTACATTTGGTGCCTGATCTGACTTGCAATTCCAATGATTCAATGCTTGAATTAGATGAAGGGAGTTTATTTCAGGAGCCTGAAAGTTCAGACCATGAAGAAGTTATTTATATTATTAATTTATATGCCAAACATGAGAGAGGTCTGAGACTCCACGAGCTTTCATGCTTAGCATTTTCTAGAACACTTGATTTGGTACCCCATTTATCCGGGTAAGCTCACTTAGTCACTTATATATTTATACATGCATTACTTATACATTAGGGAGTTCTTCATGTATCATATACTATTTGCTGCTTCTGCTATGATTCTATATACGGTCATGCATATCGTATTTTTAGACATGTATAACTTAAATCATCTACATTCTAGAACCGGTAGATATGGTAAAAGGAAAAGCTTTATGGTTATATTTTAAACTTCTGTTTGCCTAGTCACAGATTTACCTTCTCTTATTTGTTTGGATGTAATTAAGTTATGCACCGGAATGTCCTTTCACTAGCTTTTTACAATATGAATCTTGGGTTATTTTATGCAGGTCTTTAAGGGACTACTTCAAATTTGCGCCACCACCGTTTTAAAAGGACTACGGGGAAGGAATCAATGTCCCAGTTATTAGTGCAGGTAGATGTAAATCTTAGTCTGTTCTATATCCATTGAAATTATGAAAGTAATGCTTATGCCTATGGAACATTATAAAGCTATGTTCTGTTCATTATGCTCATTGTTGACCAAGTTGTGCTTTTACTTTTATCAGGAAGGAGTTCATCTACTGGATGCTATATGAGTATCATACCGTCTTCTTCTAGCAGAACCTGAGTTGTTTTCTAAACTATGGGATTGGTCCTGTTTTTTGGACCTTTTACATGAGATTAGCGGTTTTAATGGAGAAAAATTAGAGCTTTTGGTGGACATAAGATGGTGTGTGGTTCAAATATTAACAGTCTTTTTGAAGATGGGTTACAGATTTACCCGGAAAAAGAAAAGTGACATGACAAATACTGACTTTGAATTTGATGATGAAGTAGCCTTCGAGTGTTTATTGCGGTTAGATTTTTTCATTGATGATAGAGATCACTTATTTCTTATTTTTTCACTAGTATTAGTTTTATTGTTATGTGATGATTTTATTTTTGGTCCTTTGACCTCCATTTATAGGTGGAAGGAATTTCTTTAGGATGTATCTTTGGAGAAAGCTTGCTGGTATCTTGAACCATTTAGGGAAAGCACGTCGTGTTATTCTGAAGACATAAATTTGGGTCTTGGACCACCAAATTGGAGCAGCATGGAGGCAACATGGTACTACTATAAGTAATTTAAATTTCAAAATAATGGATCCTTTTAAATGGCTGATAACGCGGCTTGTACATTCCTTGTATGGTAAGGCTGTTTCTAGTCAAATTTTATGCTACTGAAGTTTTTTATATTAGGGATATGAGTAAAAGTGGAAGACCTTTTGTGTTAACATCTGCTGTGAAGAAAAGTTTTGAGGTTGTTGAGTTGGCAGTGCGACATAGGTGGCCTGTTCTTCTTTATGGTCCAGCTGGAGCAGGCAAAACTGCTCTTATTAGCAAGTTAGCCAATAGTCAAGGGAGCCAAGGTATGCTTTCTTATTAATTGGCATAAAAAAGTCACTTATACTTATTCTATATTATTTTATCTATCTGAACTCTCTACACAACTGAGAGTTGCACTACTAGTATTTTATAGTACTGTATTCATGCTTTTGACCTTATAACTTGAAGATCATGGATCATTGTATGTTAATATCTGTTCCTTTATTGTATTTGAACTGCTTAAATTCTCTCTCACTGCTACGTGCAATATTATTTTCATTTGCGATTTGTCTCCTTCCAGTTCTATCTATTCACATGGATGATCAAATTGATGGAAAAACGCTAATCGGGAGTTATGTATGTGCCGAAAAACCCGGTGAATTTAGGTGGCAGCCTGGTTCTCTTACTCAGGTTGGTTATTCTTTTTCATTTTTTAATATTGCTTTGATTAGTAGTCAGTGTGATGAGTCTTGATCATGTTGTGTTGCTATCCACAGGCCATCCTTAATGGACTTTGGGTTGTCTTTGAGGACATTGATAAAGCTCCTGCAGATGTACAGTCCATTTTGTTGCCTTTGCTAGAGGGTTCTACCTCGTTCTTAACTGGTCACGGGGAGGTACTACGCCATGTTTATAAAGTTCTGGATATCATTTGCATCTTTGTTTTTTGTTGATAAACTCTTAAAATGGGCAATTTTGAGTTTCCATTTTGTCAAATCGCATTATTTGTTTTTCATCTTTACTCGAATGACTCATCAAAAGATACATTTTGAGTCATTATTTACTCTTTGCAGGCAATTCGGGTTAGTGAAAGCTTCAGGCTTTTTTCTACAGTATCAGACTCAAGGCTAGATGCATTCACTGGGACAACAGGTATGTGATCACATGTTTAGCATAAAATTTAAAATCACGTAAAATTACAAGTGGGTAAATACTTACAAAATTTAAACCCTTGACATTGTCTTTTTTAATGTTCTTTTTCTATATATAGCTAGAAACTCCCTTGGTGCATTGTGGAGGAGAGTAATGGTGGGCCCCCCTAGTAGTATTGGCTTGCTAAGTATTGTTAAAGCATGGTACCCGGACTTGGAACCTATGTGTGGAAAGCTTATAGGTATTCGAGAGAAATACTGAACTTTGGGAAGTTTTGTTTCATCCTTGTTGGCATGGACAGTAATGAATGATTTTTTAATTTTTTGCATTCTTGCAGAAACCTTTGAAAAGGTTAACCAGATAGCGGGCTATCAACTTGGAACTTCTGTTACCTTTTCATCTGCTGGCAGGTTTTCACTGAGGTATTAATCAAGCCATGCTATATATTACTTATGGAACTGGGTCGAAAGTCGCCTAAACTGTATTATTAATGCATATAACTTTCTAATTGTTTTCTTCAAGAAATTTGATTATTTATTTCTTGATATATGATATATTTTTTAATCATGTATTCATCTTTGACACACTCAAGTGCTTTTTGGGTCAACACAATCCATTCCGTTCTGACTCGTACCAAAAGTTCTTGTTTTGTCCTCTAGTTGTAACCCAACCTGCCCTTTTGATCGATTCTACAAATTACCATCTCATGCTATTAGTTTAATTTGCGCATCTTTATTCAGTTATATTTCTGCTCTGGCAGGGATCTTTTGAAGTGGTGCAAAAGAATTGTTGGTTTGGGTTATCCATTTGTAGGCGATAATCTGTCAGCTCATGTGGCTAGTTGCATCTATCTAGAGGTTTCGATATTTACATTACTCTCTCTGTCTATTGCATTTTTCTTAAAAATTGTGGATTGTTAATAAGTTTGTGTTTTGCAGGCTGTGGATGTTTTTGCGACATCTTCAACTTCAAAGGATACGCGGTTAAGTCTTATGAAAGAGTTAGCAGGGATTTGGGAAAGACCGATTCCCTATAAATTATTTCCTTATGATAAACCTGTTGTGAAGGTTTCTATTTTCATAACAATATATGTTTGTGCCAGAATGTGTAGTTACTGTTTTCTCAACATTTAATTATTTTACGCAGGAGTTGCGATCTGGTGTAGATATTGGACGAGTAGCTCTTCAGAAGACAGGGAAACCTGTGGGTGATTATTTAATGTTATTTATATTTAAATACTTTATAATAATGTTTTTTGATTCTCCTTTTTAATTATATTCAACGTGCTTTTAGAAATCGTCTCTTGTGATCAAGTCATTTGTTGAGATTAGCACTTCACTTTATAACTTGGAAAGAATAGCCGCATCTGTCAAGTATAATGAGCCCGTTCTTTTGGTTGGTGAAACGGGTACAGGAAAAACAACACTGGTACAGAATCTAGCTGCAAGAATCGGTCAGAAACTTACAGTTTTGGTACGTATTAGTTCAAACTTCAAAGATGGGATAAATGGTAGGCAAAATGGATGGGTCGGGCCAACATATGTTATCTTTTGATTCGGGTCAAAACAGACAGGGTCAGGTCAATGTCAGTCACTTTTTTTGTCCGTATCTTTATTTTTTTCCTAAAAAGAATGTATTTATTGATTTTAAAACTATATTGGTAAAGTAATAGTCTGTTTGTTTAATTGTTCACATATATTATAGAGATTTAGGAGGTTTTAAGCATTTGAAAACATTTTGGGTGACTTTCTAGTTTCTACAAGTCACGTGATATTAAAACGACCTAAATCAACCTGTTTAGGCAAATGGGTCAAATTTGCAGGTTGTAGTATTGGATAATAGAAATGGTATGATAATGGAGATAATAGTTTTCTTCACAGCATGATATAGTTTTGCTAAATTATGTCGCAGAACTTGAGCCAGCAAAGTGATGTTACGGATCTGTTGGGTGGTTTTAAACCTGTGGATGCACAATTGTTATGCTTTCCTTTGTATAAGGATTTTGAAACTCTATTTAGTCGTACCTTCTCTTTGACGGTATGATCTATTGATCTGTGTTGATGTTTTTTCACTTTTTTTTTTTCAAATTTTTGAACAATTGTAAGTTGTTTTTTTTTTCATTACATGCAGAAAAATGAGGAATTACTTGAAATTTTAAGAAAATTTATTAGTGAAAAGATGGAACAAGTTACTTAGAGGTCTTCAGACGTATGCCCTTAAAGCGGTTGAAATTGGAAAAAGGTCGCCGGACGGAAAAAGGAAACGATCTTTAAGTGAAGAATTAATAAAAAAATGGGACAATTTTTCTTTAAGACTTGATGCGGCTCTATCACAAATCAGTTCTTCTGATGGGATGGTATTTTCATTTGTGGAGGGAGTTTTTATATCAGCTTTAAGAAAAGGTGAATGGATATTACTGGATGAGGTTAATTTAGCACCCCCTGAAACTCTTCAAAGAGTTATTGGTGTTCTTGAAGATGAAATTGGATCTCTATGTTTAGCAGAAAGAGGAGACGTGGATTATATTTCTAGAAATCCTAATTTCCGTATTTTTGCTTGTATGAATCCCGCCACTGATGCCGGTAAACGAGATCTTCCATTGTCAAGCCGTTTTACAGAGTATTTTATGGATGATGTGTTGGAAGATGAAGACTTGCTTCTTTTTATTAACAAATTTATGGGAACAGATCTTTCAGTTAAAGATCTAACCCGAAAAATCTTGAACTTTTATAAAAAAGCAAAGAAAGAATCTGAAGAGAGGCTGCAGGATGGGGCCAATCGAAAGCCTCAGTACAGTTTAAGGTCACTTTATCGTGCCCTAGAATATACAAAGAAGGCAATACATAATGGATTTATACCATCAACAGCTATTTATGATGGATTTTCAATGTTTTTTCTAACTATGTTAGATCCTTCTAGTGCAAAGTTAATGGAAACATTAATTGTGGAGAAGTTATTGGATGGAAAGAAGGCTCCAAATGTTTCGTTTGATAAGTACATTAAGGTCCCGAACAACTTCAAACCTAATGATTTTGTGAACAACTATCAATTGACTGATAGTGTTAAGAGGCAGCTTAGTAATTTGGGACGCGCTATATATATAGGAAGATATCCGGTTCTGTTACAGGGGCCCACATTTAGTGGAAAGACCAGTCTTGTTCAGTATCTTGCTGCAATAACTGGGCATGAATTTGTACGAATTAATAATCACGAACACACTGATTTACAAGAATATTTCGGTTCTTACATAACTGATGCCACTGGAAAACTTATTTTTCAAGAAGGGGTGCTGGTTAAGGCGGTTAGACATGGGTATTGGATTGTTCTTGATGAGCTTAATTTGGCTCCATCTGATGTTTTGGAAGCCTTAAATAGGTTGCTTGATGATAATCGTGAACTTTATGTTCCTGAACTATGTGAAACGATTCAAGCACATAAAGATTTTATGCTATTTGCTACACAAAATCCACCGACTATTTATGGTGGACGAAAGATGCTTTCTAGAGCCTTCCGGAATCGGTTTGTTGAGATACACGTGGATGAGATTCCACAAAAGGAACTGACTATAATTTTGGAGAAACGTTGTAAAATACCTCCTTCATATGCAAATAAAATGATCGATGTCATGAAGGATTTGCAGCTACATAGGCAGAGTAGTAAAGTTTTTGCTGGAAAACACGGGTTTATCACTCCTTGTGATTTGTTTCGGTGGGCTGATAGGTACAGGATGTTTGGGAAATCATGGGAAGATTTAGGACGTGATGGATACTATTTGTTGGCTGAAAGACTTCATGATGATGACGAGAAGAAAGTTGTTCTAGAAGTTTTGGAGAAGCGTCTTCGAATTAAACTTTCTAACAGTCTTATGTACAAAGAGGTAACTTCTCATAAGAATATTACTGAAATAAAATTATACTACTTTCGACTGATGACAAAAATTCTGTTATACATTTTGAGTAGGCAAAAAACACCCTCATATCTATATATTGCAAAACAATGATATGATGTTGAACACTTTGAACCCCAACCAACACACACACACACACACACACACTTAATATCTTCTAGTAACTTAACTTACTGAATCTTTTTATTGTGGAGTTTAGGAAAATGCAGACGGGGATGCATCCCTAAAGTTGCAAAAATCTTTGGTTGCTTCTGGGGATCTTGGAAGGCATGTTTTTTTTAATTGTATCTTTATGTTTTTTCCTTTTTCATTTGTTAGTTCCAACTGTTTTTTTCTTTGTAACACAGGGTGGTTCGGACAGAGAGTCTGTGGCGGTTATATTTTCTTGTTGAGCGGTGTTATAGGTTACGTGAACCGGTGCTTCTGGTTGGAGAAACTGTCGGTGGTAAGACAACAGTTTGTCAGTTGCTGAGTAAAGCCTTGGAGTCCAAGTTACACATTCTGAATTGCCATCAATACACAGAAACTTCTGATTTTCTTGGGGTTCGTCTATACTGTCTCAAGCTCTCTTTTTTTGTTGAAGTTACAATTACCTATTATCTGTTATTCATATAATTGCTGGCTTGTGGGCCTAAATGTATTTACTTCTTTTTGTTTTTCTTAATGGAATAGGGATTCTATCCTGTTAGAGAAAGATCGAAATTAGCTTTGGAATTCAAAGCAACGTGTGAGCAATTGCTGCAGTCAAAAGCTTTTGAGCACTTTCCTCATGATGCTGTAAGTTTTTTCCTTACATGTGTTGGTACAATGCATGTCTCTGTGATGTATTTTTGGCTTTTAACATGACATATATTTGTAACAGAAAATTTCGTTTGACATTAGTCAAGCTTCAACTACACTTGATCAAGTGAATAAAGTGATAAAATGTTACAGAGAAGGTCAAGTCCTTCATGCTGATGTCACCGTCAACGAAATGGTTTATATTCAAGAAGCTACACAAAAACTCTCCGACCTTCATAAAAAATGGTCCACAATCTTTAATTGGCAAGATGGCCCTCTTGTTCAGGCAATGAAAAATGGTGACCTGTTTCTTGTGGATGAAATATCATTAGCTGATGATAGTGTTCTTGAAAGACTGAATAGTGTCTTGGAGCCCGAGAGGAAACTGGTGAGTTTCTTCTTTTCTTTCTACTTTGGTTTTTACAATTTTCTAGCTCTTTTTTATTATTCAAGTTGAAATAAATTTATCTTTTTAAACAGTCTTTGGCAGAAAAAGGGGGTTCTGATCTTGAAAAGATAACAGCACACGAGAAGTTTTTTGTGCTTGCTACTATGAATCCTGATGGCGATTTTGGTAAAAAGGAGCTATCTCCTGCACTTCGCAATCGGTTTACAGAAATATGGGTACCCCCTGTGAGTGAGCTGAATGAGCTCAAATGTATAGCATTAGAAAAGTATGTGATAAATTTTTTCTTATCTTCCAAAGATTTTGAGTAGGATTGGTAGATTGTAAGTTTCTAATATATGTGCCATTTTGCAGGATCTTAAATCCTGAATTCTCTTTTGTGGCAGATGTAATGATAAATTTCTGGGAGGTGTGATTTACTTTACAGTTTACTAAAAGCCTTTAATCTTCTTGATTGTTGTAACTTTCTTGTAATTAGTTTATGATGGTATGAATTTGGCTGTGGCTGTTTGCAGTGGTTCAATCGGTTACAAACGGGAAGAATGCTTACAGTTAGAGATCTTTTGTCTTGGATAGATTTTATCAATGTAACTGAGAAAAGTTTGCTTCCAGAGGTTTCATTGTTGCATGGTGCATTTCTCGTCTTGCTTGACGGTCTAAGCTTAGGTATGATCTCAAGTCATCATTTTAGCATATGGTATCAATGTTTTTTTAATATATATATGTATATTATATTATATTATGTTTCTGAGTCTTACTGTCACCATCTTAGTATTCATTACTTTTCTTTTCATCAGGTACAGGAATTTCAAAAACTGAGGCTGAAGACTTGAAGGAAAGATGCTTGTCGTGTCTTATGGAGCAATTAAAGGTACTATTCAAAATATACGGGCTGGTAATCTTTCATGTTATCCTATGTTTATCTTTTCTTTTATGTTAATCTCCATTGTTATGTATTTATTATCTTTTTACTCTTTTAATTAAACCATACATGTTTGCTGCAACAGGAGAGTAAACCGAGATCAGGTCAGGCAAATCTTTTAATGGCAGAATATAATGATTGGTCTGATCTTTTGAAGTCAGCTGAGGCACTGCCTAGTAATGGCATGGAGATAGACAGTTCCTTTGGAATTCATCCTTTTTATATTGAAAAAGGTGTCACTTAATTATTTGGTCTTACATATCTGAACATATAAACTATCTGATTTTTTTAAAAAGTTTTTGCCTTTTGTTTCTTTTTTCTTTTTTATTTAAACTAGATAAACTAGCTAATACTAGTGGGGTTACAAATGTTGGTCACTAACCGTGTTTTAAATATACTTGTCTAATTGAAGCTATTTTTCTGTGCCTTAGGTGAAAGCCGTCTACAGACCGAAGGATTTGAGTTTATGGCACCAACCACATGCAGAAATTCCTTACGTGTACTGCGGGCGATGCAGCTTAAAAAGCCTGGTACTTACTACTAGTTAAAACTGTTATAATCTTTAGAATAATTTCTAGAGTATGCATTATGCAAACTGGGTGGTTTGGGTGGCAGGTTGAATGGATATCGGTTGGGACAAATTCAAGGTCCATATCAAAACTAGTCTGATGGGTTGACCTGAAAGACCTTTTTTAAATTTATTTACTGTTTCAAACATGATTTGAAAACTCAAAATACTTTTGTAACACTCCATTTATGCTTAGAAACTACACATTGTGCGATTTTGAATTCATCCAACTTATTTTCTTTCATGATTATTATAATGTTATCTGCTTGAGAAAATGTAACCCGGATCAACCCATATGTAAGTAAACCATAAACCAGTAAAAATAAAATGTAACCTAATTGACTGATTTTTAAGCAGTTTTCTAAAACATTGGGCCACTTTCGAACTGTTTGATCTGTTTTCTTTCAAGCTAGTTTTTATATTGTCTGTTTGAGATAACCTGTTATTTATAAGCAAATAGGTTACATCCTTGCTGTTTGAGATAAACTGCCAATCACCAGGTTGCTATTCTCAAATGAGGTCTTAACTATGTTTTCCTGCTTGTATTTTGTAGTTTTATTGGAAGGAAGTCCAGGTGTTGGAAAGACGAGTCTCATCCTTGCTCTTGGCAAATTTTCTGGACATTCTGTTGTACGGATAAATTTATCCGAGCAGGTCACTAAAATTCTGCTTCTTCCTCTTTAATTGTTACGTTTCTTTAGTTTCCATTTGCACTGATGCTGACCTGTCTCATGGTTAATCTAATCAGACTGACATGATGGATTTACTGGGATCGGATTTACCTGTTGAAAGTGATGAAGGAATGCAGTTTGCTTGGTCTGATGGTATCCTTTTGCAGGTTAAAAATCTTATCTCTGTTTAATTTAGTTACTTGGAACAATCTTTGCAAGTATGCTTAATATTTCTAGTTTTTATAAATATCATTCAGGCTATAAAGGCTGGATCTTGGGTTTTGCTTGATGAGCTTAATCTTGCTCCTCAATCTGTGTTGGAGGTCTGGCTTAATTTTGTTTCCTATTCATTTTCATGCTGAATCATTTTCTTTATTTTTTTAAAAAATATGTGTACTGATATTGTTTTTGAAATCAGGGCTTAAATGCTATATTAGATCACCGAGAAGAAGTTTTTATCCCAGAACTGGGAAAAATCTTCGAGTGTCCTCCTTCTTTCAGAGTGTTTGCTTGTCAAAATCCTTCTAATCAGGGGGGTGGGAGAAAAGGCCTTCCTAAATCTTTTCTCAATCGGTTTACTAAGGTATTGTTTTTAACATTATATTGAGACATCATATGTATCGGCTAGTGGTGGGTTGCAAGTAACCAAAAGTGTGTTGGGCAATTATATAGTTTTGCTTATGAAATTTAACACGTTGGTTATGTTAAAACTACAAAAAGGCGGGTCACCCAGCTTGTTTTGACCAATGCTGAAAATACCCATTTTACCTGATCCACCTATTTTGCCACCTCTTGTATTGGGTCGTTATTGATTATATGTTTTGATATTGTTTCAGGTATATGTTGATGAGTTAGTTGAGAAAGACCATCGCTTCATTTGTGAATCTTTGTACCCGTCTATCCGAGTGCCTTTGCTTGAAAAGCTTATTGCTTTTAACAAGCGTTTACATGAAGATACAATGATAAACCATAAATTTGGGCAATCTGGATTCCCATGGGAGTTCAATTTAAGAGATATTATTCGTTCCTGTCAGATCATAGAAGGTACTATTTTATATATTTTATTCTGTACTTTATAACTATAATTTATACATAGCCCACCCAAGTATTCGAAAGTTTCCATTTTGGTTTCATTTATGCCAATTCTAGCTCTAAACTGAAAATATGCTCTCAAGTTTAAAGCTTTTGTAACATCTCGACTCTTGAGTTCTAAAAATGACAATATGTTTAATCTACTCTTTTGAGTATGCTCAGGGGCATTTTTGTCATTTTACTGATTTTTAGTATTTTTTTTTTCTGAAATCGGCATGCGTGGAACTAATTAGATGTCTTTTGTATACTTGGGTGATCTATCTACATTATCCTTATTTTTGTATTTATACATTCACTTAATTTATCTGTCCATGGCAAGCTTCTCAAGGCATCTCTAACTTTAAATTAGATGTCTTGTTAATTGATATTATTAAGAATCTAAAACTAGTTATGGAAAGCTGCACTGAAGATCTTGATAGATTGCTGAAGATTGTTAGAAAGTTACAAGATGATCAGAGGAAACTGCTATATCCTGCAAAGTTTGAGTGGGTAGCAGGGTCTCTTATTAAAGCCATAGAGAATGGAGAATGGATTGTACTTGAGAATGCTAATCTTTGCAACCCTACGGTTTGTATTCTATATTTATTTTTCGTAGTTCGCAATCATAAAAAGCATTCATTATATACTTTCTGTTTCTTTTTAATGGACAAAGTCTTAGCCAGTTAACCTTTGATGGGAGCATTTCAAACAGGACGAAATTAAATGGGGGCTATATCATATTTTAGTTATATTATAAGCCGGGCAATTATATTATGAGGGGAACATTTCAAACGGGTTGAAAATTAGCTAAATTCTAATTTTGACACATACACTCTTCCTAAATCGCTATATCTGTAAAGATATAGAGAATTTTTTGTGATAATATTATTTTTGTAACCATCGTTACCAATACACTTGTTACATATGAACCTTTTAAAAGTGGATAAACGGCATGAACCCTATTGGTCTTGTTTTGACCTGGACTTGTTTTGACCCGTTATCCAACCTGTCCATTTTGCTTCTTCTAATATCTTATGAATTAAAGTTTTTTGTTATGCGCAAGTTACTCATTTTCTCTAGTTGATCTTACTGTAGGTTCTTGATAGAATCAATTCTCTAGTTGAGCAATCTGGATCAATAACGGTTAATGAATGTGGGACCATAGACGGAAAACCAATGATCCTTCGGCCCCACCCTCAGTTCAGAATGTTCCTCACGGTTAACCCAACATATGGTGAAGTATCACGTGCCATGAGAAATAGAGGTGTAGAAATCTATTTGATGCAGCCTTATGGTTCAACCGGTTTGACTGATGATGAGAGTGAACTTAGAGATGTGAAAAGGTTTCTTGCACTTTCAAATATACCAGGTGAAGTTTTGGTTGATGCAATGGCTAAATCACATCTTTTGGTTAAAGAAAAAGGGTTGCAGCATGATGTCAGCATTTCAAATCTTGAACTTATGAGATGGGTTCAGTTATTTCAACAGCTTCTTACAAATGGCAATCAGGCTTTATGGAGCTTGAAAATTAGCTTTGAGCACACATATCTCTCCTCTTTAGGGCACTTTGATGGAAAAGGTATTATCAATGAAGCGATTAGTTCTTACCTATCCATGAATGAAATTTACAATTATAGATCCCATCTGGATTCTTCTTTATGCTTGCCTGGCGGATGGCCCACAACGTTGACGCTGTGTGATTTTGTACGGTACTCAGTTGAAACTTCTGTTAAACAAAACTGCATGTATGTGGAGTATCTTGGCGCTCAAATTGCCACACATTTGTTTCGGGCTGCTTTGGGTTTGCGGTCAAAGGAAAATGTTCAATGTCACAGTGATTCCATGAGAACATATGTAACAGATGCAGGCTTATTGCATGACATGGCATTCCCAAAATCTGATGCGGCAAGGTTGGACACTATCGATCAAACAAGATTCAATGCAGCACTCATGTACAAACAACTTTTCTTTGCTGCTAATTGGTCCATTGAACAGGCTACAGAAGCTGACCTAGAAGTGTATCTATTGTGGTTCCGATGGTTAGACGACCATCTACAAAGATATTGCTCGTTTTTTTCAACCTTTTTAAAGCTTCTGAACGAAGAATTCAATCATTCTATTTGGAATTGCATTAGAAAATGCCGTGATGTTGGCAATTGGGATTCAGTATCAGCTAATTCAACACCTATGCTTTCTTTGGAGTATGCAAATTTAAATGCAATGGTATCCGAGTCTAGCAGCCAAGTTTTGAAAAAAGCGGTTAAGTGTGTTGGGTTGTTAAGGATTAGTTATCAACAATGGCATGCTGAGAGTGAGTTTAAGGGGAGTGTTAAGATTCAGGGTTTCATTCCTGTTTTGCTATCTTTAAGGAAGCTTGAAGAAAGAATTCTTGATATGATAGTTGAGTCTCCTTCATTTGATAAGCTTTTTGAACTTTATAAGAAGCTCATTAGTGATCATATATCTGCATGGAATGGATTGGTTTCGTCCCAGTTTGACTGCATGTTAATTTCTTGGCGTTCTTTGGTAAAAGATGCTAAAAAATTGAAGGATTTTTGCGCAAATGAAGTAGAACAATTTCAGGTGCTCTTTCTTAAATTACTTCCTGCAGGGATAATGTATTTGGGTACATGGGTGGCCTCCACGCGCACTGTACTTTTTTTTCTTTCTCTTGCGCTTTCAACTAAATTTTAATTTGTGTAGAATGACATGAAGGATTTGGAAAGAGTTCTTCCTTGGGATTTGAATTCACAGAGGTCGCTACTGTGGGCATACGGTGGCCATCCATATGCACCTTCTTCTGTTGATATATATGAAAAACAGCAGCAACTTGTAAACCTATGTCATACTATTTGGATGCGAGAGGCGCCCTTCAAGGAACTAGGTTCTATTACTGTCATCTTGTACAATGCTATCTTTTTTACAAGCTCGGTTGCTCTCTGCTGACATGCTTCTGTTTTCTTTTTCTTTTTTTTTGCAGCCCAAAAAGACTTCATTGAGGCTGCTGTTTCCACCAATCCTGAATTACGTAAACTTGCCATGCAAGGTAAAGTTCAAAACAGTGTTACTTAGTTCTCTTTGTTTCAGAGAGAAACAATTATTTCCTTAAAGTTTCTTAGTATTTCTTCTCTTTGAAGGTGTTTGCATATCTGCATTTTTTATGGGCAAAGCAGATGAAGACAACCTTGATGTGTTAAAGAAGATGGAGGACGTGTATCAGGTACCGTTTAGGATTTTTTAATTTGTTTTTCTTGTGTATACACATTTTTATTATCAACGAATTTTCATTTTTAATGTTAATCATGCAGATGCTTTTAACTAAGTTTCATCACGAAAAAGACAAGCTGGAAAGACATATACGGACTGATGAGCAAGCTTCATCTTTTAGTGCTCTCTCTAGTTGTTGTGTGATGAACAGTGACATACTATGCCAAGCTTCTGGCTTGAGCTGTTGGCTTGATACTGTACCTTTGAACGATTCAACAAGTTTTGGTCTTGATATGAGGCTGCTTCAAGAGCTATCCCAAATTGTTCTTGATGGGAAGAAAATGAAATCGGTATGTGTATACACACACACACACACAAACACATACAGTGTTAATGAATCAGGAAAGCTCGATTCACATTATTGCTTTAACTTTTGATGTGTATTTTCTTTTCGGTTTTGTAGGGTTTATCTCGATGTCGTTGGCTCTTGGAATCTTCTTTGAAGTTTTCCCTTGATTCTTCATCAAGGCCCCCAACGGATTTTTCTCCTCATCAGAAAGTATTATGGGTTCTTGATGCTTGGACTGCTGTCAATTCTGGTTAGTGTAACTTTCTCTATAAGAAAGTAAGAAAAACGAATTCACCTTAAAATACTTACTTTGTTCTTTTTTAAATTTTAACAGCACATTCAAGCCTTTCTAGTACTGTTAATGAGATGTGGTTTAACTGGCACACTTCTTTGTGGAAACATCACTTGAATTGTCATGATAAGGTATGTGCCATGGTCAATTGTGGTTGATAAAACAGACGGCTTTGCACAAATTTACCTTCTTTTTTTTTGTGATGCAGACAAGTTTGAGCCAACATGGTTATGCAGATCTTGTACCTGATATGCTTTTTCAGCCTGTGGCAACACTGTCTTTAGACAATATTCTGTAAGAACTACTTGCGAATGGAATAAAGCATGTTACATATTATTTTTCAGTTTCAATCGTGCTTAACATGTTCTGTAAACTTTTCTTGTTAAATGAAGGCAAAGTACAGCTGGTATCAACGATCTTAACGCCCATAGCTTAAAGCTTGGAATTGCTTCCCGTAATCTGTGGCTAAGTTCTACACATGTTACTGAGTGCCGTAGTTTCTTCATATCATCTGCCCGATCTCTGTTTCAGCAGGTAGCCTTTTGTCTTAATTTATTATTATTCTTATCTTCTGAAAGGACCCTTGACAATTGTTTATTTGAATTTGGTTTCCAAGTTTTTATTGCCTTTTTTATCCTGTCTTTCAGATAATACTTGCTCATGAGAAGTCCTTTGAAGCTGATATATATTATAGGATAAAATCTATATTTTTTTCAGCTCAGGTAAATGTGATCAAAACACTTTTTTATTTTTAATCGTAACATAATATTGTTATTTTGATGTAATTTTCACGTTATTACCTTACAGCAAGTCGATGGGGATGCTATTAAGTTTCTTCTTGAATCATTTGAATCATCAACCCACTCCGTTTTGAAGTCTCTGATAACTCCGTTTATCCAGCCGTTGCTTGATGGGCTATATTCACAGAAGTCTACAGGTGAACGGCTGATGATAATTCACTAATCTGTGTTTCATCAGTTTTTTTCTAGTGTTTTTGATAATGTTGATGTATGTTTTTTGTAGATTCTTTGTTTAATCTCGGCTTTGCCTGGTTACGAGTTGGTTGTTTACGTTATAGTCTTCTAGTATGCTGTGATGACGTGGATCCAGCAGTGAAGAAGAGTGTTAAATATTCTCAACTGACAGAGAGGATTTCGTCACTTGAACTTGATATACAAGTATGATTTTACACAAACTTTTAGGACTTGTGTCCTTTTTTTAATCTTTAAATGTTCTAAATGTTCAAATCGTCCTTACAGGTGCGTCAAGAGTGTGTTTATCTGGCAGGAAGCTTCTCATTAAGTGAGGCTGATAATGAAAGCACAAGATTATTAAATTCTCTTAGAGATGAAAGAAACATACTCCAAAGACAAGTCGTGTCTCGTTCTGATCCTCAGAAGTTTAAGTGGTTGAGAAAAGATTGTCATGATTTTATGGAATCGGTTAAACATATTTTAAAAGATTTAGAAGACTTAAAACAGGGTGCTGAGAAAATACTTCATTGGCAGGTACTGAATTGAGCAAACTATGGGTCAAATAATTTAAGTTTGAAAAATGAAACTTAACTGGAATACCCTAGGGTGATTTTAATGCATAAGACTTCCTAAATCCTTGAAATTTGTTTAATAGTTTAAACATACTTGAAATATTAAATGTGTATTTATTTCTCTTTCATAGAGTTTCGGGTCATTCCTGGAAACGGCAACACGTGCTGTGGACCGATTATCAAATGATTATTCCGAGTATGTAGATATAATTCAACCTATTCAGATTGCAATATATGAGATGAAATTAGGCGTGTCACTGGTGCTGTCAAACCGTCTACATGATCAATATCTGGATAGAGTTAAGCAGAAAAATATCGATGTCGTTCTGGTAAATATATAAATCTATCTTTGCTGTTACGTCACAGTTGGTTTGTTGATCCTGATGTTGACTTTTTGACTGACAGGCGATAGTTTATTCCTTCATAAGATTCCCTAGGGGCATGACAAGAAATCTTGTTTCTAATATCGAGGATAGTTTCAATTTTAAACTTTCAAATTTCGATAAATGTTTCCCTACTTACATGAGTGAAGATGATATGAACATGGTGGAAACTTTGGTCACTTCTGCAAGAGACAGTAGTAAAGATGAAGAGGTCTGTTTTCTTAAGATACATATTTGACAATGCTATTTTGTATTGGAATCTAATATGCTTGATACATTTTATTTTTGTTTGTTAAAGGGATCTGTTTTGCAACTGAAAGCTTTGATTCATAAAAACATTCTTCTTCGTGTGGTGCATTATGTTGCTCAAGCACATTTTCTTGACAATGCATCTTTCAAGGTAATAGTTTTTGGTGTTTTCTGATATGTGACATAAGGGCGCATGCCAAACTTTTTACACACCTCAGCTCTCATATATGAATGGTTGGACTTATGTTTCTTTCTCCACATCAATTAGCTCTTGGACAAGATGTTTGATGAGTTTGCAAACCTTTGGATGCAAATGAAAGTTCAAGTTAGAACCAATGAAGAGCTTGATTCTCAGCAGTATAGATTTAGACCTCGTGCTTTTGATATTAAAAATGTCATTGAAATTGACGTTTCTGTCCTCGAAAGTTCAACCGCAAGTGAAGCCTTTTCAGAGTGGCAGGAGTTGGCTTATGAGGAAGGTGAAGAACGTGTTGAAAAGGTAACATTTTTATAATCTAAAAGCATTTCCTTGGATGCCTTTATTAATGCTTAGTAATTATAGAAATTTAGGCGCTTAAAAGAAATAGATCAAATGTGTCGATAGTTGGGGCAAAGTGTATTAATTTTTTGACAAAAAGTGTATTGGGCTAGTCTGACCCGTTACCAAGCCAACCGATCGTTTCTTTTTGCTACTTCTGATATTTAAGGTGTGGTGCTAATGCAAATACATGCTTCTTGTAGAATAATATTGGTGAAGCGACTGAAGTCTTGGAGAAAGATTGGAATCTCTTGCTGGAATCTATGCTGAATGAAATGGTCAATGTGTATAATAACATATTTGGTTCCACGGATCTCCTTCAACCTGTGAGTTGACTTTTTTCGTCTTTTGGTACTTTATATTTCAGTTAATAAACAGTGCAATGAAAGCATATCTAACTGTTTGTTTTACTCAGGTTGGATTTGTTCAAGTGTCTGATTCTGATAGGCTGCGTTCTTTCTTGGATTCCTATAATTTGGGTACAAAAGTACTAAAAGGTGATTGATTTTGGGGTTATTAACTTTTTGTGTGATTACTCAAATGCTATCTCTAATTTCATTTAAATGCAAATCTCTTTTTGTTACTATTTTTATCAGATCTAGGGGGCTTGTTATGTTCTAGTTTGGATTCTAAACTTATCCCAGAACATGTACTACGCCTTTGTCTTGAGCAAGATAAGAAGTATCTTTCATCTCATCTGCCAAACTTCTACAAGGTTTTGTGTGCTATTAATTTTTTTTTCTGTTGATAAACTTATTTTTTTTATATATTATTTTTGAATTTTGTCGGTTTATGAAATAGGATTCAAATGCTCCCTTATTGGCTAAGATGGTGGGACCAGTTATGAATCTTCAACAGCGAATTCGTCATCTTATGACTGAATGGGATGATCATCCCGCTCTTCAAAAAATTGTGGATGTGACCGATATGATCTTGTCTATCCCTATGAGCACGCCTCTTGCTAAGGTTACAGTTCGTCATTTGCATTCAATTTATCTCTTTACAGCCTGTAATTGTGCATGTTGTTTTTGTTCTTTATAGGCTATGTCAGGCTTGCAGTTTCTACTTAATAGGGTTCGGAACCTTCAAGAAACTGTAGCAAAATTTCCCCTTTCTGGTAAAGTTTTTGAATATGCTGGGTTTACATAGAAACTAATTTTATAGCCTTAAGGGTGCGTTTTGACTTTTTTTTTTTTAATTTTAGATCAATTAGATCCCATTATTACTCTTGTGTCATCATGGCAAAAGATGGAATTTGAATCATGGCCTGCTTTACTGGATGAAGTTCAAGCACGATTTGATACCAATGCTGGCCAGGTATAATTCTATTAATTTGTTGTCTGCAGACCTCTGCTATTTGTGTTTTGTAATGACTTAATCTCTTTGGCACTATTGCAGTTATGGTTTCCATTATACTCTGTTCTTCGACAAAATCATTCTGCAGATACTCAAGATTATAGTCAGGCCACAATGCAGAGGCATGTTTATAAAATGTGAAGTAATAAAGATATGTTTTAGACTGTAAGATTTATAACATATCTACTTTTCTTTTACACAGTTTGGAGGAGTTTATTCAGACTTCCAGCATTGGTGAGTTCAATAAGCGTCTTCAACTTGTTTTTTCTTTCCATGGCCACATCAGCACAGCAGTTTGTCAGAAATCTAATTTAAGGTTTGTTAATTCTTTGTTTTTTTTTAAGCTTTGAAAAGAATAGCGTAATTGTACTTTACTTGATTTTATTTTTAATCGTTTTATGTCATGCAGTCGTGGCCATGAGGATAATGTGAAGATTTTGTACAATACCTTTGGCTTCTACGTTCAGTTCCTGCCAATGTTAGTTCTTTTGCAACATATTAAATCAGTAATTTGTTACACGGTGTTACACTGTTACTTATATGACAAAATAAATGTTTTTGTATTTCAGTATTTTGGAGCAATTAGCATCTAACAGGAAGAGTATTGAGGGAGAATTGAAAGAACTTTTGAAGTTGTGCAAATGGGAACGTAATGAGTGGTATATGACAATGGAGACTTCAAAACGGACCCGTGAGAAATTTAAAAAGCTGATTCAGAAGTATACGGTGAGTGACAGACAGTTAATCTTTATCTTTATATATAACAAAAATCAAAATAAATAGGACATCGACATTTTTCTATTCTGTTCACGTGTTACTCGGAGGTTAGTTGGCTTTGAGTTTCGTCAATTGTTATCGTAAATGTATTCAAATACCCTTCTACTACAAAGTTCTAAACAAACCATCCTATTATCACTTATACTTGCTAAAAGATACAGTTTTCCCCTTCAGTATCTTTTAGTTAACATTTTCAGTTTTATAGCTGTATGCATGTAAACATAATATGAATATGTAACATAATATGAAACATTTCCAGCATATATTGTTTCTTTTGTTGCCCCTTGACACATGTGTTTATGTCATAGGATGTGCTGAAGCAACCTGTAATGCTTATACTTAATCAAGCAGTTGCTCAAAGTGGAATGAAAACAACAGCAGTTAATGATCGTACGCTATTTAGCAATTCTTTTGAGAAATACAAGAAAGTTCTGGGTGTTGCTTGCCACGGAATCAATCTCTGGAACAAAATGAGGTACCTACATAAGTTGGTTATTGTTAAATTTGTCAAGCCTATGCTCTGTATTGGCCCGTTTCACCTCACACATGTTTTTGTACAGCTTCACATGGTCTTCCACTTGGAGAAATAAAGTAGATCTTGCATTGGAAGATATGCGAGTTGCACACTTCAAAGAGTCTGGCCACACATCTATCAAATTGGAAGAAGCTAGAGGTCATTTTTGTCTTTTCCATTGTAAATGTTCATTCCCGCATGTTTTTGTATTAATGTTTCAACTTTGGAGAACTTTTCAGGCAATATAGATATTATCAGCAAGTGCATAGATTTTCAGTCTTCAAGTGATGTGACAAAGGAAGAGTGGGATCAAATCCAACACACATTTGACAAAATCAGCACGAATCTTATTGATTGTGGTGAACTTTGGAAGGAGGAGAAAAAGAGTTTGCCTAAAAGAAGGGCTCTAGCTGAACTACTAAAACTTTTGGATAGTTGTGGATTATCTAAGAATAGATCTTCGTTTATTGAGGTATCTTATCTGACAATGCTTTGTTTCTCAAGTTATTTCCTTGTCATTTCTGATGACACATTTCGTGTGGTGGAATTGTAATACACAGGATCAATCCAATTGGAAGAAGCTAGAGGTCATTTTCGTCTTTTCCATTGTAAATGTTCATTCCCGCATGTTTTTGTATTAATGTTTCAACTTTGGAGAACTTTTCAGGCAATATAGATATTATCAGCAAGTGCATAGATTTTCAGTCTTCAAGTGATGTGACAAAGGAAGAGTGGGATCAAATCCAACACACATTTGACAAAATCAGCACGAATCTTATTGATTGTGGTGAACTTTGGAAGGAGGAGAAAAAGAGTTTGCCTAAAAGAAGGGCTCTAGCTGAACTACTAAAACTTTTGGATAGTTGTGGATTATCTAAGAATAGATCTTCGTTTATTGAGGTATCTTATCTGACAATGCTTTGTTTCTCAAGTTATTTCCTTGTCATTTCTGATGACACATTTCGTGTGGTGGAATTGTAATACACAGGATCAATCCATGAAGAATAAATCAAGCAGATGGTTTCTCCAACAATCATATATTATGGAGCATTTGTTACTTAAAGAAGGTAGATTATCCTCTGGAAACCTTGATGTTGCTGCTCTACAGAAGGCTCGAAGCATGGATAATCTAGAAACCGTGTGGAAAACAGCAAATGAATACTTCTTCAAAAGTATATCTTCTTTGGGCCATTTGCAACAAGTTTGCTTGAACTTTCACAAGGACATTACACTTGACCAGGTAATCACAGAAACCATTCTTTGATTTCTACAGCTTTTGTTAGATATCACCTGATATGTTTTTATGACCAAAATATTTGAGTCCAACATATTTAGTGTCAACACCTATTTGGCCTCTTTAAGCATTTAGAAGCACTTGGGGTGGCTTTCGACCTGGTTGATACATTTGAACCATCTTGTGTTATTTAAGTTCAACTTTTTCACCCTTTATGATCATGGAAGATAAAAGGCATCCCAAATCGATCTATTTTAAGGAGAATGGGTTGACAGTGCCACCACTTTCAATCGGGTTGCTATAATTAATAAAGATATGTTGCATGAAGGTATTTGCGAAGTTTATGCTATTTTTTTAATGAACATTTGTTTTTTGCTTTGTGTAGGCTAATAAGGCTGTTTCATACCTCGATCATCTTGTTGAGATTCAAAAATCTCATAGAGTTGCTGTCTATTATCTTTCCAAGCGCTTGGAACTCTTAAAGAAACGAAGTTTGCCATTAAAGAATTTGTTTTCAAGCAGCTCTGGGGGCTCCTTTTCTTATAATCAAGAAATTGTTTCTAAATGCTTGTGGCGTCAAAAAGGTTTTTTTTTTAACTTGCATCTGAATATTTATACGTAAAGACGCTACTATTGAATCTTGATGCTCATACTTGTAATTATTGTTGCAGCAACTGTTTGATACAATGTGCAACGTTTTAGATGATGAATGTTTGTTGCTAAAGAGTGTTGAAAACATCCATTTGAACAATTGTCAAAGTGTTGGAGCTCCCGCTAGCCGGATTCGTCTTTTCCTCGAGAAGTTTGCTCTTGAATTTAAAAAGTCTAAGGTACCATATTTATTATATAAGTTTTTTATTGTTAAAATATGGTTATGCCCAAAAAAACATGACCACATTATATGACTTTTTTTTATCCAAATTTGCTTTTATATGTGATTCATTGTTTGATTTTGCTGATATAAAATATGTTTTATTTTTGGAACATGTCATACTAACTATATGCCGTGTTATCAACAGGAAATGTTGGATAATCATCTTTTTGGTGATTGCGGCAGTCTAATTAGCACGTCAGTTGTATTACATCCTTATGGCGTCACAAAGCAAATGGAAGAATTTGTCCAACAAAACTTTTTGTTAATTAAGAACTTCAAAGAGGAATTACTAACTATTCGTAAGCAAGATGTTAATGCTGGATTAGCAAAAAAGGTTCTGCTTGACCATTTCGAGGACATCATCACAAACGTATCTAGTTTTTTTTATATGATGTTTGTTTTTTTTATTACGTATTTTCTGTCCAGTTATGCGAGTTTTGTTGAATCTTTCAGAGCAACCTTTTAGAAGAGTACTACAAATCTGCTTTGGAAGAAAGGAATCAATCACAGAAAAAACATGATGCTGATAATATTTCAAGAGCTGAAGTTCTGTTCACAGAGTCTTTTAGGAAAACATGCAAACACATTGTTGATGGCTTTGAGCAAGTTAACTCAGTCAATAACAGGGTTGACTGTTCAGAGGATTATCTGGGAAATATCACTACCTGGCAAATATTGTTTGCTTCTAGAGTTGAGTCTCTGCAGTTGCACTCTATCCATGATGAATTAGTGGCAACACTTAACTTTGCTGTAAGGACTTTTTGATTCTTATATTTTTAGTTATTCTGAGTTTCACCAAATTTTGGCGATTTCCAACACTAATTTATTTGAGTTAAATTACACAGGGAAAACTCATTGACCTTTACGGAAACAAAGAAACAAGCATAGATCTGGTTGAGGCAGAGCTGAAGCATCTGTATTCATTATTGGACTTATTGATTAACATTGGCAACGGTCTTCTTATTGACTTTATGGTGGCCCATAGTACTGTAAGTTTGGCAACGTTCTTGCTAACTTTAGTTTTAAGAAATCATATAATTATCTGCAGTGCCACAATGTGTCTCACTCCCACACCATTTTCTTTTTTTATTTGGTACAGCTGTCAATGGTTACTCACGCACTAGCAGAGATTTTTGCTGCATTGTATTCCCAAGGTTTTGGGTGCACACCAGAAAACGAAGAGGAAGAGAGTGGTCCTCAAGATGCCACTGGAACTGGTATGGGTGAGGGTGTAGGGGTCAAAGATGTAAGTGAACAGATAGAAAATGAAGATCAACTCATTGGAACTGAAAAGGTACCTAATTACCGACGTTAGCAGTAATTGACTTCCCAGAGAATACAGAATTATCTGCACAAGTTATGTGTGTTTGCCACCTGGCTTCTGATGTGGCATTCATCAGTCATTTTTAAGTACAACCTTTTTAAAAATGTTCATTGTTTCAAGTTTATTATAAACTTGATTTAAATTTTTTTCACAAGCTTTTTTTGCATATGTGGCATTTGATGTGCCAGCTGGCATAGCACCAACCAGTGCCATGCCAGCGTTATGCAAGTAAAAATGATTAAAAGGTTAGTTGCTGAAATTAGGGGTGAGCACGGTTCGGTTCGGTTATTGGGTGAAACCCAAACAGAAACCGAAGCCATCGGTTATTTTATAATACCAATGAATCGGTTTTCGATTATTTGGTTATTCGGTTTTCGGTTATTTTCGGTTTCGGTTTTGGTTATTTTCGGTTTTTTAATTGTATGTAGACATTGCAAAAAAAAATCACAAAAATAGAGTACCACATATATATTGAATTCAAAATACAAAAATAGGCATGTGTTACGTGAAACCAAACAAATACAAAGTTTCTTGAGTAGTAGAATTTAAAATTAAACAAATAAACAAAGTTCTTAATAAAAAACACTAAAAGTTTGGTCTAAATCTTCATTCATTATCTTAGTCATCTTCAAAGTGTTTAGACCCAATCGTCATCATCTTCATAATCTTCATCACCGTCAATGGTAGATTCTATTGGTGTTTTGTTTCCGGTCATAACATCTACAAAAAAACGCGTACAATTGTATTAATATTTAAGTAAATATTGAAAAGCCAAAACATGTCGTAAATAAACATTATTATTCCAATTTCTATGTTCTCCAACTTTTCAATCAAAGTCTCTAATTGCTGACCATACACATTAGAATCTTGCAAATCTGTTGGTTCATACCGTGTCGGGTTAATCGGTTTGGTTCGGTTTTTTTCGGTTTTTTTAAAATGGATAACCGAACCTAAACCGAAAAATCGGTTTTTCAAAAAACTAAAAAATTAACCGTCGGTTAATGCTTTGGTTCGGTTTTTTTGGTTCGGTCTTTTCGGTTTGTTCGGTTTCGATTCGGTTAATTCGGTTTTCTGCTCATCCCTAGCTGAAATTGTAAAGTTTGTTTCTATTTCTTGTAGTTTTTGCTTTTTATTGGATGTTAGTTATTTTTGTTTGGTGTATTTTAGTTTTCTCGAATTCATGAATGTAAAGTTAGTATATTAAGAATTTTATTTGCATAGGCCAAACTGTGCCACATCAGTATCTTACTAGTAAAAACAGTAAAGTTTTACAAGCAATAAGTTGTAAGTTGGGTTCTATTTTTTGCACTTTGCCTTAATTATATAATGTTTACTACTGCAGGCGGGTGAAGAACAAGATGCATCAAATGATGCTCCAAGTAAAAATGATAAAGGTATAGAGATGGAGCAGGATTTTAATGCTGATGCATTTAGTGTCAGTGATGATGAAACTGATGATGAAAACAATAATGAAGCTGATGACCCCAAAATTGATTCTGCCATGGGTGATACTGGTGAAGACAGTAACATTGTTGATGAAAAACTCGGGGAGAATAAAGATGATGAAAATCCTGAAAAAAATGAAAAGTATGAGACCGGGTCGTCAGTCAAGGATGATGATTCCAGTGGCAGAGAGCTTAGAGCTAAAGAAGATGATGTGGCAACTACCGATGAAGCAGGGGAGTCAGATCCTGATAAATCTAACAAACAGGATGATGGTCTTGGTGATAACGCCCCTGATGATGGTAGTGATGACGTTGAAGATATGAATATAGATAAAGACGAAGCTTTTGCTGAACCGACAGGATTGAAGCCTGATGAGCCCAATGTGGATCCCGATGATAATATTGACATGAATCAAGAAGATGATGTGGATCAAAATGAAGATGAAGGCACTGAAACCGTTGATGAATCAGCTGAAGGTGAAGACGGTAATAACCAAGAAAACCCAGATGAAAACGGGCCTGAGGCGTTGACCGAAAATGTTGAGATGGAAACTGAAGAAACCGATCAAGAAAATAATCAAGAAAGTAAAACCAATGCTGATATGGATGAACAAAAGAATGATGTCACTGAACCAGTTGCTGATCGTGTTGATACTGAACCACAGCAAAATTATGAATCTGCCACTCGACCTAATAGCGGGTCAAATGGAGCATCCATGAGAAATGTTGCATCGGAGGTTACATGGTCAAACACTGATGATATGCAAAGTGAATTGGCTCCTATACAAGGTTTGCCTAATTCTACACAGAATGAAGTTAGTGTTGCTGACTCATCAAAGGCCGGGAAACTGAATGACGAACACGTTAATCAACTACCTGAGGCTGACCAGTCATCCCTTCAGAAAATGAACCGAACCCGCTACGTAATATCGGTGATGCACTTGATGGCTGGAAAGAACGGGCTAAAGTGTCGGTTGATTTAGAAGAAAAGAAAAACGATCTAACGGATGATATGGATGGTGGAGATGAAGATCAAGATGCAGATGAATATGGGTTCACTTCCAGTTTGGAGAAAGGTACAGCCCAGGCACTTGACTCCGCTGCAGCCGACCAGGTGGATAAAAACATTGACAGGAAAGAGCTGGCTGATGGTGACGGTGATGGTGGGCCCGTGGACCAGAAGGATGATTCTGAAATGGACATTGAAGAGCAACAGCCTGAAGCCCCGCCCATTAAGAGTCATCCGTTTAATATTGGAAAGAATATCCAAGACAAGATGGAAATTGATGAAGCTGAGATGATTCCCGATGATGCTCATGAAGTTCCCAACTCTCTCGAAGATGTTGACCGAAGTCAATTAGAGAGTTCGGTGTATGTGAAGAGGTCTTATATGACAGAATACATCAGTCAATTCGGTCAACTCTCTGTTGCTGATGATGATATGGGGATGTCCCACAAACTTGAAGATGTTTCTGGTGAGATGAAAGATTCTGCAACTGCTTTGTGGAGAAAATATGAGTTGCAAACAACAAGATTATCACAAGAGCTGGCTGAACAGTTGCGTTTGGTTATGGAACCGACTCTTGCTAGCAAGCTTCAAGGGGATTATAGAACTGGAAAAAGAATTAACATGAAAAAGGTATGTTTTTGATACCTTGTTTTTATTGGTTCATAACTAAACTTGTCAAATTGTCAATATTTATGTTGGTTATTTTTAGGTAATCGCTTACATTGCAAGTCACTACCGAAAAGATTTAATATGGTTAGATTTAATATGGTTGAGACGGACCCGGCCCAATAAAAGAAACTATCAAGTTGTGATTGTTGTGGATGATTCTCGAAGTATGTCCGAGAATAACTGTGGGAATGTTGCAATGGAAGCCTTAGTGACAGTTTGCCGTGCAATGTCTCAGTTGGAAGTCGGGAGTTTGGCAGTTGCAAGTTTTGGTAAAAAGGGAAATATTAAATTACTGCACGAATTTGATCAACCATTCACTTCAGATGCTGGTGTTAAGGTTAGTATTCCATAAATATCACTAGTTCAACCTGCGCTGCGCTTTATTTATAACATGCTGATGTGGCACTGTGATGATGTTGACCCGATCTTTTCTTTTTTTAGATGCTCTCAAGTCTGACATTTACGCAAGAGAACACTATAGCTGATCAGCCCATGGCTGACCTATTAACGTTCCTAAACACCACCCTAGATTCTGCAGTAATCAATGCTCGATTGCCATCTGGACAAAATCCATTAGAGCAGCTTGTTTTAATTATAGCCGATGGCAATCTTCATGAGAAGGTATCATTTCAGTCCTTAATAAAACAATAGATGGTTATCTAAACGTTGTTTCTAATCAATTCACTGTTCTGTTTGCAGGAGCATCTGAAGCGTTGTGTGAGAGATACTTTGAGTAAAAAACGAATGGTTGCGTTTTTGCTTTTGGATAACCCGAAAAGTTCGATAACCGAAGTTTTGGTAATTGCACTCGCTTAATTATAGTTTTATACTAGTTTTAGCTCATTCAGGTTTTAGCATAAGATTAAAGTTGAATGACTCGTTTATATTTTTCAGGAGGTGTCACATGATGATGGGAAGGTTGTACTCTCCCCGTATATGGATTCATTCCCGTTTCCGTTTTATGTTATCTTGAAAGACATTGAAACTCTTCCAAGAACACTTGCTGATTTATTAAGACAAGTAAGTTATACATATCTGTAAATTTTGTTATGTTATGCATTGTTACTATTATTAGTTTACTAACTTTTGACCAAGTTTTTTTACCAACCAAATTGCAGTGGTTTGAGCTTATGCAGAATTCAAGGGTCTAATTGACTTGAAGATGTTTACATTACATGAAACTTACAGAGGTTTAGGGTTTTGAATATGACGAGGAAAGGGAAACATACACAATTGTCTTTTATGTGATTTACTGAATATCCTAAGTGTTTACCCAAAAGGATTACTACTAAAGTAATTATAAAATATCGTTGCCACATATTACAAACTACCTAAGTTTGTTATATTAATCGGCCAAAATTGATAATTTTAAAAGCACATGAAAACAGTTTTAGAAATGAACTTTGAAGTATTGTGTTTAGAAGGCTTACGAAAAGTATAGTATGGGTAACATATAACGCAATAAAGATATGTGAACAAGTGTAACTATGGATTGAATATCATAGAGATACTTATGGGAACACGAATAAGGTAACATATTAGCCCCAATATCAAAGTGACACCTACCCCCCCCCCCCCTCTCTTGGCGGGGTCTAATGCACTCATCCTAAGTTAGTTTAGGTCCGTCTCTTTCCTACCCTCCTAGGTTCTATGACTCTTACTGACACTGTGTTGCTCTCGTATTCGTATGTCCAAACCATTTTAATCTTTCATCTTTTTTAGAGAGGACTACCGTTTTTGTTCATGTGGTTTGTTCAAATTTGATATTTTAGTTCAAAAGTGTAAAATTTGCTATTTCGTTCACAGAGTTTAATTTTCATTTTCCTCCCTATGTTTTCCATTCAAAAACTATTAGCGAGAAAGATGAAAATTGCAATGAAAATGAAACTCTAAGGACAAAAATAGCATATTAAAATAGTAAATTTAAACAAACCATGCATACATATACATGAAAACCGCAATTCTCTCTCTCTCTCTCTTTTCTTTTGCATAGCCGTCATGAATTTTCCTAGAAAACTTTATTATTATTTTATTTTTTCGAACAACTAATATTTTTTTGTCTTTAGGCCACCGGACTCTTCAATTAGAGAAACCTCGTTCTCTTAATCGGACCCACACTGACTTTACAATTTTTCTTGAACATTCTTCCAGAAAACCATACCGCAGCCAGCTATCACTTGACAGTCACCATTGTCTCCGGGAAACCCGACCCTTGCCATACTCTAGAACCCTAAAGTTAAACCGGAAAATAAATAAAAAAGTATTTATATTTATTTATTATCCCTCTTTCTTTCCATTTTCAGCCTCCACCATTTTCGCATCTCTGTAATTTCATTTCCTTCTTCTCTGGTTATTATTATTATTATTATTGCGGTAACAAACAGATTCAACGAGCTACTTCAATCGATCGCTATTTCATTGTACAGCTTTTAGGTTTTTGCTAGCTCATGTATGATTTTAGGTTAGATTATTATTATTAAAGTGGCGAAACCGAAACCTGAAATGAATTTGAGTACCGTAGAGGAAACCGAATCCTCCGATCAAATCATTCACAAACCCGAAGAAATCGACTGGCAGATGCTCGATAAGTCCAAATTCTTCGTCCTCGGTGCCGGCCTGTTTTCGTGTGTATCCGCCTCACTTTATCCGGTCGTAGTACTAAAAACCAGACAACAGGTTTCGTCTGCGCATTTATCGAGTTTGAAGACTGCGTTGTCCATTATTAGGTACGAAGGCTTTCGAGGCCTGTACAGAGGCTTCGGGACCTCCTTGATAGGCACAGTTCCAGCTCGAGCGGTCTATATGACTGCGTTAGAGGTTACCAAGAGTAACGTTGGTGTTAGTACTCTAAACTTAAGGTTTTCGGAACCTACTGCAGCTGCAGCTGCTAATGCGGTTGCTGGATTGACGGCTGCATTGGCTGCGCAGGTTGTTTGGACGCCGATTGATGTCGTGAGTCAACGACTGATGGTACAGGGGAATGGGAATGGGAATTGTAACTCGTGTAAATATATGAATGGAATTGATGCGTTTAGGAAGATTTTGAGTACTGATGGACCGAGAGGTTTGTATAGGGGTTTTGGGATATCGGTGATGACATATGCGCCGTCGAATGCGGTTTGGTGGGCTTCGTATTCGGTTGTTCAAAGACTCGTGTGGGGTGGAGTTGGATCTTACATATGCAAGAAAGATGGACCTGATTCGAGAACTGTAATGGCGGTTCAAGGGGTTAGTGCAGCGATGGCGGGAGGTGTTTCGGCTTTAGTTACAATGCCATTGGATACAATCAAGACAAGGTTACAAGTTCTTGATAACAATAATAATAATAATAGGAAGGGTCCAACAATTGGGCAGACTGTGAGGAATTTAGTAAGAGAAGGTGGATGGATGGCTTTCTATAGAGGGTTAGGTCCGCGGTGGGCTTCGATGTCCATGTCAGCGACGACAATGATCACGACTTACGAGCTTCTTAAACGGTTGTCTACCAAGAATCAAGAAAACTTGATACCATGATCATGTCATCAAACAATGGAGAAAGACAAATCAAATCATCTAGGTATCCATCTTGTAATTTCATTTTGTTTATTATGATGATGTTCTTGGGCGAGCCACTAGGCTTGACACTGAAACCCTATATACTATATTCCAATACTTGTTTCCTACATGTTTGTGGTTTACATGCATGATTTGAGATTCTCCATTTTTTTGGATCATTATGTGGTAGATAATGGATTAGGAATCTAACAATATTATAATAAAGATGGTTAGTAGGGATTAGGGACAACATTAAGGGGTTTGCTTTTGTTTATTTTGTTTTATTTATGATACTTAATAAATTAACATTATCCATAAGTAGAGATGATGTGGAGAAAATTGGGTCAGGTTTTTGGGATTTATTGAACCTTTAAAACTAGTGTGATTATGAAGGGTATCTCTCGCTTTAAGACAAAGTTATTTGTATATTGCAAGTGGATGGCTATATAATAATAAGCCAAAGTATCTGGTAACATGAAAGTGATTGATTGATTTGAATTTGAAAATAATTAAAGTTTGAAATGTTTTAAGATAATAACTACTCAAAACAAGTATTTCACAATCAACGATCACAATAGTTAGGCAGCCTCTTCATGACTTCATTCATGTCATTTTGACATATGGTAGACTAGATTACAAATTGTCTAGATATCTCAGAAGCTATATAAATAGTTGTTTTAAAATATTTTCATCTATAATAATCCCTACAATGAGTTACTAAGAAAATGACATTTTGGAACTTTTAGAAAATTATCTGATCCTTCAACAAAATGTTGATATATGGTCCCAAAGCTTTTAATTGATTGTCCTCTTATTGAAAAAAGAAAAAAGAAATAAAACTTATATAATATATTAATGTATGAACGGGATGGGACCTGAGCCCACAATCCTCAAGTGAACCGATGGTAAGATTCTTGAATCCTGACTACCCCACCAAAGTGACGGAGTTTTATTGTTTTCTACCCAACCAAAGTGGTGACGATGTTTGACCATTTTAAGTAATAGATGATAGGAAAACGGTTAATTTTTTTAAACGGCTATTACATCTTTTACTTAAAAAAACACTAAGCCCTGTGAATCAACCACAAGCCATTTCAACAGCATCGTCCATTCATTCAAGTGTATGCTCATCCCAAATTGGCTTGTGTCTCACTGTTAGTAATTAATCAAGTTATTTTTCTTAAGTGCAAATTTTTTGTGTTCGGCGAACCTTTATGTTGATTGATGTTGAGTTCTTAACGATCAGTTCGCATGTTTTTCTAGTTAGTTTTTTTCACAAAATGCATAAACAAAGCCCTGTTCAATTGTTCATCCATATAAGACCTTAATTTAAACCATAAAGTTGATTCAATTTGAAATGGATTCACAAAGCCCAAAATATGGATCACATTTAGGGCTATTCACGAGCTGAACCGAATGAAGGCTTGCTCGTTGCTTGGCTCATTTACAATTGAATCAAACCGAACGGCTGAAATTCGAACCGAGCGAAAATCGAATCGAGCATTTTCCGATTGAACATCAAGCGATTTTTTAGCATTAGTTATTTCTTTTTCACTCTAAAAGTTTCAATAAAAAACAAGTTTGAATGTTGTAATAATATATTTTGTAAAAAAATTAGTAGTTTTTAGGCAAAAGTGTAATAGATTATAAATTTTTATAAGAAATACATTTTAACTGAGGTGCAATGAGCATGTAAATAAACTTCTGGAATTCTGAAAACTTTGAGTAAACAAATAAAAATATAAAACTGGTGGAATTGGAAAAATTTTAAAGGATTTTAAAAATTGTATACTTAAATTTACGTGTGTTGTCTATATATTTATATATTTGTTCATATATAGTTATATATAAAATAAATTAAAAATATTCAAGCTGAAACGAACCTAGCAGACCTTTGCTCGTTTACAAACCGAACCGAGCAGCGCGGCTCGTTTACAATCCAGCCGAGCGAGCGTTTTTCGAGCAATTTCCGAACGAGCGGTGAGCGGTTTAGGCGGCCCTAATCGCATTCTCACAAAGCAAGAAATCAGGTAACAAAATGTCCAGCTTGAACCCAGCTAATCGCATTCTCTCCCAGTCTGGTCCTCAATTTCTAAAAGCAGTTGGTGAAACTGGTTCTCGACTGTTTCATAAAGCTCTTGAGACACCGGGGAGCCCAACTCACATGCATTAGAACCCACGCGTAGGTTCGGGGACCATACAAACACACGTAAGTGTTGCTAGAGCACCATTGTTGATCATTAATCACCGGATAAAAACGCAGAATGACCGACAAGGTCAACAAATAGTCAAAAGTGTGTAAAAACAAAAGAAAATTTCATTTCTTGAAACAAAAAAAAAAAAATCAAAGGTACGTCTACACACACTCAAATTCCGATCTAAAGTCTGTTGGTATAGGATAATAGATTAGTGATGGAATGAATGGACGCTACCCATCAAGTGGTGTTGAGAAAATAACATGAAAGACGACTGAAACGGGGAGGAAAATAAGAATAAATGAGAAGGAATGGTTTTGATGAAATAAAATTCCTTGTGTCGTTGATTTTATTCCATTGACAAACCAGACACTCTTTTTTCACTCCCTCACAAAAACGCATTCCTAAAGTACAAGTGGCACTCAACGACACGTAACTAACCTTTACATGCACAAATAAAACACACCAAAGCCGGCAAATTCAACCTCAACACCAAAACATGGACCCTTTCAAATGCAATCCCAGCACAAATTAGAGCAATATGCTTAGACATGGATTCTTGTTGCTTTGATGACAACTATTAGCCCCCCTAAACAAACCAAAGATTTAATATTGTTACATGTAAAAAATTTCATGATTGTTTAAATTAAATAACCTAAGTGAAACGGTTATTATTTAATAGCTTTTTTCTTCACAACAATATTTTAATAACCAAATAGTAACAAGTTTCATAAGTTTGATACTTGTTTCAGGCCTGCCACTTAATTAAAAAAACAAAAACTCACGGCATATTGCAATGATTCATAGTTAAAGTTCGAAAACGATTGAAATACTTACCCGCATTACTGACCAAATTATACAGCAACTGAGGTACAATATGCATGCAACAAAAGTTCTAAAAGCATCACTAAACAGACCATAAAAGTTAGAATCAGAGAAGAGGGAAAGAAAGACCACATTTTGATATTGTACAGCTCCGACAACTAAGGGCGGGCTCGTTTGTTGCTGCACGCAGGACACTTGTACTGCTTGATGTGTTCAGCTCTTGCCGGTGTGATTTTCACACACTTACCATGAAACCATTTCTCACAGATGTCACAACATATCCAGAACTCGTTCGATGCATAGTTCCCACCGCAGGCCCCACATAAGGTTTCTCCGTGCTCGTCCTCATCCTCCTCTTCCTCCTCCTCCTCATCATCATCCTCTTCATCATTTTTCAGGTACTTCTCATGTTCTAGCTCCCGCTGCAAGATCAAACCAATGTTTTTAGAGCTTATCCATTCGACCCAAGTAAAACATAAACTACAATTCTCAATCAACTCATTTTCAGGTACATGGTACATGGGTCAACTAACATGACCCTGTGAAAAGTATTGAAATCTTGTTTTACCACTTTTGAGTTTGACTTTGATTTGGTGCTGCTGTGATTAGAGGCAGCAATTCTCTCCTTATGGTTTTTCTTTGGAGTGCCAGTTATGACCTCAAATATAGTTGGGAGGTCGTTTATCAAGTTGAACAGTCTCTTCCTGTATAATTCAAGGAAAAAATTCAGAATACTTGGTTGATGGTAATTTTGGGGAAAGATAGATGAAATACTTTTACGCTGTATTACAAGATCTAAGCATGAGATAAATATAAAAACACGCATTTCTGAGAATTATCTTCCGGTTTAAGAATAAAAGTTGTGTGGAATTACAAGTTCCATTATTCCATAACAATAGTGCTTCCTAAATTTGGATGCAGACCTACTTTTCCTCAATTTCAAAACAAATAAACAATGACACAATCTGAAAACTATTTTCCTTAAATTGTAGTGCTTCCTGAATAACTTAATGTAAAATCTTAATAATAATAAAAAATTATATAAGAATGATACTACTTTATAAGAACTGCAAATGTTAAATTTTAGAAACTAGATTTTTGTAACGGTAATAATGATAATTAAAAATGTAAAAACTTGTAAGATCTATCATTTTACCTTTTGTGTTTTATTAAATTGAATGGTTTGCAACAAAAATAACTCTTACATAAAATTTGAATGTTTATAGAAAAAAAATTAATTTCTTTGTTGCGTGTTAGCGCAAATGGCACATGGATGCCACATAAGAGCCAATGAGTCATATCAGCACATGGATGCCACATACACAAAACAGCATTTTATAAAAGAGCCTATAGTGGCCATAGAATCAATGTATTTTTTGCGCTGCACGTCATGTGCACGTGTTTTTTCTCAATGACCAGCATGCAACCTTTTAACATAAATTAAACAGACAACAGCTTTCAAGTAGGCTTCACATAAAGTTCGCTTTGACACGAAAGGGAAATGAGTGTAATAACCTTAAAAACTGGAATAAAACTTTGGTGTCATGCTTTGACACACAAACTTGATTGAAGAAAATAAGATTTTCTTAGTAATTTTCAATCTCAAAAAGAATAAATAGCTGAACAGCAAGGAATCCGATCATCTAACAGAATAAGCAAGTTCATGTTTTAATATATAATAATAGTATCACGAGTTACCTGTCAGCTTTATCAAATCCAAATCTGGCACCAAAATAGAAGGCAACAGAAAGCAACCAAGCATCACTGTGAACAGCAACCAAAGTCAACCAATCTTTTTCTTGCATTCCATCTCTAGCAAAGTTAATACCCAATGCTGGTTCTGGGAGTTCTGGTGGAACCTCTTCAGCAGGCAAATTAACCTCCCAATGCTCATTTGGAAAACCATACAAACACAAATTCTCCTTTTCTGTACACAACACAATTGTTCACATGAAGAAGACTTAATAACAAGAAAAAGATAAATGCATTTTATGTAACATGGATAAGACTGAAAAAACAATGTCAGCGTAGCAGGAGAAACAGTTCGAAAACATTCACGTTGAACAGATTATCCGCTAGGCTGCTACATACGTGGATTTTTCAAATAGTTTTAAATCATAAATCTTTATATTGTAAAAGTACTGATAATTACATCAAATTTTGACGGGAATCTGGTGGTGATATTTTGAAAAAGGAATCCATATTAATTATGCATTAGGAAAGTCCTCGGCAGAAAATTTATAAAGTATAACATACAAGGAGCAAGATAACTGAAAGCACATAAGACATGAAGATGTAACTAAGGCGTATACAAGACAAACATACGACACGAAGATGTTTAGCTTATCACACAACGACACAAAGACGTTTCGCTTATCACACAATGACTCCACAAAAGTGATTCAAAACCATATGCAATCACACAAAATGGTTAGGTAAACTAAAATACAAATGCACTTCCAAATTCCAATTACAACTTAATCCATATTCACTTAAGGAAAAAAGGATATATCATACATCCCAGAGTTATGTGCTGCAAATTAAGTTAGCAATATCAACCAATAACATTATAGAAATCCAAAACTAGCCTAATGAAGAAAACTAAACATTTCTATGAAACTGATTCATTAATCAGAAGACCAATTCTCTCTTACATATGATTGGCAAATGTTCGCATATAAATCCCACATTATCCATTACATGAAAATTCTATATTCTTTGAAAATTACAAAAACTGATGCAGATGTGGACACTACAAAGCAAAACAAATTGCCAAACATGTATAAAAGTGCTGTAAACGAACCGAACAAGATTTTATCAGACAATCTAACGGTTCACGAGCACCTAACCAAACAAAATTTCATGTCCGTCCGTTAAGAAGGCGAACTAACGGTTCCGAGCACAAATGAATACAACATTTTAATTGATTCAGCTAACCGAGAATAGTCGGTGTAAACTTCTTGGTCCAGTTACCAAATTTGTATAGAAACTTTTCTTTAACATTCATATTAATATGTTAATCCACACATAAATTAATCACATAACACTCATGTATAATATACTTTCGTTTTAAACCTAATAATTTCGCTTAAATCTATACGATAAAATTATAAAACTCAATAAAAACCACATTAACAAGCATAACACACTATCGAACGGTCACGAACACAAGCGAACGAGCACGCCTACCGGTTAACGAGCCGAGCATTTAGAACCCTAAGCTAAGTGCTTGAAATTGACATGCAATTAATTACACTACTAAAACGTAATGGATATAAAGCCCTAACTAACTGACTAACCAGGATCACACTGCTGGAAAAACTCTTCAACATCTGCAACAACAATAATAAGCACAAATTAAATTAACAAAGCGGTAAACGGAAACCTAACGGAAGTAACGGACTGACCGGCAGTAAGAGCTTTGACCATTCCGGCACGTCGGCCTTTGAAATCCCTAAAGACCTCTTCGACCGTACGCGGATTATACGCAGCCATTGCAAATGTGTAATGTGATGACTGATGACTGACGTATATATATGTTTACTTGATGAAGATGAACAAGTAAGAGGCGGATTTGAATCTGATTATAAAACAAGGGTTTAATTCTATTTCATTTATCGCTCGTGAGTCCGACCATTTTTGGATTTTTGCTTCCCACTAAATTAAGAGTTCGGCTCGTTTTAACTTACAACAGACTAGTATCGTGTTTAACTCAGCTTATTTCGAGTTTTTTTTTCTTAAATTTGAACTTGGTTCGTGTATTTTTTTTTTCAAAGTCGGATTCGGCTCATGGTCGGTATGTTTATTTTTAATTATTTATATACATTTTTAATTAATTTTACATATTTTAGGAAAAACCTTAAACGAGCCAAAGATAGGTGCGAGCTTGGTTGTGGAACTTGAATTAATGCATCGAAGTCCAAGAGGGTGAAAGTTAAAATACACAAAGCTTGACGAGCCTAAACAAGTTTCTGATACATGCTCGAGCTCAAATTAGATAACTAAACGAGAGCTTTATTTGAGGCTCGGTTCTGACTTGCGGCTTGCGAGAGACCAAGATCAGTATATTTCAAGTTTTTTTTTTAAACCCGAGCTTGGCTCATGAGTTCTTTTGTAAAGCTTAGATTTGGTTTGTCTATTTTTAGGATTTATGCACATTTTTAATTACTTTTACATATTTTGAGAAAAACCTTAAACGAGCCTACGATCGGCTCGAGCTCATGTAGTATATTAAGCAAGCCTAAGCTTGGCTCGAGCTCGTGTAGTACATGAAATGAGCCAAAGCTCAGCTCGATCTTGGTTTTGCAAATTGAAGTTAATACATAGAAGTCCAAAAAGAGGTAAAACTTAAAACACACAAGGCTCAACGAGCCTAAACAAGTTTCTAATACAATGCTTAAGATCGGGCTTGATAACTAAACGAGCTTTATTTAAGGCTCGGGCTCGAAAAGGCTTCGGTTGTTTCAAGTTTTTTCTCAATTCGAGCTAAAGTGGCTTGCAAATGACTTGACTCGTTTGTAGCCCTAGATACGTACACCAAATATAGCGTGTAATGAAGTTGTATAAAATATTATAAGAATAAAATGTACATGAAATATACTAAGTATTTATATTATTACCACAATCGTAGAAGGAAACTTCATTGATTTTTGTGATCTAAATGGTCAATTCTTCAAAACCTGTTTTATCTTTATTGTGCAAGGTTTTTGATGCGATAGTGGGCGAAGTTGAAGATGTTAATCTCGATTTAAAGGATATGAAGTTGTTTTGACATATTAGTTATTATCGTGTTAGTCAAAATACGTCTAGATATTGTTTAAAGGGAGATTTATATATATCCCCTTAGTTAAGAACCTAATTGCATATATACCCAATTCCAAACTTTAATTACATATATTCCCTTCTTTTATAAAATTACAAGTTATGACCAGAATGCCCTCTTAGGGTTAAAAAATTAACACCATGATTGTGGGTTTTCATCCTTCATTTTGATTCTCCATGTTCCTTTCTCAATTGATAATTACATGATTCATAATTTCCACGGTCAACGACGGAAGACCAGGGTGGTGCCTCCCTGCTTGGAATGAGGGAGAAGAAGATGTTGCAAAAGGATCCCGTTAATTAATTACCGGCACCGGTAATCGGACAAACTTGAAATCAAGTGACCATCACCACCGAAACTTAACTAACACCGGTCAAACGACAGCTGCCATACCTTTTTAATCCAACTCCCTAACCCATTTAAACGATAGTAACCTCTAAAATCACCCTCTTTGGTGTGTACTAGGAATGATATAGAATAGATATGAGGATGTTGGCGAATTTCATTGGGATTATAGATGAAAATTGGATGCACAACCTAGATAATGATATGCCAATTTTAGTTTTGGCTAAAAAGAAAAAAGGGGGTAAAATAGTCATTTATCAATTTATTTTTAATAAAATATATCAAAATGGGTAAATTTCATATTAAAGGCTTTAAGAAAGGAGATATATGTAATTTATTTTTTAAGTTGGGTATATATGTAATAAACGAAGTTAGTAGAGGTTATATGTAAATGCCCCTTGTTAAAATGTTAGGAGACAACTGGTATAGTTTGTTTATTATTTGTTTGAGTATTAGTAGGAAGTAGAGTTAACAGTAGGAAACAAGTTTGGATTAGTATAGTGTTAAGAGTCGAAAATGTTCAACTACTAGGTGTTTTGTGTTCAAGTTTCAGAGTTTGAGGCATGATTTCCAACATAGTTTGGAAAGGGGATTGCGATCCAAGTTGAATTATATTGTGCTTAATGTATATCATTCTTTACCACTCGACTTAATTGATAACATGATTGTTCTATAACTTAATTGACAAGTTGATTGTTATGAAATGGTAACGTCTGGAATTGTTTGATTGGACTGCAATTTAATGTCCATTACCATTGTTATCACTGTAGTTATCTACTCATATAAGCCATTGTTATGCATGTTTTGCACTTGATTCATATCGTTATTGTACCTTATTTTTATGTTTTTTTATCATTATCGATCTCATAGTCTATACTATCCTTCTTTTCCGTTGCTAACAATTTTTGTCTCAACCACTTTCTTTTGTTACGTGACATGTATCTAGGGATGAGCATTTGGTACTTGGTACCGGTACCGAACCAGTACCAGTACCGAAATCGGTACCGATTTGGTACCGTCGGTACCAAAGTTTTGAGTTTCGGGATTGGTACAGTACCGGTACCGGTATTTCCCGAATCGGTACTGTACCGGTACCAAACCGAATATTTCGATACCGTACCGGTACCAAGATTTGGCGATTTTCGGGATCGGTATTTTCGGTACCGGTACGTACCGAACTCATCCCTACATGTACCCAATGTACCCAAGTAAATGTGGGGACGAATTAAGAAAAGCTAGTGATTTTAGAGAACTTAAATCAACAATGTAATGAGTTAATAAATTATTATGTCACACCCCAACCTAAGACGCCAAACTCATCCCTACATGTACCCAATGTACCCAAGTAAATGTGGGGACGAATTAAGAAAAGCTAGTGATTTTAGAGAACTTAAATCAACAATGTAATGAGTTAATAAATTATTATGTCACACCTCAACCTAAGACGGAAATGTTGGGGCGTGAGCTGATTGTTCACAGCTCCAAGGTACTATCATAAAATAAAATATGACAATATCTATTAAATTAATTATTTCAAATTTAAAGTGCACAAACATTCATAACAAACAATTAATTCAAAACAAATAGAATATAACTATTCTTTATTTTATTGTCTATAGTCTTCCTTGATTTTCCTATGGTCCTTCTAAGCATGCTTAACTTTAAACTTCAATTCAAATGGTAACCTGCATATGCGTAGAAAATAGAATAGAGTTTGTTAACACTAGGTTGAATGAGATTATCACCGGATTTCAAGTTACAATAATATATGTAAATAAGCAAAACGAATTAAATTCGGTAATAAACAATCAAACCGTAAACAAATAGTGTGTCAATTAGCCATGCCTCAGGAACATGGGCAATGGCTACTATGACTAAATGTGATTTGTCGGTTTATCATCGCCAAGAGAATCGGGCTTTGGTTACTAAGATGGCGTATGATCATACTGGCATGCTAGACTTCTGATGGACCTCTCCGAAAATAATAGAATATAAGCACATAAGCGAGTAACAAATAACATTTGATCAAAATACAAACAATGATTCGTTTGCTAGTTTTGTGTAGATATATAGTATGAAAATATGAATTGGATATTAGTACTAGTACGCATATGTCCCCAAAACTTATGAAAATTAGTAAAATAAAGGGGAATGATAAAGCTCACCTTATTGCGTAAGCGAGTAACTAAGAATAAGAATAAACGGTTAATAAATAAATGAATCGTCCTCTAACGCGTCAAACGAAATAAATCAACGAACCTGAAACTTTGAGATAAATAAAATATGAGTAAAACCGAGATCATTGCCCCTGGAATCGTTCCAAACGGATGTCTAGAACTCTGGTTATGAGAACTTAAACGTTTAAGCGAGCTGGTACTGACCAGAATCCGAACAGCTATTCGGAAGTCAGGTTTTGGTCAGTAGACTTAAATTCTTGATAGGAAAATAAAAATTTCCTGGACCAAAATCCGGTTCCGACCAAAAGCATGAGAAACCGATTAGTCAAACTTGTTGACCAATATGCCCTTAAACGGGTTTAAGTCAAATTGATTAGTCAATACCCCTAAATCTCAGAAATCGATTGAGGGTTATCGACTAAGGAATATAAATGAATGATTTACAATTCAAAACTTACTCGGAAAGTGTATGAATCAACCGAAAAGTGAAGTCAAAGGTTGTTGTAATGGTAAAGTCAAACACCGAAGCTTGTATCTTCAAGTAATATGGCCAAAACAAGCAAGACCACGAAGAGCAGAGGTATGTGACTGCTGTGAATATTATATTTAGGGTTTAGGGAAATTGTGGCAGGTGAAATATGTATTGTTTATATAGAATAAACAAAAATGAACCAATTATAGCTAGTTTACTCGTTTAAGAAACCGAATAATGTTTTAATGACCAAATCAACTGAAAGTGCAGTAAAATTTTGTTCTTGAGGAAGGGGTAATGTATGTGGACAAGTACTTGGTCTATGTTAATTTTCTTGAGGCTTAAATCACGCGATACGGTCCAAAAATAAGCTATTTTGTACCAAAAATGAACTAGGAAAGCAAAATTCAAAGGATTCTGTACGGTGGTGCCATAGCTCCGCGCAACGACCATCACCTTTCTTGGCCGCGCGGCGCCCCAGCCCTAGGTGGAAAAATTTTGTTCTTTTGGGCAGCTTTGGTCATTGAACTTTCTAAAAAGGTTAATTTTTTATTATTTTAGAATTTAAACAAGAAATGAACAACTTTGAAAACATAAGGGATATGAAATGAAAATACATTAAGGAATACTTATAATTGTTTGATTTTATTAATAATAAGGATCCAAATAATGTTCCCAAATCGGGTTATATGTAAACGAATACGAGTACGAAAAATCCGAGATGTTACAGTCTCCCGAGTAGGGAATTTCATCCCGAAATTAAGGAAAACTAAAACATAATCGTTCTATAAGTAATTTATACGGGGTTTGTTTTACATTATTCGTTTTTAATATTTATATATGTATATTTGGATTTTAATTTTATTTATTGTAAGAAAGTTAATAATTAATATACTTGAGGTTTGATGATGAAATGGTTTCACAAATAAACGATATGTTATAATCCGGTTTAAAAGCTATCTGAGTTTGGTGATACCAATTACCCATTTATTTTATTTATTATAAAATTGTTTATTAATTATAAATAATATCTTTTTTTAAAATAAAACAGGATATTAATTTTTAGTATATTCCTATTTTATAGGATTTTCATATCAAATATTTGATGAGATTATTTTTTAATATAATAAGATGTTATAACCCGTTTAAGAGCTATCTGGGTTTTGTGAGACCTTTGCCCGTGAATTCGGGTCAAATGCGTGAGAAACCTTCATTTACAAATAAAGTAATCCGATGGCTTGAGAGAATGGTTGTTTTACATTTTTCGTTTTTTAATATTTATTTTTTGGATTTTATTTTTTTTTATTGTAAGAAAGTTAATAATATACTTAGGGTTTGATGATGAAAGGCTTTCATAAATAAATAATATGTTATAACCCGTTTAAAAGCTATTTGGATTTGGTGACCCATGACCCGCTTATGTTTTTTTACTATAAAATTGTTTATTAATTATAAATAATATCTTTTTCTTTTTAAATTGGATATTAAATTTAGGGGGAAGGTTCATGTGCATTTTATTCTTAACATGAGAACGTAGGAAATAATACCAATTTATAAAAAAATGAGAACGTAAGAAACAATATCAACTACAATATCAATCTACATACAAAGAAAAAAACCTAAAAATTATAACAAAAGAATCAAAATCAAGAACAAAATAATAACATCAAATACCAACAAATACTTATATAAGCAAAAGAAGGATCTAATAATAACATAAAACATAAGCAAATACTTATAATGTCTCAAAATCGAAAATTAGCAACTACAAACAAAAAATAACATCAAACACTTATAAAAATAAACCTAATAATAACAACAAATTGGTTCTCACTGTTTTCATGTTAAGAATAAAATACATTTGATTCTGTTTCTTAAATTTAGTATATTCCTATTTTGTAGGATTTTCATATCAAATAATTCGTAAAATTAATTTTTAATTTAATGAGATGTTATAACCCGTTTAAGAGCTATCTGGTTTTGGTAAGACCCATACCCATGAATTTGGGTTAAATCAATAAGAGGCCTCCATTTAAAAATCAAGAAATCTGGTGGCTTCCATAAAAGGGGGGAGCGACACCATCACGACATATAGGATTTTTGGGTTGTCGTTTATATATATTATAGATTTAAACTTTAAAGATAACATTTTTTTAAAATAAAATTTAAAATTTACCATAACATAGAAATTCCAATAGCGAAAGCAACGCTCCAAATGACAATCCAATATGGGCACTTATATATAGGATGTACCAGCAGCGTATCCACCATATCCTTATCATCTTGTCATTCATACCGTTACTCGAACTACTTTTGGTTCTAGATTATGGCACACAATTGTACGCATTATGATTTCCATACGAGGACTTGGATAATTATGTTTGCGACCATAATTACCTTCGCATAATCCCTCCCAACATGTGGTTTATAAAACATTGATAACCATAACTTTTGAAAGAAAGCAAAAATTTTAATAAAATTAAAATAGAATATCATCAATGTACAAAACATTTCTAAATATGAGCGTTCGAGTCAATTAATAAAATAGTGAAGTTTCTAAAAACATCTTTTATTGCAAAAATATAAATCTTGAAGATTGAAATGGATTTCTTGAAACAGATATATTAATGAGCCGAGAATAAGAAAATAAGATAAGGATACAAGATCATAAGAAATTTACCTCGATAAAAAGAAAATTTTTTCATGAAATAAAACGCGCACAATAGTTCAAATTGAAATTATGCAATACCACAAATAAATAAAGAGTCGATACAATGCATAAACTGAAAAGACAAGATAACTTAAGATAGAAGTAACGAAAGCAACATTAGTCTTTGGAGTGTTCGGGAAACTTTAGCTACGGTTGACTTGATTCACGTGACCTGGAGCACTTGAGGTAGTTGGATCCATAAGAACTTGAGTAGTCGAGGTAGATGGATTTGGGTTAGCTTGGATAGGTTGCAAGAGTGGGGCTTGATTGAAGGAAGTTTGATAAACTTGAGCTTGCGAGTATGGGATTTGATAGGTTTATATAAGAATGATCTTGATTGAGAGGAGCTTGAAGAACGTAGGGTTGATAGGTTTGGACTTGATGAGCGTTGGTAGTGTAGTAGGGTGCGGTATAGCTTGAGCTTGGTGTGCACGAATGAGTTGTGGGCACGCATTGCGGAGATGATTAGGGTCTCCACAATTGTAGCAAGCACGGCTAGTAAGGGGTTGTAACATTCGTTACTTTTCAAACCCAAAAACCCCACCCATTTTAAATTTTCGACTTTGTTTATAAACACACACACACACACACACACACACATATATATATATATGTATGTATTACATTCTTAAGTTTCGTTCATGTATTTTATTTTATTCGTCAATGCCCTGGTTTATCGTATCAGAGTATTCTTGTTCATCGTTTATTACTAATATTATATTCCCGATGATTTTCGATAATCGTTCGTTCATTTTATATTGTTTTCGATCAATAAACGAAACTCCGAGATTTAAAGTGTTTATTAAAGTAAAACGAGTTATGTTATCCGGGTATAATATAATAAATATTTAAACTTATAACTTTCAAAGTACAAGAATTCATTTGTGAATTTAATTTAAATTCAGTTTTAAAACATATCAAAGTTTAGGGTTTAAAACGTAATTATATTTTAAAATTCTATTTTTAAACTAAATTGAAACTTGAGGGGCCATAATGTAAATTATTCAAAATTTATAATAAAAAGGTAAACCCAACCTGTCCCCTCCCCCGTATTCCCGTCAAACCTCTGGCCAACGGAGTTTTGGCTCCGGCGAGCCCGTTTACCCTTTAACACAAGCGTTTAACTCAATTAGATTTTCTTAACGGATTTAGACTCGGGTACCACACGTTAATCATCACACGTTAATCATCAATTATAACGGGTTAAAATATTCAAAATCGTGCATTATTGGTCCCGTAACAGCCGCTAACGGCCGGAACCTTTATAAATTGCATTTACGATCAATAAACGTTATTCATTGTAATTGAACCTATAAATAGGTTCCTAACTTCAATAGAAACTCGTACCCATCATTATTTCAACTTAAAATACACTCAATATCGCGAATTTATTCAACCAAATCCGTTTTCCGACCAACCCCCGTTCAACATCAATCCGTCATGTTTCTAGGTAAATAATAGATGCATCATTGTATTTATTCTCATTTATAGTTCGAGAAGTTCAATTATTTTGGATCCTTTAGCACATTTTCGGTTGCTTCGATTTCGTATTGTACTATCGGCTTTTATTGCGTGTTATTCATCCATTTTAAGGTGAGTTTTCATAACCCCTTTTTACTTTTACACGTTTTGGGGTGTAGCACGCTCCAAACTTTTATTTGTTATTTCATGTTTCATGCTGTAAACTAAAATTCACATGCGTGTCTTGTATGTATTTGTTTCATATTGTATTGCTTGTAAATTATGTGATTATTTGCTAGTTATTTATTGTTTTGTTGGTGGAAGAGACTCATACACATACTCAAACGCAAAGTGGGAGGGCTGACGGGACGTACCTGCGCCGTCCATTTTTCAACTTTGTTAATAAATGGCGGTATCATTATCATATTCTATACTCCAAGTAGCTCGGTGAATGGAGGTTCCTTAGTAGATTTGACTTATGTCAAGCGAACGGGAATATCATGTATTTACTTTTCTTTTACTTTATGATTGAGACAATATATCTTGACTTGTGACTTTTACACTTTTCATATTATATACATATGCAAAACTTTATGAATTCTCACAAACATTATTGTTGACAAAATATATTATTTTAAACGTGTTGACAAGTACTTAGTCTATGTTAGTTTTTTTGAGGCTTAAATCACGCGATACGGTCCAAAAATAAGCAATTTTGTACCGAAAACGAACTAGGAAAGCAAAATATCAAAGGATTCCGTACAGTGGTGCCATGGCGCCGCGTGACGACCATAGTCTCCCTTGGCCGCGAGGCGCCCCGGCTCTAGTGGAAAAAGTTTGTTGTTTTGGCAGCTTTGGTCCTTGAACTTTCTAAAAAGGTTAATGTTTGATTATTTTAGAGTTTAAACAAGAAATGAACAACTTTGAAAACATAAGGGATATGAAATGAAAATACATTAAGGAATAAATTGTTTGATTTTATTACTAATAAGGATCCGAATAAAGTTCCCGAATTGGGTTACATGTAAACGAATACGAGTACGAAAAATCCGAGATGTTTCAAATTAGGTCTTTTAGCTTTCTTCATCAAATCATTACAATTCATCAATTAAGGAGTTATGTAGCCGTTCAAAATATCAAAAAGTGATGTTTTCTTATTTGATTTTATGTAATAATGATACGACAATCCTAATCAGGTCAGGATGATACAATTCACTTCATACTCAAGGTAGAAATAGTTGGCATACCCAAACTGAGCCATGGTTGTCTCACTGAGGATGGTAATTATATTGTTTTTAGTTTTTTCTCATTATTTAATGTTATATAAGTGGTTTAAACATTTGTTATAGTGTTTAAAACCAAATAAACGACCGTTACAAATAGACCATATATGAAAGCTAACACTAAAGTAAGGATCCCGTCTAATAAACATTTTGGAGTTGTGATGATATCAATAATTTCAAGTGGTAATATAATGTATCCATCCATAAAACTTATAAAAAATGTATTTCCTCAAAAATACAACCTTTTTATACATAAAGTATAATTTATTAATTTGTATTGTAACAGAATATGATATTTTACTTATTAAGAAAAGAATATAAAACCAATGGTTTTAAACTGTTTTGAATAATTATGATTTGATGACTATTCACATTCTAATTCCTACATTACCATTAAGTTTGTATTAATATTATAACCCTATAAATAGAGGGTTCTTGTATTTGATCTTACATACTCAATGAGAAGACTTCTCCAATTCATCACTATACTCTCTTTCTCTATCTATTATGTTCTTATGCTTATCTATTATGAATGTTGGTTGCTAATAGGTTGTTTTACAACACGTTATCAGCACAACCATGCTCGATCATAAACACTAATTCTTCAACCACAACGGCAGCAGCACACAACCGATGATCTCGTGATCCTTGTAATGATGTTACTAAAGCAGAGTTATTGGACTGATCCCAAATATGGAATTGGCTCCTTGATCAATCATGAAGGTAACACGCATTTTTGAATCTCTATAATGAATTCTAAAATTTTGGTCTTTTGATATTAGGGGTTGGTGTTACGGCAAGGTTAAAAACAAAAACTATATTAGTGAAGGTTACTTATGTGGTTACGCTTTAATGATTTATTCCCAATCTCTAAGGAAAATAAACAATATCTATTTTTATTATATTATTTAAAGAATTAACCTTTTAAAATGGCATTATCTATTTAATTGAATTTAATGTTACGAGGGTAGTAGTAGTTTGAAATGTCAAAGGAACACCATGTTATACTAAATTATCAGATGGAACCAAGATACTAATACTTGATTAGTTAACTAACTAAATTATTAAATTTTCTTGTTTTTGCAACTTATTTCCTATTATGGATTTTTATCATTTAGAAGCAAATTGGTTGGTTTGTTTTGAGTAGGAGAAAAAAACTATAATAACCAAATTTTAATCGGTTTCACCATTATAATATAACGAGTTACATCATTTTATTTTTAACTTATAGATATTAATATATTTTTTTCGTGACAACGTTGTATTAATTCGGGTTTGTTTTATATATAAGAATTGGATACGCAAAATATTAGTATGGTGTGACTCACGGATACTTGACTCATTTGTAGCTCTAGATACGAACACTGAAGGTAACGTTTAATGAAGTTGTATAAGATATTTTAAGAATAGAATGTACATAAAAAATACAATGCATTTATATTATTACCACAAATTGAGATTTGCTCACAGAAGGAAACTTCATTGACTTTTATGTGGTCTAAATGGCCACTCTTCAAAAAACCTGTTTTATCTTAATTGTTCAATGTTTTTGATGCGATAGTGGGCGAAGTTGTAGATGTTAATCTTGATTAAAAAATGAGATAAAGTTGTTTTAATTTATTTACTTGTTATCGGGTTAGTCAAATAAATATAGATATGCTGTTTAAATGTTCATCGTTGTTACAGTTTGGTTATTATTTGTTTGAGTGAAAATTGGTAGGAATTGAGGTTAAAGTAAGAAACAAGTTTGGGCTAGTATAAATAAAAGCGTGGGGGCTTCTATAAGTAGTCTAGCCATTTGTCATATATAGGTTTAAAGAAAAAGAAACAAAAAGATTAAACTCCCTTTCCAAGAAGAAGCCAAAAATGAAATCTATATCTATATATTTTATTAAAACAATTGACTTTATGGACACATGAGTTCTTCTTATTGGTTCAACCCTTTTACTTTCATATATAACAACTCTTCTTTGATTTTCTTCTCAATTAAATAAGTCAAAAACAAATTCAATTAATTAGTAACCCATTTATGTCATATCATTAAACGGTACCCAATTTAACGCATTCATCAATATCATAACTTAAGTTTACCCAAATTCACGATGTCAACCACCGCTTCCTTGACGCCGCTTTCATCTCGGTGTTAATCTGTAGAATTTCCCTCAATTATACTCGGATTGGTAATCAAAATTGATTATCAACAAGGTTAGTCTTTTAATTCTTTCCATCGATTTTATTCCAATTCCAAATTTATGTTTTATGGTAGTAATAGGTTTTGATTTCATTGATGGATTATATAGATATCATCTTACTTTGTGTCAATTATTTGTTTATACATTCTAATCGCTTAATTTTCTCAATTTTATAAACCCTAATTTTCATAAAAAAGTTTTTTTCGGCATCATTTTAATGAATTAATAATCGGTAGACATCAAAGATATATGCTCTTTTCATAATCTGGGGGTTAAATATCACAAATGAAATTGCCCTCTTATTGTCTTACAACACCAGAATATTCATATGTATTATGATAGTTTTTCGTTTATTTGTTTGTAATTATCATATTTTAGTTCAAATGATCTTATTTTTTTTGCAACCTGTTTTTCTTTTTGTTAATGCAGACCTTCATTTAGTGGTCAAAAGCAAAAATGAAGTATGGAGAGCAAAAATCAATTGTAACAATTAGAACCGTTTCATAATTGATCCAATTTCCATTTGTTTCCTAATTTTGTTCCCTATTTCAAGCTCTTTCAAAAATCAAAATTATATGCCCTCGACTTGTAATTTAGAAATCAATAACTTTTATATTTAACTAACAAAATATATCTGGTCAAAAACTTTAACAACACTCGTGGTTTTTCACTTTATTTTGCAGATGCTATTGGCCATGTTAGCAAAGTTTGTAAACTTTTTTTCTACTAGATACAAAGTGGTGGTCAAGATTTAGAGTCGAAGGAACTTATGAATCCTGAAATGGAGGAGAAAGGTGTGATCAAATTTAATATAATTCAATTTATTATTTTTGTCTTTTGTGGTTTTTGATTATTCATCTTAAATTTTTCTTTTATTTGTGTTTGTAGTGAGACGAGAACTAAAAATATGTAGATTATTTGTGCATCCTCATATTATAAGACATTTAAGACTTTACAAGGTTTTAGAGACGCCTCTTGATATATATGAAGCTATGAAATATGTGAAATCCGGGGAGCTATTTGATTATATAGTTGAAAAAGGCAGGCTAAACAAAAATGAAGCTCAGAAAAATTTTCAGCAAGTATGTTCATGCAAATAATTTTTATACTGCTCCGAAGTTGAATCATGCATTTTTTAATTCAATCATAAATTTTTTCTATTTTTTAATAAATGTTGGTTTATAACATAATTCACATGATCATAGTTAATTTTACGAAACTCATGTTTGAGGTTCCAATGGTTGTATGGTTAAATCTACGGGTTCAGGTCAATTTTGCTTATTTTATGGTTCATTTATTTTCAGGGGCATTTCGGTATAAGTAGTTAAAAAGTCAACAAGTTAGGATAAATATTCTTATGGCCAAAGAAAAAATTAAGAACAAAGAAAGAAAACGTCGTTGTCTTGTTAAACCCATTTTGTTGTAAATCTTGATTAGTAGCAAAAGGAAATGAAGTCAATTTTCAATGCTTGAAGATAAACGAGTCACGGTAAGCGACATTGATTGTGACTGTTTGATTGTTTGTTGTTATTGTTCACTTGTTATTTAATCATGTTTTATTGTCACTGAGTTCTGTTAAATATTAGGTGCTGATAATCAGGAAGAAATTGTGGCTGAAATCATCAAACACGAGAAAGAAGCTATTTCTCTAGATGTCAAGGATTGAATTCATGGTGTAAACATTCAATTAATTCCCTAATTAGTATTTACTTGGCCTAGTTCATTAATTCTCAAGTTTTTTATTTATGAAAGAGCTACTTGTCAAATAACCCGTTAACGGATAAATTTTTTTTTTATTAATTGGTCCAAAGCTATAACGTAATATCGGGTCAAAATAACTTTTTTATTTTAACTGGTCAAAATGAACCCGGTAGTAATTGGTCAAAATAACTTCTATAATCATGGCTCAAAATTAATAAAAATAATTTAGTAACCGTACGAGTGACCGACTAACTGCTGTGTTGATATGAGTTTAATTTTGTTAATTATGAGATTGTTGAATATTATAAACAGTTTTAATTGAAGGTTCTGTAATTTTTTTGCATTGGCATGATTCTTACATTGATTTTATTTTTGTTTATGCTTGTAGTTTATTTTGAGGAGTCTTATGATGGAAAATGAAGTCTGAAGAAGCATTACAACGAGGAATAATAGTAAGTAACGAGTGTTATCTTCATTTATGTGTCTATTTACGCTCATTTATGTTCGTTGATATTAAGAGAAAGTTACCGGGCTGTAGTTGCAGAAACAATATAAGCGAGCGGGGAATATACTATGGAATCCTAAAAATGAATTTTGCGAGGCTTAATTAATTATGTTTTTGTTTACTTCTTTTCATTTTAGTCCACGAATTGTTTATTCGCTATGGTGTTCTTACTCTTGAATACTCACTGTGAACTAAATTCCTAGACGGCCCTTTGTTTAAATTCTGTGCAAAAATAAAGCTTTCAAGATGGGGGTGAGCACATCTTCCAAAGACAACCATATTGGAGAATAAAAGGATTTCTACAAATGTGATGAGCACACCATCCTAACTGGCATCATACTAAGGTAATCCTCCAAAAATGACGACGTATGTTAACATAGATAATAACTTTGTATGCACACTTTAATCCACTGTATTTTGCTTAAATAAAAAGGAAAATGAAAAATAAAAGAATAAACGTGTTTGTTTTTTGATTAATTTAATCTAAAAACAGTTTGGAAAATCAAAATATTGAGTTTAGATTAACTATGAAAGAAAGGTATTGGTTTTTTGAAACTAGGAGTTTTAAAATGAATGTGCAATCTAGCATTACCACTATCCTGGTGGAGGTTTCAATAGAATGCAGGATGAGTTATAGAGCAGTGGATGTTCGTAAGTTGGGTCGGGGACATCGTTTATAAGTACTGGCAAGTCAATGGTATTTCATACTCCACATGACCATGAGAGAACATAATTAACGTGTCTAATGAGTGAAACATGAATACATGATTGCTGTTAAATTTCATTAGTATATAATTAACCTGTCCATATTTTCTTTTTCATAGTTCATCTCGAATTGCATGCGCATTAGTCTAGGCGCTCGTTTAAATTCACCAATTAGATGGAGGTTTTGTTGAAATTGACATTGCAGAGTCAACATTCCATAGAGTGGCCGAATATGATCCTTGCTTGGTTGTTGGGAGGATATTAAGTTTCTGTTGCTGCCTATGTATGCGGATAATAAGAAGTTGCTTTTTGTTTGTATAGGGGTATTGAATGTACTGAAATTTGTCATAAGCAACTTAGGGGGTGTTTGGTAGAGGGATTTGATTGGGGAGAAATGGAATTAGAAATATTTCTTTTGTTTGTTTTCCACTTTTCATTTCTATTTCTCTTTCTATTTCTCTAAAACTAGAGAATTCCATTTCTCTTTAAAACAAAGAGAAATCCATTTCTCAGCAGCCTCCTCATAGCATGTCACCACCTCGTCTCCGGCCACCACCTCGTCTCCGGCCGCCACCCCGTCTCCGGCCGCCACCTCGTCTCCAAGTCTGCAACCGCCACCTCGTCTCCAAGTCTGCAACCACCACCCCGTCTCCTCCGTTCGCAGTGGTGAACACAGAGATTGTAACCGGTTGTAGGTTGCAGGTGGTACGGGTGAACGGAGATTAGGGTTTCAAGTGGTGGTTCTGATTATCATCATCATCATCGCCACCACAACCACCACCACAAAATCTCCAAAGAGGCAGTGATGACAGATCTGAGCCTCCTTTTTCTATATCTTATGTTCCAAAAATTTGAATCTTTTTAATTTCTTGTGTACTGTGGTTGAAGAAGGGGGTTTGGTGGCGGCAGCCGGTGGTGGTGGGCTGTGGTTGAAGAAAGGGCTGTGGTGGTGGTGCTGGTGGTGTGGGGCTGTGGTGGTGGTGCTGGTGGTGGTGGGGCTGCGGTGGTGAGTGGTGTCAGGTTGGGTGGAGGTGGGGTTGGGTATGGTAGAGTTCTCTGTTTATTTTCTCGTGTACCAAACAAGAGAAATGATTCTCATTCTCCATACCAATTCTCTTTTTCTACAATTCCATTTCCATTTCTATTTTCTCTCCATTTCCATTCTCTGTACCAAACACCCCCTTATAACTTTTTATGCTTTTATCTATTTATTTATATATTTTTATTTCTTTTTTGGCAAGCTTCATTTCGTGAATTTATTTTCAACTTTCTTTAAATCCATGAAAATGGGGCCTCCTTTATACTTTATGGATGTTTCAAATGGGTTATACATTTAAATAGAATCAGATAACTATAATTTTGAAAACAATTTATAACATCCACCAAGATTGAAACTATGAAACCAAAAGATAATATAAATTATGAAGAAAAAATGAGGCTTGTAACATTTTGTGTTATGCGGCAATTAACTTTCTTTTGAAGATGGTTTTTGTTGCTTTTAATGTTTTAACTTTAGTTATGTAAACAAGATGCTTAGCACAACAATAGGTGTTGATTTCTTGACTAAGTTAGTGCTGTTTTAAGATATGCTTTTCATTATGAGATTACCTTATTATTTTGAGTTTACGCTAAAAGGTTTGAGTCAACCTCTTCAAATTCCACTAATTTTTTTTAGATTTAATATTCCTTATTTATTATTTATTCTTTCACATTTTAATAATAAGTCTTTACATTTACAATAATCACTCCGTCTGAACTCTGAAGTAATTTGACATCTAGAGAAGAATTTCCCATTTTAATTTGTTTTGCTATCAACAAAAGTCAAGAATTATTAGCCAGAGTTGGTTTATTCTTACACCGCCAATTGTATGTGGCGTTATCAAGAATAAAAATGGAATTAAACTACTTAGAATGTAACGTTACAAATAAAACGACAAAACAAACGTTATCCAAAGTAAATATTTAGAAGCTCATGAAGGAATTTGTAGTAATGTTTCTTATTATTGTATTAAATTTTATATGCAATTTCGTTTTTTGTAATCTTATATACTTTAGTAAACAATTTTTTGTCTATTTATTGATTTTGTTACTTTGCACGACTTCATATACTAATTTTATACACATACTTATCAATCTACCACCAAACGGTACGTTGATTTGTTTCACAATATTATTATTGTTGTCATGAGTTTTGTATTTTAACTCGATTTTCATTACAACATAAAATTTGTGTAAAGTCATCTTTCTTGCAACAAAAAATATGCTAAGATGCTAAAAATTGTTCTCATAACTTTGTATTCATCTAATTTGTTTTTATTATAAAAAACATAATATATACGTAAAATATATGTTCACATACATATATATATATATATTCAAATATACAATCATATATGTTTATATGATGAACTTACTAATTTCCACCCGTATAATACACGGGTCAATAACCTAGTCTAACACTAAAGGATGTATCTAAATATTTTGGAGTTGTGATGGTATCAATAGTTTTTAAGTGGTAATTTAATGCATCCATCCATATAACTTACAAAATATATGTTTCCTCAATATACAACTTTTATTTACATTACATAAGGTATAACTTTATTAATTTGTATCCTAAAAGAATATGATCTTTACATAATTAAAAAGTGATACATGAAACTGCCATTAGTTATATATATATATATATAGTGGTGAGATCTAGAGAGAACTCTTCTTATAGAGAGAACTAGAGAACTAATAAAAACTATTTTTAATTTTTTTAAAAAAATATTTTGTGATTTTTTTATTTCCTACTTCTAATAGGATGATATTGTTCCTAAAAAAACCAATAATTTTTAAATTTAAAAAAAAAATATTTTGCGATTTTTTTTATTTCCTCCTAATAAGATGATATTGATCCTAAAAAAAAATCGTCGATGTAGTGCATATGTGCACTAATGTTTATTGCATATATATAATAGTGTTTTATTACATATAATACAACACAATTGAATTATACAATACATACTATTGAATATATGCAACATACAAACACTAATAATTGTACTCAAAACAAACAATCTCATATACGTAATACAACACTAATGTACATATGCATTATATTGTTTTTTTGATATTTTTGTATACAACATAACACTCTTGCACAAATACAATACAAAAAAATTGCATATATGCTATTCAACATTATTGCACATATCAAAATACACACTAATGCACATATGCAATGAAAAAAAGTCGATGTATTGCATATGTGCACTACAACGAGTTTTTTTTATTATTTTTTATTTATTATTTATTTATTTTATATTTTTCGAGTGAATGGTAACAAAATATAAGAATGATGACAAAAACGGAAATTTAAAATTATTTTTTAATTAAATTAAAAATATTTCTTTATTAGTTATCTAGTTCTCTCTTTAAGAAGGAGTTCTCTCTTGATCCTATCCATATATATATATATATATATATATATATATATATATATATATATATATATATATATATATATAGAGAGAGAGAGAGAGAGAGAGAGGATCAAGAGAAAACTCATCTTTAGAGAGAAAACTTAAAAACTCCTAAAGAATTATTTTTAATTAAAAATAAAAAAAATATTTTCAAATTTTTGTTTTTGCCATTATTCTTATATTTTCTTACCCTTTGCTCGAATAAAAAATAAAAAATAAAAAAACCCGCTGTAATGCACATACGTATTACTGTGCGATACCGTTGTATTACACATGTGTATTACTATGTATTTTTGAGTTTAATAGTGTTTATTGCATATATTCAATATTTGTGTATTGTATATGTGTAGTAGTGTTGTATTATATGGAAAAAAATAATAATAAAATAAAAACCGATGTGGTGCACATGTGCGTTAATGTTGTATTACACATACGTACTAATGTGTATTCATGTGTGTATTAGTCTTATATTGCATATATACAATAGTGTGTATAAAATATGTGCAATAGTGTTCTATTTTATGCAATACAAACACTTTTGCATATATGCAATGCACACTATTACACATGCGCACTATACTGACGAGTAGGGGATGAGATCGGTACCGTACCGGTACCGATACTGAAAATCCCGGTCCTGAAATTCGCAAATTTTTGGTACCGGTACTGAAGGTAAAAACATTCGGGAATCCCGGTACCGGTACCGATACCGAAACTTAAAATTTTGGTACCGATTCGGTACCAACGGTACCAAATCGGTACCAATTTCGATACCGGTACCGGTACGAATAGGTACCAATCCCGAATTTGCTCATCCATACCGACGAGGTTACCAACAAGGTTTTTTTTTCTTTTTTTTTGAACCAATAACAATATATAAGAATAATGGAAAAAAAAGAAACTTCAAATTTTTTTTGTTTTTTTAAATTAAAAATAGTTTTTTAGGAGTTTTTAAATTTTCTTTTTAAAATGAGTTTTCAGTAGATCCCACCCCTATATATATAGTAAGTCCCGTAACAAGATCTTTCAATGTGATATCAATAAACTCGTTTATTAGGCAAAAACTAATAAGCAAGCCGATTCTATAACAATCAAATGACAATAATAAACACGATGAGCTAGCTTCAAAACACACGTATATCACTACGTCGGGTGTTTAAGCCCTTAACAACGGTGATTGACCAACTTAGACGAACAACCTTACAATTAGTTATATACATCGTATATATAGACTACCAACCTAGGCCCAAAACACACTAAAGCCCACCTCTAAAGATTTCGGTCTACATATTATAGCCCAACTAAGCCCAATACTACGTTTAATACTACAAAGCATAAACCACAAAATATCGCCCAACAATCCCCCCTTGGTTTATTGCTTGATTTAGCTGTATACGTTTAATACTACAAACCATAAACCACAAAATTTCAATCGCGGCTCTCTAGTAAGCGTCCGAAGCTACCGTCTGTTGAGCTTGGTCAGATTTAGTAGCTCCCCATCCACTAACATCTGCTGGTGTCGGCTTATTTAGTGTCTTTATTCCTGATATATTGAAACCAACTAAAAATCCAGCACAAGTCATGCTACTTGCCAACAGAAGTAGGTGCTTTGTCAACATGCCATTTGATATATCGGAGGATACATTCTGTTAACCCTGGTCGACTTTCGCAGCTCCTTCATAACTACCACCAGTTGTTGATGTAGTAGTCTTGGCATCACCCTTTTGATTAAGATAAACAATAGAAGATTTTCAGTCCAAGTGATTTAGAAATACTAAAAACGATATGTTTTCGGTTGACCAGACAGGTTCTTGGTCAAGGTTTGACCGATAACTCTCTGAGATGTTAGTTGACCAAAGAATTCTCTGTTGACCAAGAGAATTCGGTCAATTAACACCGAAAACCCTTGGGCACAACCCATCATCTTCTCCATTTCACCAATCACCATTGATGACCAAACCTGCAGCTACAAGCAAAAACTCAAAACACAATTAATAACTTCAAAAGAAAGCCCAAAACATACTAAAACAGATCCTAATCTCTCACACTGAACCTGTAAAACCGATCATATCTCATGATCCAATCAAACCAACACCACCTCAAAATTTTCATACCAGTGAATCAAAGATAAACATCGGTTTAGCTTTACTTGCCTTTTAAAGAAATCCGTTTAAGCTTTCATGGAGACAAGATAAGATTGATAATTAAGAGTTGGTGATTTCAGATAGATTTGATGTGTACAGGTCTCAAGAATGAATGACGATGTGCAATGAGTGCCTTTTAAAATTCTGAGACTCATCCATCTAGGCCGAGAACTCAGATGGGCCGAGAACAAACATTTGGGCTAATTGGACCAGGCTGAGATCACGATTACACAAATTTTTAAAGCGTTGGGCCAGACATAATGGCTCAAGGACATTACTAGCAATCGTCAAATTTCATGAGCAAAAACAATCCCGATTCATGTGAAAATGATTTCTTAAAGACATTTGTTTCGACACGAGTAAATATGAGGTAAAAATTGAAAATTAAAATGAAATAAAATTAGAATAACACTAAAATAAAACAAAAATAATTTACTCATCTAGCATTCAGTAGATTTAACATATTTTGGGATCAAATTTCAGCTGTTTTTAAAACAAGCAACCTTTTAAGAAAATATCCGAACATGAAATCATATTGATTAAGATATTTTCACAATGATTCATTTTCGGCATTATTATGGCATAGTGAAAATGTTGATAGCAGGTAATTAGAAACTTAGCATGATTTTCATTGCGCCAGTGATATGCTTAGGTTCAATTAGGCATAAATCTTATATGGACATCACTTATGGACCTATGATGCCTCTTATCTCTTCTCAGAGCATATTTGGCTTTCCCTAGGTCACCCTAATTTGACTCCACCCCCCTAGTGCTTGATCAAAAGAATTTCTCTATACAAGAATAATTTTAAGCTTTAAGGTTGAACATTGGACTTACATGCCATTCGGACTTACAAGCCTTAAATTCAGGGTGTTTAGTACTTATTTGTATGCCCCACTCCTGTAGTTCCCCGGTGACCCTTTAAGCTTTTAGAAAACAAATTTAGATTGCAACAAAGTTATATATAATGATTTTTTTATACTAATAATGAAATATAATGATTTTGGCGATCAAGACACTAATGGGCTCGTGTATGACTAGGTAATTGCTTTTCTACCTATCATTCGGAGAGATGTATCTAGAGACATGCAAACATCTTCAAAATGATTCTCCATAATAAGTTTAGCAGATTTAGTTTATATCACTTCAAACTTTTACTTATCATGGAAAGCTACCATACACATCAATGATTGTTCAAAGCACTTTTAGCACACGTTAGGCACACAAAATCAGTTTTCAATCATTTTTCAAAGGTTGGATCAATTTTCATTTAAAAAGAATTTTTAAGCTTCTATAAAGCTTTTAGCTGAATAATCGTATCACTTCCCAGATGATAACTTAGAAGACAATTTTAGATTCAATCACCCAAGTCACTTTCAGTCTTTAGGTTAATGGCTATCCCGTACATCAAAGATTGACAACGAGACCAAACATAAAGAATTATGTCCCTTGAACTTGAGTAACCGACATAATTTTATGCGATAGAACAAAACAGATTTTTTTAATTAAGAACTCACACACACTCTTTTTGTATTTTTTTAACAGATTTTTTTAATTAAGAACACACACACACTTTTGTTGTATTTTTTTTCACCCCCTAAATTTATACAGAAATTATGACGAAACAAGAAAATATTTATGTACAAATTTACCTCAAAAATACTCAATCATCAAAACGCAGCATTTTAAGAAACCCTACAAGCACATTAAATATGGCTGTTCCGACCGGTTTTGTAAATAAGTCCGCCACATTATTATCAGTGTGGACTTGTTCAAGATGAATCAATTTTCGGTCATAACAGTCATGAGTAAAATGAATTTTGATATCAATGTGCTTGGTTTAAGAATGCTGAACTGGATTTTTAACAATGGCAATGGCAGCATCATTATCACAGAAAGTAGGAGTGTCAAGAAATTCCAAACCGTAATCCAGCAATTGATGTTGCATCCAGATAACCTGAAAACAGCCGGCAGAGGCAACAACATACTCAGCCTCAGCAGTGGATGTGGACCCCTTCTGTTGTTTCTTGCATTGCCATGAAATGAGTCGATCCCCCAAGAATTGACATCCAGCAGAAGTAGATTTCCTGTTAATATCATCACCTCCATAATTGCTATCAGCAAAAGCATACGGATCAAATTCTGAGTTTTTGAGGTACCAAAGACCTAACTTCGGTTGCCCTTTCAGATATCTAAAAATACGTTTAACAGCAATTAAGTGAGAGAGTTTAGGATTAGCCTAGAAGCGAGCGCATTGACAAACTGCAAACATGGTGTCTGGGCGACTAGCGATGAGATACATCAGGGACCTGATCATCGACCGATAGTACGTTTGATCTACAGGTTTCCCTTCAGATCTGATGAAAGAAGAGGTCTTTCTGCCGTAGAAGTCGCCGCACTCTTGGAATCTTGAAACTCAAACATGGCCAACATATCCTCGACGTATTTCCCTTGATGAAGCAGAATGCCTATCGAGCTTTGACGAACCCGCAAACCCAAAAATGTCATCATGTCCCCCAACAAACTCATCTCGAACCTCTTCTTCATTACTTCTTCAAACTCAGAACAGAGAGCAGTGCAGGTAGAGCCGAAATGATGTCATCCACATAAATCTAAACCAAGATCAGATCCTTTCTAACAGTCTTTATGAACAGTGTCTGATCAATGGTTCCTCGCTTATACCCATGCTCCAAAAGATGAGCCGTCAACGTCGTATACCATGCTCGAGGAGCCTGATGAAGACCATAAAGATCCTTGTCCAGCTTGTAGACATGCGACGGATGCTTTGAATCCACAAAACCCGGTGGTTGATCCACATAGATTTCCTCCTTCACTTCACCATATAAGAACGCTGTCTTGACATCCATCTAATAAACCATAAACCCCATGTAATATGCATATGCCAAGAAAATCCGAATGGCCTCAAGGCGAGCCACTAGAGTATACACTTCAGTATAGTCGAATCCTTCAACCTGACGAAAACCATGAACCACAAGCCGCGCCTTATTTCGAACAAAAACCCTAGTATCATCTTGCTTTTTGTGAAAAACCCATCTTGTGTCCAACGACTTCTTCCCAGCAGGAAACTCAACTAACTTCCAAACCTTGAGTTTCTCAAACTGATTCAGTTCCTTATGCATGGCATCAACCCAGCTTGGCTCTTGCAAGGCCATTTTAACAGTCTTAGGTTCAATTTGGGAAATAAAACAAGAACACAAGCAATTGTTGATAGGTCTTGTCTGACTTCTAGTTGAGACGCCAGCTTCAAGGGGACCAATAACATTCTCGATTGGGTGATCCCGCTGAATTCTTGATAGAATGGAGTGATCAGGAACATAACAGTTAGTTGGTAAGTTTGCTAGATCTTCAATGAATTCAGTGAGAGGGTTCTTCCATCCAGATGCCACAATACTATGCGAGTACGAGGTACTTGCAATATACTCATTTGGTATGGCATCAGGGAATAGAGTGCTACCAAAAATCTGACTAATGACACTCTCCCCCACAACTGTCGATGCCTCGGCTGTAGAAGTCTCTTGTGGGGATACAGTCTCAGTAAGAACTTCTTCTAGATGTTCAGATAATGGCTGAGTAGTGTCCAAAGATTCAGACGGGTCGACACTCAGCATAGGAGACTTTTGAATATCAGTAGGAACGTCTTCATCATCATCAATAACATTAGAAGTCCCTACCCCTTAGTTCTCTGCATAAACTAGTGGAAAGACATTGAATGGCTTAAACAGTTTGTTGTAGTCGAATAACCAGTTAGGACCCACACGAGCATCGGTTTCATTCTCCTCTAGCCATCGCACATCATAGGATTTAACGATCTATTTCGATGCCTTGTTGTGGACTCTATAGGTAGTGCGACCGGCATATCCAACAAAGTAACAATCATCTGTCTTGGCTTCAAACTTTGGAGTCGATTCAAGATTCAGTAGAGTACACGGACAGCCAAAGTCTCGAAAATGTGCAACAGTAGGCTTGTGACCATAAACGATTTCATAGGGAGTCTTCATCTGCGATTTGTTGATCAACACCCGATTTTGAACATAACAGGCAGTGTTGACCGCTCCAGCCCAGAAGACTAACGGTAACTTTGAGTCACACAACATCGTTCTTGTAGCTTCGATCAAAGTACGGTTCCGTCTTTCAGCAACACCATTTTGTTGTGGTGTACGAGCTGAGCTATACTGACGAAGAATTCCCTTTTCGGCACAAAAGTAATTCATTGTGGAGTTCTTGAACTCTGTGCCCTTGTCACAGCGAATTCCCTTAAGCTTCAGATTCAGTTGATTTTCCATAAGCACCATGAATCTCTTGATCAATTCTGTAGTTTCACCCTTATTTGACAAGAAGAACACCCCAAGTGAAACGGGAGTAGTCATCGGTTATAACCAAACAATGATTACTGCGAGAGAGACTCAGAACATGAACTGGACCGAATAGGTCCATATGAAGCAATTGAAAAACGCCGGAAATCGTATTGATCAGCTTTGGCTTGTGTCCTTTGCGATGATGTTTGCCTAAAGCACAAGCCACAAATTTCTCGATTGTCACAAAATCTCTGACGTGCGGACCACGAACAATGCTGTTTTCGCAAGATGGTTCAGGGTTTTGACATTTGCATGACCAAGGCGTCGATGCCAAAGCATGGCATTATGTTCCGACACTTTTGAAAACAAACACGTAATTTCTTCAAGGACATTCTTGTTCATGTCAATTAGGTAGGCATTGTCTTTCCTTTGAGATCTAACAAGAATCTAATCCTCTGGTACGATGATACCAGGCTTCAAAATCAAACACTCTTTGTTGGTGAAGTGGGTTAAGAAAAACCTTTGCCACAAATGTGCAAGACGCTGAGCAAACTGTGTTTCAACTCCGGAACGTAGTTCAATTCTCAAACTTCAGAACACCATTACTCACAGTACCCTTTTGAGTAATCTTCCCCTTCTCTCCTCCCATAAAGGAAACATACCCACCATTAAAATTTTGAATGTCGCTCAGTTGAGAGATGTCCCCTATCATGTGCCTGGAACAGCCACTATCAACATACCACAGTCTGATGATATTCCTCCATAGTTTTTCCTGCACGATGTGCGAGATTAGTTAGTTTTAGGTACCCAGTCCATAGTTGTTCTGGGTAAACTTGACTTGATCAACCGTGTCACGGGTTGCTATGACATGTCTTCCTGATTATCAAAGATCGAATAGGAAGGCTTTGAAGACTTGGTCACCGGAGACTTAGGCAACCATCTGCATTTGGGTTTTAAAGCTTTATTGTTTTACAGACGGTTGGCTTTGTCTCTTGTTTGAGAACGGAAGCCACATTTGACTTTGACCTTTTGAACGATTTCGATTCTGAGGCCCACTAGGGTCTCGGAGCTGAAGATGAGTTTTCGTTTCGCTTTCGAACCGTAATAGGCTTGGTCTGATGGAATTTGACCTGTCAGCCTTGTCTCTCCTCCAATCACCGTCAGAGGGCTTTGCCTTATAATACCTCTTCTTATTTGAGTTAAAATTCTTGTAGGTATTTTGAGGCATAGTCCTCTGATGGCGTCTGTAACATGGAATATACGGGAGACGAGAACAATTTCTAGCAATGTGACCGGGAATACCACAGTTAAAACAGGTTTGCCTTTTAACGAAAAAATCGTTGTGGCCGATTCCCGGTCTTGCTCTGTTGTGTGAGCTTGTTTGTCCGTCTTTGGACTTAGCACTAGATTCTTCACAATTGAGATTACAAGAATCCTTTCTTTAACAAACTTAGGCGACAAATTCTTAATCCAACTTTTACTTTCATCAAGTTTATTAAAGAGCAGATCACTACGTTTTAAAGTTTTTGAAAAATCAACCAAACAATTGTTTTTTCTCTTAAAAACAGAGCCCATACAAACATCAGTAGCAACATTATTCAAAACAGGCAAATTCAAAGAAACATTAGAATCAGTAGGTGAATCATCATCCTCATCAGTCCAATCCTCAACTATTACTTCATCTACATGTGAAGTAAATACATTAGAATCGTTCACCCCAGATGTTGATTTTGTAGCCATGACTGAGCCAACCATACCTTTGCCAATTGCAGTAGACTTACCATACTGCATACATTTTTCTTTTTCTTCTTCTTCCTTAGTAAGAGGAAAACTAGTGTAGTTATCATTATATGGAGGGGGAACCATGTTGTACCCAATACCCACACCCTTATTCTCTTTCCATTTTAACTGATTTTCTATCATTGATTCAACGACAGCGCTAGAGACATCAAATTTCTTAAAGTTGAATTCAGCATTTTCAAATTTATTAGTTAATTTAGCTATCTCCAACTTTGATGCATCTAACTCAGTGGTTAGTTCGGCAATTTTCTTTCTAGCATCTAAGTGGTGACAGCATTTTGTGCTGAAATCAGATTGAAGTTTTGAAAAATCTTTTTGCTGTGCCGCTATTTTCTGTTTTAATGCCTTTTCCAGTTTCTTAAGGTTATTATTTTCATTTTTAATTCCCTCCATTTCTCTAAGCATATTACTATTGTGAATTTTATACAGTTCTACCTTATTAATACATGATTGGGAGCAAAGTACAGAACTTACCTCAGAGGATTTGGTGGAGGTGAAAGCCATAAAAGCATATTGAAGATCCCTAACCTGCTCCTCAGCTTCATTCTCCTCTTCTTTGACATCCACCTCAGCAAAGTTGGCAGTTTGATTGCTGATATTCAAAGCTGCCATCTAATCCTCCCAAGAAAATTTTTGAGCCAGCAAACCCCTGTCACCTTCATTTGAACTAGCTACATTCTCACCTATTTCGCTGCTCATCGGAACCAAAGTTCTCTCCCTGTTTCCCTCATTGGCCAGATTAGTGCATTCACGAGCAAAATGACCTAGCTCATGACAGTTGTAACACCTCAAAGAGCTCTAGTTGAATCCCACCTTTTAATTTGCAGGCACATTCCTGTTGTTTCTTGTAACACCCACAAAGTTTAGGTCCAATTTTGACAAGTTTATAAAGGTAAAGGACCAAAAATAATTATGAGAAAGATAATGGGAAAAAGTATGATAAAAAAAAGAAAGCATATTATGCTAAGGGAATAAGTAAGAAAACTCCATCCCACATGGAAAGTGCGAAAGAAATAAAAGCACTTTATAAGGAAGGAGTTTTCCATGGTAATGTTCTTATGGGGCTAACCACTCTAACTAGTCCTAGCGGAGGGTGCGAAGCACCCGACGCACACGTGCACGGACTCGGACTCGGACTCGGGCGATGGGCGTAATGTGGCGTTTTGATGGCGCACTTGGCACTTCGCACGCTCGCATCGCCGCGAGCCGCATAAGGGCCGCTTTAGTATTTTTGAAATGTGGAAGATCAACCAAGAAGTGACAAGATACCAAAGTTCAAGGACTAAAAATAAAAATTCTGATTTCCAGACCCATAGCGCTACGCGACGGGTATACAGACTAGATCATCGCGCTACGCGATGCAGTTTCCCATGAGTTTAGAAAAAGGGGCGTCGCGCTATGTGATGGACCAGAAGGAAGGAGGTATCGCGCTACGCGATGACCCGGTTAAGTAACCGGATCAACCACGTGTCAACACGTGGCAATCTCTGGTGGATTGCGGCGTCGCGCTGCGCGATGACCAGGGGAAAAACCCCATCGCGCTACGCGATGGTGGTCAAAACTTTACCTATAAAATGAGGCTACGGGTTTGAAGCATTTACATCTCATTTTCACACACATAACCTTGGGGAACGTGCCCGACCATTGTGAAGTTCCGTGGTCCCGATTTCTCTTAAAACGTGTATGAATTGAAGTTCTAACGCTCCGTCGAGTGGTTAAGCAAGTTTGAAACAAGGTTTTGACGGTTTAAGTAGAAGTGCTACTTGTACAAGGCTTAGGCAAATCAAAATACCCGCGTAAGGTAGGGATTCTGCTTAAGTTATTATTTTATTATTATTTAATGACTTAGACCCTAGTCAAGGGTATAGTCTATACCTTGATCAAGTAAGTAAGTGAAATATAAGCTTTCACAAGATAAGATTATTGATGAAATGTTGCTCTTTATTTTATAAAGATATTACTTATGAAAGAAGAAACTTGATATATACGTGTCTTCATGATGAAGAAACGTAGTATATAAATGTTTTACAAAATAAAATGAATATCAAGGTAAAGGTTATGCAAATAGACTTAAGGTCTATAGCTAGATTGTAGATCTAGTTAGTTATAGAATGTTATTCTCGTACTATAGGTCCGAGATAAAGATCAGACATCTGTTGGTGAGAAATCTTGAAATCAACAAAAGGTGAATACATCCAAACCTTTTTATAATGTGAAATGTTTTATGACGTAAATACGTCTATGTACTGTATATTTTGAAAAGATATTTACTCTTTGAAACTATGGACTGTTATCCATATGTAAAAGAGTTATGGAAATATTTGCATGAGGGTTGGTTCAAATCCTCTAAAACGTTTTGATACAAGGTAGTACTAAACACTCAGGCTAAAATACACATGTGTTTGGATCCTTACATATATGTACTGTAGTGGGCACACTACATACATACTGACCATGAGGCAAGTGACTGTCTCTAGGGCGAGTGAAGTCTGATTATGTGGTTTGTGCGTATGTTTAGTTCCGATGAGATGGGATTGAGACCCACTGAGTCGTTGAACACTATTGGTGTTGTGTCATTACGAATTGTGAAAATATTTTTGAGTCAGCGTATTCACCAGCATATAGCTGACGTATTTTGAAACTGTTTTCAGGTAATCAGGAGTAAGGAATAGTGATGGATATGCCAGTGAAGATAGAAGAACACTAGGCATAGTTTACAGCTGGTGGCTCAGCAAATTTTGTATTGAGGCATATATATATTAAACTTGTTTTTTTAAACAAGTAATTTTGTAAAACAAACAAGGGTATTTAATTCCCTATGTTATGAAAGTAAATATTTTAAAATAACATTTTCTGCGGCAAACTTTGATAAATTGACAAAAGTGGTACCAACTGTGGGTCACACGCCTAGGCCCGAAGGCGGGGTGTGACATTTCTGCCTGTCCTCTTGGTAAACCTTTTGGCTCTAAACACAGCCATGGCGATTTGCCAAGAAATAGTCATCCCCTTCACATCATTAAGATGGATATGCTCAAGCTCTATGGCAACAACGGGTTGTACCAAATCACCAACAAGAAAAGCATTGCAGCTGTTCATAAAACCTGCCATCAAAGCAATGTTTTCTTGAGTTTCCTTAGAGATAGTAGGAATCTGAATGGGAGACTGGCTGGATGAAGCACTGGGAGCTTGTGGCTTAGTAGCAGGAGCCGATTGTGGGAAGAAAACAGGAGCAGCCGGTGCTGGTTGCAGAGTGAATTGTCCTTGAGTTGACTTGAACATAGAGAAGGTTGGCTGACACTGCTGTGGTTGAACTTGTTGACCCTGAGAAGACCTGAATATTGAGAAACTGTCTTGTGAGACGAGAGCATTGTTAGAGGCAACACTAAAACCAGAAGCATTGTAGGAATTTGCATGATTGATTGCACGCTACTTGTCATCCATGTCACAAGCCTTAATGATCGCCATCACCTCTAAAAGGGTCAGTCTGGCCAAGTCCTTAGTCTTCTTGATAGCAGCCACATTCAAATCCCAGCTTTGCGGCAGTGAGTTGACCAACTTATTGTTGATCTCAGCAGAAGTGAGGTTTATGTTGGCTGATCTCATCTCTGTGACCAGTGAGATAAACCTGTGTAGCTGTTTCTCTAATGACTCTCCCAAGACATAATTGAACATGTTGAACTGTTGTCTCATAAGATCCTGCTTGCTTCTCCTCATTTCTTGATTTCCTTCATACACTTCAATGAGGGCCTCCCAAAGCGCTTTTAACAGATTGTAGCTCTCTAAACCCTAAGGCAATTTCAGGTAAAAGTGCCATGGTCAAAGTAGCTCTTCTCATCCTCCTCAACCTTATCAAAATCTGCATCCGAATACAACTCAATAGGCTTCGTCTCCACTTCTTCAGAACCTTCTCTTTGATAAGTTATGACCTAAGGACCTCTGATAATGCTCGTCCAGATCTTTGCATCCTTCGCTTTTACATACTTCTCAAACCTGAACTTCCACTCAGCAAATCCCTCAAAAGTCAGTAAACGGGGAACACGAGTGGTAGTCCCCATAATTGAGTCCAGTTCTTGGTGTAGAGTAGCATTTGAAGAGGTACTGACAGATTGGTCCATATTTAAACTAGACCAAAAACTGTGAATTCAGATGAGAAAAGAACCAGAGAACAGTGAATTCTTTCTGAGAACCCAGAAATCTTCCCGAGAACAATGAGAGCTGACCGAGAATAGTCAACAATGCCTGAGAATGCTGTAAGTTGACCGAGAACACTAAAGTTTTCCCGAAAACCCCAAAATCTTCCCGAGAACCCTAAAAATATCCCAAGGACACTGAAATCTTTCCAAGAGACCAACAACGCTACCGAGAACCATCAAATCTTTCCCGAGAACCTTCAAAATGTGCACGAGAACTATTTAAAACTCAAGATATGGTAATCTTAGAAGATATAACCAAATCCCGAGAATGCAGGGATTTGAATTAAATTCAAAGATTTAACCAAATCTTCTCCAAGAACGTTCACCAACCCGAAAAACACGAAGAACAACTCTTCTTCAAAGTCCAGAAATCCTCAACCAAAGCACACTCGAGAATTGCCGGTAGAATCCTTGATATCACCGTAAGCCGAGCCTAGAAAAGGTCTATAGGCTCTGATACCAATTGTAAGTCCCGTGACAGAATCTTTCAATGTGATATCAATAAACTCGTTTATCAGGCGGAAACTAATAAGCAAGCCGATTATATAACAAGCAAATGAAAATGATGAACACGATGAGCTAGCTTCAAAAAACACGTATATTACACGGGTGATCGACCAACTTAGACGAACAACCCTACAATTAGTTACATAAATTGTATATATAGACTACCAACCTAGGCCCAAAACACACTAAAGCCCACCGAAATCTAAAGATTTTGGTTTACATATTATAACCCAACTAAGCCCAATGCTACGTTTAATACTACAAAGCAAAAACCACAAAATATATATACAGGGAAGGGTTATCTAAACACAAGTAGTTTTCTAGAAAGGATAGGAATAAATCATAACCATTAGATCATATTAATCAATGTTGAGACTTAAAATTAACAAAAACTGACATAGTTTCTTAGAATTACTTTTTCATCATTATAACCGTCATAGTTTCTTAGAATTCTTCTTTCACTATAATTTATAATGTCACATGTCAAAAATCTATTGGTTCTGACCATTATTAGAAAACTTCTTATTTTTATTTGAACCCTTATATATATATATATATATATATATAGAGAGAGAGAGAGAGAGAGAGAGCAAGGTTAAAATAAAAAGTAAACATTTCCTAAGAAGTGTAGGAAGTTATTAGAACCATTGGATTATTACTAACACATGAGGGTAGGATAGGAAAATGTTTTATTTATCTCTCTTTAATATATCACAATCACCAGGTTCAAATCAAAATTAAAAACCTACAATCAACTCTTTCATCTTTGACAAAACAATCTACAACCAGCCACCGGAAGTCCACCGCTGTCCACCGTCGCCGCCACCGCATTCAGCCATACACTGCCACCACCATCGCTCGTTCAACCACCGAAAGTCACCATTGCTGCCCACCGTCGGGTTTGATTCACTGTCAATCAACTTTAACACCACTACCATCATCGTTTTCGCCATCGCCGCTTTTCAGCCATCCACCTCCAGCATCACATTCAATCACTAGAAGTCACCACCACTGCCCATCGCCGCCACTGTCGCGTTCAGCAATCCGCCGCCACTATCGCCCATTCAACCACCGGAAGTCACCACCGCCGGGTTTGACTCACCGTCAATCGACTTTAAAGCCACTACCATCGTCATTGTCATCTTCAACCTTAGGTACCACCGTCTTTAACTACCACCGCCATCTTGTTCAATGGTTATTTGGGCGACGGAGATTTTTTGATGGCAGTTTGAATAAGGATGTTGTTAGGTGGATTGCGATGATAAATGGGTATGTGAAGTTTGGGGAAAGTGAAGGTTGCACGCCAACTGTTTGATGACATGCCGAAGAGGAATAAAGTGTTGTGAAGTGTTTAAAGCTGATGTATTAGTATGATGTTTGTTGTGTTTTTGTTTGTAAGGCCCCATTCCCGGTAGCTCTACTTTGGTGTTGGATTTACTCATAAACACAGTTCTAAAATCAGAGTTAATTAAAACTTTCACGGAATAATTAAAACTTCATGCATTACGTTACAAAACATCGAATCTTTTCTTAACAAAAGTTAACTTGTCTTAAAACATAACAGAATAATCCATAACATTTCTTCCCGAGATGCTAGTCTTCCAGTCCCTACCACGTGCCATCCTCAGGCCAGCTCCTTCAATCTATTTAGCTGCATGCATACTAATATTCAGCTACGCTGAGTGAGTTCTAGATAAGCAATTAACATACATTACATTCATATCCTACTCATACGTGTCCGAAGATACATATTCGTATCTTACTTACTATTACTTCTTTCATACATACTCGATATACATGCATACGTACTTACATTCTTTCTTACATAAAACCCTATGGTATACCATAAGCTATTCTATCTTAAACATCACATATATTGTAAGGGTCTGGTCCTTAACATCACATATATTGTAAGGGTCTGGTCCCTAACATCACAGATATTGTAAGGGTCTGGTCCTTAACATCACAGATATTGTAAGGGTCTGGTCCCTAACATCACATATATTATAAGGGTCTGGTCCCTAACATCACAGATATTATGAGGTTCTGGTCCCTTCTGTCTCGAATAACCATGCAACCATACAACCATACATGTATCGTCAATCATCCATACATTTTATCATACGTGCATACTTTAAATACCTTCTAGTTATAAAATATATATACATACTCATTCATATAACCATTCTGTAGTAACAACATTCAATACACAATCATACACGCATCATACACTTACCATTCAAGTAAGTGTATTTTCTATCACATAGGAGTATGCACACAGCCTCGAAAACATAACAGATAAAGGGGGCTAGAACTCACCTGGAGTCGGTTTCTCTCCGAGTTAATGGTAATACCCTTCCTTAGCTGTGCACAGCTAATTGTGTAACACATTACGAGTGTCAATTATGTATTACTACTACTTCATACATCTACGTTAATGAAACCCTTAACCACGGGGGTCCGGGGGCAGCGCCCCTGGTAGCAGGGTCTAGGGATGGCAGCCCCTAGCAGGGTTCCTAGGGTCGAGCTGTCAGGTCAACTTGGAAAAATTTTATTTACATTAATAGTCATTTAACAAAAATGTACCAGAAAATTGAATCGGGTCGTGTTTGACAACAATTTGAAATAATTCGCATGAAGAATTCGCAAGGGAATTCGCATGGACTTTCGCAGGGGATTTCGTATGGGAATTTCGCATGGGATTTCACATGGGAATTTTGCATAGACTTTTGCATGGGATTTTGCATAGGAATTTCGCATGGACTTTTGCATGGGATTTCGCATGGGATTTCTCATAGGAATTTCGCATAGACTTTCGCATGGGAAGAATTCGCTTCGCATGGCTGTGCGATGCGAATTCTTTCATTTTCTTCATTTTTACCATTTTAAAGCCTTTTTCCTCCGTGACTCTTCCTTAGGACCCGATTTTACCCTTTTTATGGGTTTTGGGTTGTACCAACTTTATATACCCGTGTTTTACATAGTCCGGATATCACCTTTTTGTCCTATAACACGCCCGTGAGGTTAAAACTCACCAAGTTTATGTTTTTCTTACATCTTACAACCCAATCTATCATTATATCGATTTGCTTGTTGAATCCAAACTAAAAACTTAACCATTTGCCGAAGCTTACCTTTTTTTGGTCTCGGTTCGGGTTCAGATCTGGGTTAACCCGAGGATCTAGACGTGTTCTTGGTTATTTGATGGTGTCGAACACGAGATTTACCCCTTCCTTTTGCTCGGAATCGGATGTGGGTGCTAGAGTGTGTGTGTGTGTGTGTGTGTGTGTTTCTTGAGTGTGTTTGTGTGCTTGCAAAGGAAAGAAAATGGGGGAGTGGTTGGGTATATATATATATATAGGGGTTTCATGGGCCCCATTCTCAAGCCCAATCCCAATCACAGTCCAAACACTATCACTCGACTAAAATTAACGACACACATGTAATAATAAATTTTCTTTTTATTTATTAACCTCAAAATACGGATGTTACATTGTTCATCATGTTCAACATAGTGTGTTGCACGCCAACTGTTTGATGAAATGCAAAAGAGGAATAACGTCTCGTGGATTGTTTAAAGTTGATGCATTAGTATGATGTTTATTGTGTTTTTGTTCAACATAGTGTGTTATTGTTCTTGATGTTCTTGGTCTTGTGTTTAAAAATTATAACACACTGGATGAATATGCCCTTGGAGTGTTATAAAACAAGTATTAGAATAAAACACACCGCCTAAAAAACACACTTTTCATCTAGACCATCAGATCATCAAATCTAACGCACCAGATTACTTCCTACTCTTTTTAGACACACTCCACTTCTTATTATAACTCCATCCTATATATATATATATATATATATATATATATATATATATATATATATATATATATATATATATATATAGGGGAGGGATCTTTTGAGAACCATGTTGAGTTGTAAGAACTTAAGAACTCCATTCAAGGCCACACATTTAATTAGGTGGATTGGAATATGTGGTTGAGATTAAATCTGGCAAAAAAGTCAAAGTAGGAGAGAGAATAAAAATGTAAGTGGTTACACTAACTTTTACGTCCGCTACACGTATGTAAAATGTTGGCTCGGTGTGTAAAAAATTCTGTAATTTTTTTACATGTATGTAACTTACATATATTACACATGTGTAGAAAAAATTCGAAAAAAAAATCGTTACACTGAGTTCTTTCGAGTTCTTAAAACTCAAAGGGGTTCTCATTTGAAATCTCCCATATATATATATATATATATATGGGAAGGATCAAGAGAAAACTCCAAGTTAGGGAGAGAACTAGAAAACTCCTAATTAGAGGGTTATTTTTGTAAAAACACTTTCTAAATGCATCTCAAACAAACGCAACTTCTCCTGAGCCCCATCTTCCCTAATTGGCTTCCATGTATTCCAAGTGACATCTGGTGAATATGTTATCTGAACCCTAATTGCTGATTATAAGCCTCAATCGTCGATTTGAAGCCTAATCGACGATAGCGATTGAAGATTGATTCTCTATGTGCGTATCATTACGCCTATATAATCGCTGAATATCGACTCTCCGTCTTCAATTTCAGTCATTGAACATGTCAATTGAAGGTATTTCAATCGATTTACTAGTAAAATTGATTTAGGAATGAGATTCTAGGTTAGAAACAACTTTTACTAAAGTAAAAAACCATATATGTGCTTAAATGAGTTCATATATTTGGTTTTGCTTAAATTTCTTGCAATTCTACGAATATTCCATTCATTATATTGGTGTTAAGCAACTAAGTAACATTCTATTTATATATTACATATATGTAATGCTCGATTTCAGTCACTGAACATGTTAATTGAAGGTATTCCAATCGTTTACTGTAAAATTGATTTGGTATTGGCGATTATAGGTCATAAACAACTAATTCTCAAGGGAAAAACCGTATTGTGTTTTATTGAAGTGCTTAAATGAGTTCATTTGCTAATTTTGCTTCAAATTATGGCAATTCAACTAGTACTCCTTCCATTTTATTGGTTTTGAGAAATTAGGCAACATTTTATTTATATATTACATATATGTAATATTCGTTTGTGAGTACTAGGATTGCATCAACAAGAATATTAACACAATTTCAGCATATATTACACGTATGTAATATAATTACAAACTTATATTGCACGTATGGAATATAACTATAACTGCCTCGTTACTAAGTTATTTTCTTATATATATATGCTACAACCTGAACATTATCATTTTTTAACATACTACACATATGTAGTATAAATAAACAATTACAAAAGCATTAACTGTATAAATTTCAACCTATATTACACATATGCAATATAACTACAACAGCCACATCATTAGTTATTTTCTTTTTAATGTGTTTTTTTTCTTTTCCCGATATGTTCCTAATAGTTTATATGTTAATACGCTTTAATGTGTTATATGTTGTGTGTACGCCAACCTTGCTGGGCGTGATAAATCGATTTTATGTTTGTGCATGAGTTTCATGTGTATCGCCTATAGATGTAGAAATCTAATTATTCATACTCAATTCATAACCTCCATTCAACCATAAATGTTTGTCATACATATTTGCATTTTATGGTTTAAATACTTATATTGTGTATATGCAATGTATGTTTTACTCATATTTTTAAACATTATATATGTTTACTTCATTCTAGGGGTGAACGGTTTGAATAACCAGGTCCGACCTGGACGGAACCCGACAAAGTCAAAATAAAAGGACCGAGACCCGGAAATTGGTGTGTATTTTAGGCATTGGTTACCACTAGACTTTTTAATTCGGGTATTTATGAAGATCAGAGACCGATTCATCTCTTGCAATCTCTTAAGCAACTAAGATATCAAAGTTATTCTACTGGATTTTGAATCACAACTTCACCACATGGTCAAAATCATCACCTTCTTCACTCATGTGTTTATTTTTAGTTTTACTTTGCAAGGTTTTTATTTTACCATGAATGAATAAATTCATGAACATTCTTGTTGGAAATTGTGATTTTGGGGTTAATTGAACAAAGTTGGATATTTTTGTATTATAATAACAGTATGCATAAAATCTACTAGATGAAATGCATGAATAGAATTGACTGGCTATCTCAATACAAACTTTTGATTTAAAATGACCAGAAAAGCAGTAGTCAGTTATGTTGAAAATTTGTCGATTGAAGCAAAATTGATATATAACCCCAGTCAAGTAGATCTCTGTGTGTTGCGTTTAGTCAGATTCTAGGCATTTTTCATGTATATGGGTCATGATCATAACATAACAGGTAATGAATTGGGCCTAACCTTGCTTGAAGGTGATTATGTTTTTGAGATTTCTTGGGTTCGGTTCTTTGTCGGGCTATCATGTGTAAAAACCCAAGACCAAATTTCTTAGAAATTAACGACCGAAAGCATACATCACAATATAGGGTCGGTCCGGGATATGGTGAAATCGGTCTAGTTCTTCAGCATTCCTAAATATGATCACCCCTAATTCATTCTTAATTTGTAGTTTACATATACTAGAAGTAAACACCACATAATTTACACTTTACATACGTTCCAAATGTTGTATATTTGTGCTGTGTACATGCTTTGAAATAATTTATTATATGGGTTAGGTTCAAATAAGAAGTTTGATTTTCCTAAGAAGGCTAGGAAGGAGGAATTTTAGTCTTAACACTTTTATATCAAAACCCACTTACTTTAATCTCAAACCCCACTTAAATTAATTTCAAAAACTCACTTACAAAAAACACACTTACATCTTCACTTATCTCCTACAACCATCACCACTCCACCGCCCACCGCCACCACAACCGTCACCCACCGCCGCCGCCTTGCCGGAAAAGTCTATGGAAATTTCGCCAGAAAATTTTCACCGAAAAAGTCGTCGGAAAGTCACCGGAAAACAATCATCGAGAAATTTCTCCGGAAAAATCGCCGAAAAATTCACCGAAAAGTCGCCAAAAAAAGTCATCGGAAAACGGCCGCCGAAAAAAAGTCATCGGAAAACGGCCGCCGAAAAAACACAATGAAAAACACAATGGAAAAAAACACTAGGAAAAAAAAACACAATAATAAAAACACAATAAAAAACACAATTGTATGGCACAATCTAAAAAACACAATGAAAAAAAACAAAATGATAAATACAATTGTATAACACAATTTTGTAGAACACAATTTTGGTAAAACACAATACGTAAAAAATACCCACTAATTTTTTTTAATTTTTATATAACAATATGGTACTCATATAAAAGATAAAAAGACACTCGTTATTATGGTGAATTTTTTTTTCAATAAAAATGTCGTAAAAAAAAGTTATGGGCGTTTTAAATGATGGAGGAATTTGGCATGTGCCTTGCATGTGGAGAGAGAAAGTCAACAAATGTATTATTCCTTTTATGCCATTCCTCATATTTTCACACATGATTTCCACTTAAACTAATCTCAACCATCCATGTTCAAAATCAATGGACAAGATTACTTTTTATTCTTCCTACAAAAACTATACTTCCTATTATAACCTAACCCCTTATTATATATTCAACATCGTGTATCATACAACAATTAACACCAACACAGAAAAGTACTTTACTATTCATATTCATGTCATCATAACATGCCCTATTCTAGCAACACATACACAAACTCGAAGGATTATTCCATCCAAATGGCATAGACTTCCAAACACACGCATATAAGTAATAACAAAAAAAATTACAACTTACTAGTGTACACAAACTTCAAAAAATATACTGTTTTTTTTCCTAATTCTTTCGTGTTCTAAACCATATATCCTTTTTCCACCATCGATTTTCTTTGTCTCCAGTTCTTTTTTTCCAGCACATTTTTTTCCTTTTTCTTTTTTTTACCTTCCTTTCTTTATGATCTTCATCACCTGTTTATAAATTAAAACCAACGGTTAATATTTACGAGTAATACATTAATACTACATATATGTAATAGATACTCACTGTGTATATGTAACACATCTTAGCATATAAATGTAATAAATAATCATTGCGTATATGCAATACATCATACTGCATACGCTTGTATAGATAAGTAATGCATATATGTAATACAATATATTGTATATGCATGTAATAGATAAGCATTACGTATATGCAATATAAAAAACTGCGTATGCATATAATGGATAAGCATTGCATATGTGTAATACAACAGATTACATATGCATGTAATATACAAAGCACTACATATGCATGTCATAAACAATCACCGCATATATGTAATACATCAAACTACGCATACATATAATAAATAAACAATTCAAATAAGTAATACAGTAGCTACATGAATTTAATAGGTAAGCGTTGCATATATGTAATACATGATAATAAATGATATGTTACCAACATGCGAATCGTTCTTAGCTTTCATCTACAATCTATGTACAAATTAATATTTGTCAACACAATTTTCTTAGATTAAACATATACCAACGAACGTGAAATTGGTTAATGTGTCTAATCTATGTTGATTGTGTGTGAAATTGACTAACACAACCAGTTGCCTGATATCGTTCTTCTGATTTGTGCTTGATTCCGCATCATATTGAACTTTTAGCTGAATAATCATATCACTTCCCAGATGATAACTTAGAAGACAATTTTAGATTCAATCACCCCAGTCACTTTCAGTCTTTAGGTTAATGGCTATCCCGTACATCAAAGATTGACAACGGGACCAAACATAAATAATTATGTCCCTTGAACTTGAGTAACCGACATAATTTTATGCGACAAAACAAAACAGATTTTTTTAATTAGGAACACACACACACACTCTTTTTGTATTTTTTTAACATATTTTTTTTAATTAAGAACACACACACACACACTTTTTTTGTATTTTTTTTATCCCCCTAAATGTGTACAGAAATTATGATGAAACAAGAAAATATTTATGTACAAATTTAACCTCAAAAATACTCGATCATCAAAACGCAGCATTTTAAGAAACCCTACAAGCACATTAAATCTGGTCGTTCTGACCGGTTTTGTAAATAAGTCCGCCACATTATTAACAGTGTGGACTTGTTCAAGATGAATCAATTTTTGGTCGTAACAGTCACGAATAAAATGAATTTTGATATCAATGTGCTTGGTTTTAAAATGTTGAACTGGGTTTTTAACAATGGCAATGACAGCATCATTATCACAGAAAGTAGGAGTGTCAAGAAATTCGAAACCGTAATCCAGCAATTGATGTTGCATCTAGATAACTTGAGAACAGCAGGCAGAGGCAGCAACATACTCAGCCTCAGCAGTGGATGTGGACACCTTTTGTTGTTTCTTGCATTGCCATATTGAACTTTTTTTCTAGCACGATGTTTGTCTTGACACTAACGATTCAAGTTCTAAAGCTTTGGACAGCATCTTGGGGTTTTTTTGACATCTTATTCCAAAGCATGTACTTTTTTCTCATGTCGTTGGTTTTTGTAACTCCTGATTTTTACCAGCACTGCATTTTTTTTCTTGATACCTTCTTTGCTTTTTACTCATGCTCTTCACCACCTAGTTAAAATTAAAGTTGAAAGTTAATTTCTATATGTAATACAATAGTAATACATATATGTAATGTATCAACATTGCATATATATGTAGTATATAAACACTGCATATATGTAATGCACCAGCACTGCATATATGTAATGCATCAGAGCTGCACATACATGCACATCAATACTGCATATATGTAATCTTTATAATATATACATGGAATACGATTACAACTTATACAGGCCATACCGTTTAAGGTTGTGCCATCTTCTTCCTCGTCGGACTCATAATCCCAATTACCAATGTTGTCTGTTTCACTCTATGTGGTCGTTTTGACATCCTCCTTGACATTATATATGTGACATGCATGTAATGTCATTGGTATAAATGTAGGTAATCACAATAATATATGCATAATAAATTCAATAACTTACCTACATTGTACCATCAAAACTGTTATTTTCATCATCGTAACCTGAATTGACCTTATCTTCATTGTCCAATAATCTCCCCTATTTTATATTTTGTTCCCTTTTTGGCCCATTATTGTCTTCATATCTGTACCATATATGTAATTTCATTAAAACAAACATATGATTATGTTTGTTCACATATACAGTATAAGCACTACATATATGCATGATTAGGATGAGCTACTTTTACCCAAACAAGTACAGGTTAATAATTCAAAGAAATAAAATAACAATACAGTAAGTAAAAAATTAATCAATATATTAGTTTAATTAACAATAATTCTAGACTATGAACATTAAACTGCAATTCAATAGCTTAAAACTCTAAACTTGTGCAAAACAAGATGCTGAAAATATGATTAATGAAAAGACAAACATAATCTCCCACGTTTCAATTTTTGTTTCATTTTGTTTTAACATTATCATCAAAATATGCATATTAGTAGGTTCAATACCACATTAACATGTAGATACATTAAATACCACATACGCAAAATAAATAACACATACATACATTGTAACTTGTGACATTTGAGCCAAAACAAGGTACACCTCAGTACGTATTTACCGATTAAGCAAATAAATGCCTTTTGCGTCACAAACTAACAATTAACCGAACGGGTCGGGGACAATGTCATTGAGTTCCTGTTCAAATTTGGTAATTTTTCGACCATCCAAGAATATTTGGCGAATTTATTACCGAATTGGGACGTTTAATGGGGAAAAATAGTTAAAATGCTCCAAAAATTATGAAATTTTTCTGGGAACTCAGATTTAATGTATTTTGATCACATATGAATTTTGGGATCATTTGGATAAATCTAAATGTGTTTTGTGCATATGCGTTCGTATGAATTTTTATAGCCGAATTTGGGCCGAAAAGAATATTGAACAAGCTTATTTCATTCTGGAATTGATATAGGTTGTTTTGGGACATAATTTGAGTATTTAGGAATTTTTTTGGAATTTTTGGAAATCGTTTGGGATAAACGGACGATTTTCAGGCGAAATATAGCTGATAAAATGAATTTTTATCAATTAATAAATCAGTAAATAATTCCAGAAATATTTTTATAAAAATCTACATATTTTATTTGATAAGTGGCTAAATTTTCATAATTTAATGATTAATGGTTAATTAATTATGCTAATTTGAAGATTAAACAAATTCAATTTTTAATAAAAACCGGCAAGTTCGTGATTAACGAACCTGCGGGAATATCAAAACACCAAAAATGATCAAAAATCATATTTTTTGGATTAATTAAGTAAAAACGAACTTTTCTATGAGAAACCTGGACAATCCGGATAGATTGTGCGCGTTTCTTCTTAAATCAAACTGAATAAACGGAAACGGGCCCCGTAGCTAATCCGGGACCCCAATATGTGATCCTTCTTTTTAACTTAATCATTTTATTAACCAATACATTTACCCAAGCTTATTTCCCCATAACTATTTTCTGAACGCGTAAACGAAGAACTTGGCCCAGCTGGAAAAACGGGAATCTGAGCCAAGTTCGGTTTTAAGTATTAGTGTAAGGCCCCGAACCCCGGGAACCCCACAGTTGGTAATCATTCAAACACTCGTAAAATTAAATAAACTTAAAAACCGTTTCTTCCATTAAAACAAACGTATCAGAGTATCAATTTTGCGGAAAACATGAAAAATGAAATAAGTTCCCGAAACCCGGAATTTTGCCCAAAATCCAAAGTAAATATAACTTTTATAAGTTTCCTTGAAATAAAATATTCATAACAATTCTTTCTTCCAGTATGCCCTTCACCATCCAAGTAGCTCCGTGCACGTCCAAGCGATAAGGCATCCTCTTCCGAATCCTGAAACTTACACTAACATGCACACAAAGTCAGCTTGAGTTGAGTGAGTTCATGTTTTAAGTAAAAGATATCAGTAGTAAAATCATGATAGTCATATCAAAGGTTTTCTAAAAGTAAAAGGGTACATCCATCTAATCATCATTACCGAACTTAAACATCCTCATACATACATATACAAAATGTATATGTAAACATCCATTCAATAACATCCCTATATACATAACAGTATATATATATATATATATATATATATATATATATCATCCACGTATAACATCAGGGTCGAGCAAACGTACAACCCAAACACGTAACATCAGTGTACGCAAACACAAAGTAGGCATACACAACATCAGTAGTCGAAATGACTACAACATCGCCAAATAGAGGCCAAGAAATAATGTATATACACGTATATATATTTAACATCCCAAGGCTTACCATATACTAGCAAGCCTATATAAAATCTTTTTTAAAAACATTTCATCAAGTAAGAAAACATTTAGGTGCGCATGCTAGCCCAAAAGTAAAATGAGTAAAACGGGCATCATGAACTCACCTGAGATCGATCGAATACTTGCAACGAGCTAGGAAGTTCCTAAGGGCAAAATCACAAGCAAGGGCCTGTAAATTATACATAACGCGTTACTAAACTAGACTGTAGGAACACTCTAGCCTAATGGGCCCGTACAAGCCCAACACTTTGGCCCAAGGCCCAACACTTGGCCCAAAGGCCCAACTACTTGGCCCAAGGCCCAAAGATAGT